>NC_134530.1:114586360-114892532 GCF_050624435.1 Tenrec ecaudatus
TCACACATATGAAACTCCATGGATTTGTTTCTCTAATCTACCCAGACTAACAAACATACCTACAGTCATCAGCCTCAGCCATACTCTGAAGTTCCCCACTGCCACCGCCCACGGAGTCACCACAAGACCCTGCTTATATAGCAGTCTAACCCACCACCATTGTAAGCTACAAGCATTCCTCAAAAACACTCTTACCAGTCACACAGAGAAATTGTTCAGGGGCTCCCCAGAAGTATGCTACCCAGTTCTTCCAAAATGGCACACAAACTGCAACATATTGCAACATTCTCAATAAGAAAACAAGAAAAACCAAACAAAATTGCAGAGCTAACAACACTCAGAAGAGTCACATGTGGATCTGCCACAAAAAGAATTCTTCAGAAGACTACTTGGAGTAAAACAGGATATGAGGGAAACAATACAGAATAAGCATTAAATGATAGAGGAGATGAAGTCCACAAGAGAGGGGATGAAGGTCACACGCCACACAGAAACACAATTTGAATGAATGAGGTAACAGAAGTACAATGCAAGATTATGGATCTCACACAGACTGTAAGAGGCAGAGAATTGTACCAGCAATCTCGAGGCCAATAAGGTGCACTCCAACAAATGGGAAAGACAGCCAAACAAGATCATTGAAAAGGCAGAAGAAAACTTGAGATCAATGACAGATGTTATGAAGAGGTTTATGAAGAGGTTGAAGATTTGGTCTACCAGAACGGAACACAACAAAAAAGTGAACAGCTAAATTATTGAGGGCATTTATGGAAGCAAACTTCCCCACCTTAATGAACGAGAATCTGACACTCATACAGGAAGCATAGAAGACACCAATGAGACTAAACCCCAAGAAAAACTCAGCAAGGCATATAATAGCTAAATTATCCAACTTCGAGGAATAAGAGAAAATTTTAAGAGCAGCAAGAGAAAAAAAGGCACTCACATACAATGGTGCTCAAGTAATAATATGATCAAACCTATTAGCAGATACCATGAAGAGGAGGAGAAAATGGAGTTACATCTTCTGAAAGCGTAAAGAAAATAACGCGAGCCTGGGAATCCTCTACCATGTCAAACTATCTATTAAGATAGACAGTAGGGTCAGAGTCTTCCAACACAAGGAAAAACTTAAAGTATATACCATTTCCCCCAACCCTGCAGAAAATACTTGCTGACTCACTATGGTCAGAAGAGGAACATCCACCAAGCACAATCAGGAACTAAGGTGACCAGGCATCCTGCTTTTGGCGGAAAAGTCCCGATTTTAAACAATTTTTCCCGCATCCCGCAGCATTTTTTTTTAAATGGTGTGGTAGTTATCGTATATACTCGAGTATAAGCCCACTCGAATATCAGCCGAGGCACCCAATTTTACAACAAAAACTGCATTAAAATGTGCCGAAAAGCTCTGTTTATACACCTGTATATACAGTACATAATGTGGTGTTGATTTGAGATTATTAAGAGTGAAGGGGTGAAGTTTAATCTGTTAATCATGTTACAGCTTGATGAGTTCATTTGGAGGTGCTATGGAGATAAATTTCTCACTGGAGGCCAGGCACACTCTCTCTCTGCTTCATCTTCCTGCTGACAAGCCACATGGAGGGAGTTATGCTGATAAAGCCAGGGTCCTAGAGAAGCCATGTGGAGACCTATTCCAGTGCTGAGATGCTTCCACCACCACTGGATTCCAGAAGACTTGCCACCCACTGGCCTGTGATCTTCTTGCATTTGATTTCATTGCATGTGCTTTGTGAGTCTGAAGAGGAATTTGTAGACTGGTATTGGATGTATGGGGCTAATATCAGATTTAGGGACTTGATCTGGACTGGGCTTTGATAATTTTTCAATATACAATTGCTTCTTTATATAAAGCTCTGTCTTATACACATATGAGTATCTCTGACTTTCGTTGTCTAGTCAACTCAGACTACAACATTATGGTACCAGGAGTGGGGTACTAGAGAAACAAATCATAAAGATGGAGAATGGATGCCTTTTTTGACCTCTGCCTCATGGCAGTTTCTCTTCGCTGGCTAGCCAGAGGTCAGATATGGCCATGCAGTTTCCTGGGTTATTATTCTCTGTAAGAATATGGGAATCAAAATGTTGATTCCTAGCAATTGTCTTTGGTTACTCCTGTTTAAAATGTTGAAAAGAATGTGATTAACGTATATTTGAGCTCAAAGGGTGAAATTGTTCCTTAAATTTCTCAGAGATCATGCTGCTTAGTGAAAATGGCTGACAGGAGGTCAAAATGACTGACAGAAGGCCCTTCCTTGAAGCAATAAGAGGCCTAGGGCTCTATTTTGTATCAATGGAATAATTTAGATAACCTTTAAGAAAAGATCTATAAGGATTGAACTTGACTGTTTTAAGAATTAAGTTTAGCATCTGATTCTACTTTGTTCATACTGATTTCTTCTGCCTATTATTATTGATTTAATGATTGACATAAATGATTATTGGGAAGTGAAAATAGAGAGTTTGTGAGATACCTTGCCTTTAGCCATCAAATAGGAATTTAAATGGGTTAGAACATGCCTGAAAAGAAGGCTATGAAAAGCTAAGCCCCACCCATTGTCTTGCATCTCAGGACATTTAAAAGTGAAGAGACTTGCCTAGGGGTTGCTGACAGATTGAAGAATGAAAGAAAAAGGATCCCTATAGCCTTTTGAATTTGGAACTAGTGGATTTGTCAGTAGCTGAAAAAAATTGGAGCCAAGAAGAAACTCTCCTCTCTCTGGAGGACTGAATGTTAAAGTGAGCCTCTGAGCAGGCTGAAATGCTTGCTAGGTAACCATCTGGATCCACTTATCAAGTGGAAGTGAGAGAAACAGCAATATAGAGACAGGTTGAGTATGACCAGTAACTCCTGTAGACCTGGACTGGACGAGAAATAAGAGTGGGTTGACTGGTCTTAAGTTCATGACCTAGCCTAAGGGGGCTAGGCTTGTTGAGAGTTTTATGGGGTCTATGGTCAAAAGTCAAGGTGACCAATGGGCACCCTGATGAGGCAAAGTGAGACAGCCCACATTGAGTTGACCAAAATCTGGCCAGATGAAGAGAAGATTTTTTTAGCCTGTGAACTGCTGCATACTGCTGCACACTTTATGGATGACTGTCCTGATTTGATTTTGCTTATGGATGTGGATTTCACAAATTTCCAACGGGAAAGAAGATTCTTCACATCAAAAAATGTGATTATCTCCTCAGAGCACTGGGTTGATGTAAGTGGGCAGTATAGAAATGGGATACTGAAAATTGGGAGGAAAAAGGAATGAAGTGCCTACCTTAAAACCTTCCTAGGTGGAGAAATATATTCATAGGACTAAGGTGTAGGTGTTTTTTAGCTGTAATTGTAGAGATGGTTTAACATCAGAAAATCAATCAATACTATAAAGCACAATGATAAGAAAAAGTATAAGAATCATATGATAATATTGACAGATGCAGAAAAAGCATTTGACAACATCCAACACCTATTCCTAGTTAAGACAATCAAGAAGATAGGAATGGAAGGAAATTTTTTTCCAGTTAATACAAGCTATCTGCCAAAAACTAACAGCCAACTTCATAGTCAGTAGAGAAAATACGAAAACAATCCCACTGAAAAGGGGGACTAGACAATGATGTCCTTTGTCCCCACGTCTATTCAACATCATACTGGAAGTCCTAGCTAACAGCATAAGACAGCAGAAGGACATTAAATGTACCCAACTGGGAGAGAAGGAGGTGAAACTGCTGATATTTGCAGACAACATGATTCTTTACATTGAATATCCCAAAAGCTCCACATCAGGTATAATGACAGCAATAGAGGAAACTGGAAGAGTGGCAGGATACAAAATCAACAAATAGAAGTCTATTGGTTTGCTATATCTATCGGGCAAGACCATGGAAGAGGAGATCAAGAAGGCAGTACCCTTTACAATAGCCAAGAATAATGAAATATCTAGTGATATATTTAACAAAAAAAGACTTATTCAACAAAAATTACAGGACCAAAGTACAGGAAACCAAAAGCAACCTCCACAAATGGAAGAAAA
This sequence comes from Tenrec ecaudatus, assembly GCF_050624435.1. Classification (NCBI taxonomy): domain Eukaryota; kingdom Metazoa; phylum Chordata; class Mammalia; order Afrosoricida; family Tenrecidae; genus Tenrec; species Tenrec ecaudatus. Next base: position 114,590,413 of record NC_134530.1, read on the forward strand.
TCTCATACTTGTGGATTGATTGTAAGACTCAATATAGTGAGGATGTCAATCTTACCCAAGGCACTATATAAGTTGAGTTAGTTTATTATGCCAACATGGCCGATAAACACGTGTGGGTTTAATTGAAGGGCGGAGGGATAAATGGCTTGGTGAGCCTCGTCTTTCTAGTTCTCAGGTCTCTTGCTCTGTGATGGTCGCACCAGGGTGAAGCTGCCTTAGCTAGCTCCCTGCTTCAGCTGGCAAAAGAGAAGCCACATGGACCTACCCCAATGCAGCCCTAGGTGCTGGAGCAGCTGTGTGGAGAACTCTGCCAGCACTGAAATGCTTACACATTCACTGACTTAGCTTTCCTCCTGCAGTCAGCATCACTGTGACAATTTTGTGAGGTGGAGGAGGACTTTGTGGATTGGTGTCGGACATATGGATTAATGGGTTAATGTTGGACTTGTGGGCTTGGGCAGCACTGGGTTGGGATGTTTTCTTGATATGCATTTAACTTTTATATAAAGCTCTCTTTTATACATGAGTTTCTTTGGATTTGTTTCTCTAAAGTGCCCAGACAAACACATAAGTTTAACACTATCCCAATTCAAATACCAACTACCTTTTTCAAAAATTTGGAAAAAATGATAACCAACTTCATATGAAGAGGGAAGCCCAGAATTAGCTGAGAACTCTTCAAGAAGAAGGACAAAGTTGAAGGGCTCACTTTATTTGACTTTAACACCTACTACTGAGCCATAGTGGTCAAAAGAGCGTGGTACTGGTATAATGGCAGATACTCAGACCTATGGAAAGGAACAGAAATAAAACCATCAGCATATAGGCAATTGATCTTCTACCAGGGCCCCAAAACCATTAAGGGGGAGGTGGATGTGTTTTTTAACATGTGGTACTAGAAACAATGAATAGCCACCTGTAGAAAAATGAAAAAGACCCTTACCTCACCTCATGCACAAGGACAAGCTCAAGGTGGATCACAGAGCTAGATGTAAAACCCCAAACTATCAAGACCATCAATGAAGAAACCTAAGAAAGGGACACACCTAAGAACCTTGGCTCAGAAAACACATGGACTAACTGCAATAGGGAAGAGTACACTCACTGGTGAATCTGAAATCGACAAGTGGAATATACTAATGATAAAACACCTGTGTGCATTGAAAGACTACACCAAGAGAGTAACAAGAGAACTCACAGACTGGGAAAGGATTTTTAGCAATAATACAACAGACAAAGGGCTTATTACTAAAATCTACAATACCCTCCTAGACTGCAAAAAGAGGAAAACAGTTACCACCCCCTTCTCCCCCCAAGGAAGTCGGTAAAGGCATGAAAAGAAGTTGCACAGGGAGGAGACCTGAATGGCCTATAAACTTATGAGAAAATATATGTGAACATTAGCCCTCAGTGAAATGCAAATTAAAACAACCATGCGATACCATCTAACACTCCTGAAGATAGCTCAAATCAAAAGATCAGAGAGCAACAAATATCGGAGGAGAGGTGGCAAGATAGGAACTCTCTTTAACTGTTGGTGGTCATGTAAATAATAGGTGAAGCCTCAGTGGAAAACAATCTGGTGATATTTAATATAAATAGAAATTGAGCTGCATTATGACCCAGCTAACCTACTGGGAACACACCCAGAGGAGCTAAGAAATAAACCATGACCAGTCATCCTTGCTCCAATGTTTATTGTGATGCAATTCACATTGACAAAGAATGGAAACAACATAAATTTCCATCAATAGACTAGTGGATTAATAAACTCTGGCACATACACACAATGGAGTAGTATATATCACTAAAAAGCACTGATTATCACATGAAGCACAGCTTCATTGGAAGAGTTGGAGGAAATTAAGCTAAGTGAAGTTAGCCAATCACAAAAGGACAAGTACAACACGAATCTCCTGACATAAGTATAATCAGCAACGTAGGTATAGAAGAAAGGCCACTTATCTCAAACTATACAGGTTGAGGTACAGGCAATCAGGTAGGGGTCAGAACAAACCCAAGGAGGTACATGTTATTCTAACACAAAGAAGGGGAAAATGGGGAAGGGGGAGGGACTAAAGGGTGGGGGAGGGAGTCGATGGCATGGGGGAACAGGGCACTAATCCACCCAAGGGAAGAGTACTGTTTATGTCTCCACAGAATGGGGATTGTGCATATTGAGGGCAACACAGTCACATGGAGCAAACCATTAGCAGAGAGGTCTACAGGGCTGGCCCCAATCAGAAGCAAATTGACCCTCTTCCTAGAAGTATGTGCTACAGAGGACAAACTAAACCTACAGGTTGAGGAGTGGGGCCGGTATGCCACACCCACTCAGAAGCAAAGAAAGAAGTTAAAAAGAGAGAGGGATGGTCTAGACCCCATATTGGCACACCAGTCCCAGAGGACAATGTCCTTGCATGCAGCTGCTAAGGCACAGAAAGCACTGTAAGGCTGACAACAGCTCAAGACATGACATCCCCTCACTGGAACATACCGTGAGAGAGGACAATATGGGGACACTTGGTGGGGAGTTAGTCTGGTCTGAACACCCACAACAGGGCAAACCAAGAAGGGAACATACCAGATCAACAATAGAAACAAAGTTTAGCCACAAAGACCCCGATGAGCCCCCAAATAGACTTCAGGCTAGGAGGGGCAGCTCTCAGAATTTCCCCAGGACCAGTGGGGAGATAGTCATAAAGGTCAATGAACAGATCTGTAATTATGTATATTTTTTGTTTGTTTGCTAATTATTGTTATCGTTTCTTCTCTTTTTATTCAATCTTTTGTTTGGTTTCTGTTATTGTTGGTTTGCCTACTTATATAAGAGAGACATGGGAAACAAGCTTGAGGAGGAAGTAACAGGTCCAACAGTTCTCGGGGGACTTGGTGGGGAGAAGGACGTTGGGTAAATGAGTGGTGAGCAAACAACACCATAAACAAGGGAATAACTAGGGAATTAAAATCAATAACAAGGATGACATAGAGATCCTTGGGATGTTGGAGCAACAGCAATCTAGCTAAGAGGAATTACTAAGATTTGGAAAAAGGGCATGATGATGGGGCAGGAGGAAGGTAAAAGGAAACAGAGGAAGGATCTAAGAAGCAAAGCTATGGATAGAGGTATAAGCATACATGTGTATAGTTACATTAATTTGCAAAAATACATTGAATCACAAAAATACAGGTACTGACCTATGTACATATATTTATATGGCAATACACTGAGGTAGTGAGCTGACTTTTGGCTTCTGCTCATGCCCTCCCTCAATGCAAGAACACTTTGATCTAACAACCTGGCATTCTGTGTGGCTCATCCTCCCAGCACAGTTGCAGAAGACAAAATGGGTGCAAAAGCAAATGTGAAGAAAGCAGATGGTGCCCAGCTATCAAAAGATATAGCCTCTGGGGTCTTAAAGGCTTGAAGTTAAACAAGCGGTCATCTAGCAGAGAAGCAACAAGCCCACATAGACAAAGCACACAAGATTATGAGATTGTGAAGTATTGACGGGATTGGGTAGCAGGCATCAGAAGATCACAAACAAACAAACAAGCCATATTGTTGAGAATGAGGGGGGTCAGAGCAGAGACCCAAAATCCATCTGTAGACAATGGGACATCCCCTCACAGAAGGGACACAAGGAAGGGATGAGTCAACAAGGGTGCAGTATATCACCAATGAAACATACAATATTCCTCTGGTACCATGAGGCTTCCTCAGCCCTCACTTTCATGACCCCAGTACTGCCTTTCACTGTGGGCTAAACCAGAGCATGTGCACAGGAATTCAGGAACAGAAATGGGGATAGTGATACCAGGAGGGTAGGGGAAGGTTATGAGAGGAGGGGAGGAAGAGAGAACCAATCTCAATGATCAACACATAACCACTCCCTCACCCACACCCCCAGGGGGACGGAAAATAGACACATGGGGGAAGGGAGACAGTGGTTGGTGTAATAAAGTATAAATAACAATAATTTATAATTTATCATGGGGTAACAAGGAATGGGGGAGGAAGATTAAAAAGAATAACTAATACTAAGGGCTCAATAGAAAGTAAACGTTTAGAAAATAATGATGGCAACATAGGTACAAATATGCTTGATACAATTGATGTAGGGATTGCTATAAGCTGTCAGAGCCTCCAATAAAATAATCTTTTAATAAAATAATAATAGTAAACAGAAATCTAGTATCGATGATGAAATGTTGGTCCTACATTCCATATTGCAGCTTGTTTTGTAGATAGTGCACCTATGTATGTTATTTTTGTAAATAACACACACACATACAATGAGCAGAAATGACAAAATTTGTTGAAAGTTTAGGTAGAAGTACTTCGATGCATACACAGCAGTGTATGTCTGATGACATTTCCAGGACTGAATTTTGACCTCATTCACTCTCATTCAATAATCTGAAAGTGTTACTTTATTATCATATTTGCATAATAAAGGCATAAACCATGATTAAGAAGTCATGGATCTAGTTTAGTAGTATCCTGATGTTGAACAATAAACAATTGTAGCTGCATTCATTCTTGGGAAGTCTGTGGCAGAACATCCGAGCCTAGAGTTCCTTCCAGTGGATCTGCACCCAGGTGAGTTACAATGAGAGGAGTAGAGGGCCTCCAACAGAGCTGCCATGGCCCAAACACTGGCTGGTCCCACGGTGAGTAGGACCCATTGTCCATGTATGAACCCAGGTCCTGCCATAGCAGATCCATGTAAAGCCAGGCAGCAGGGCTGAGAGGGTGCCTTCAGGCCCCCGGGCAGCCAGTTGGACCCTTTTTGTCTAAGCAAGGGATATGTGAACTACTCTGCATTCTAGGCTCTCGTAACTGCTCTGCTTGTTGCAAGTGTAGGTGGGAGATTCCCAGGACTAAGTGGGCCAAGTGGCCAGTTGGGAGAGTAAAATGCACATAGCTACGACCTACCGTCCTTGCCTGATGAGGTGCCTCGCTGGTTGGGGTGCTCCCTGATGAGGACTATTCCTCAGGCGGGATAAAAATAGGCAATTTCCTTCCACATTGGAGAAAGGACTCCTACTGAGAGGGTAGGCTGGTGAAGATCTGCTCCCGAGAAAACCTCCGTATCCGCAGGCCCAAGATCAAGACATCAGTGGGACAGGATGAAACAAATGAACCTTCAACATGGAAAACAAATATCAGTATAGTGGCTTACGAAGATAGCACACACAGGGGTTGTGTGGGCAAAACTGTTCAATGCACACGTTATTTGTGTAAAACTGTGACAGTTTTCTGTCATCACTATAACAAATTAACGTAGGTATTGTAGCTTAAAACAACACAAATGTACTATAATCTTATTCTGAGAGTCAGAATTTCAAAACGAATTTTACAGGCTGAAAACATGGTGTCAGGTGGCCTGTTTCCCTCTAGAGCCTCCCAAGGAGAATCTCTTCTAACTTCCACAGGCGGCATACATTTAGTGGCCCACGGGCGGCATACATTTAATGGCCCACGGGCGGCATACATTTAGTGGCCCACAGGCGGCATACATTTAGTGGCCCACAGGCTGCATACATTTAGTGGCCCACGGGCTGCATACATTTAATGGCCCATGGGCGGCATACATTTAGTGGCCCACGGGCTGCATACATTTAGTGGCCCACAGGCTGCATACATTTAGTGGCCCATGGGCTGCATACATTTAGTGGCCCACAGGCGGCATGCATTTAGTGGGCCACAGGCTGCATACATTTAGTGGCCCACAGGCGGCATGCATTTAGTGGCCCACGGGCTGCATACATTTAGTGGCCCACAGGCGGCATACATTTAGTGGCCCACAGGCGGCATGCATTTAGTGGGCCACAGGCTGCATACATTTAGTGGCCCACAGGCGGCATGCATTTAGTGGGCCACAGGCTGCATACATTTAGTGGCCCACAGGCGGCATGCATTTAGTGGCCCACAGGCGGCATACATTTAGTGGCTTTAGGCCCTTTGCTGCACGTTCCAATCCAGTAACATAACACCATCCACTGACTTCGAACTTACTTTCCTGCTCCCTTGTTCCACTCATACGGACTCTTGAGCCACACCAATGTCTGCATCCCAGGATATTTAACCTAGCTACCACTGCAAGGCCGTTTTCGCCATGGAAGATAATAATAGTCACAGGTTTTAGAAATTAGGATGTGGACATCTTTGGTGGGAAAGAGGCAACTATTGTACAACCTATCATAGACTGCAAATGGTAAATATGTACTTTCAATGTTTATAGCAAGTAGAATGAGGTCTGCTTCTAATGCCCATATTTGTCCCAGGCCAATTCCTCCTAAATGGGCTTCACTGTGAGTGAAAGCCCCAAAGTTGACTTAGGAAGATTATGAAGACAGAGGACGAAACAGGATCTGAGGTAGGGGTAAACTTCCGTCATCACCACGAAACCTTCTCCTCTCAGACCACGCTCTAGGCATCACCCACAAGGCACCTACGCCATCCCTTACCATTCGCAGATGGAAAATACTCTGCTGAGAGAATGTATGTAGAGAACTCACCCAAGGTCACAGTGATCCAGAGCTGAGCAGAAGAATTAATCCAGCCCATCAGTGGTGGAACATTCGTAACAACCCATACGCATATTTGCTCCTATCTGAACTTAGTTCTTAATGTTTAAATTTACCCAGACCCTGTCGTGATGGATTCAGAAGACAACCTCAACTCAGAGGGAAAATGTATGCTTCACTTTAATTAAAATAAGCTTGTAGTAACCACTATAATTTTCTCCCTTGTATTTATGAGGCATTTAATAAAAACTTACTAGACTTTCAATAGTTCTACGCTTAGCTTCAGGCCCCTCACTCCCCCAGTTCATCATTTCATGGCTGGAAAAGATCTTGAAACAGATCATTATAGTTGAAATATCTGGGGGGTTAAAAATGACTTTTGCATATCCGTATTATTGCCAGCATACATAGATAATATGTAAGTTTTCTGAGACATTAGATGGAAACAGCAGTTCTCCTCACTTTTTAAAAAAATTTCCTTAAGCTGCTTTGTTTTCCTTGCTCTCCTCATTCCTCACACAGGAAAACATGCTGTTTCCCTTATTCTGAACTAAAAGGGCTTCTGAGCCTGTGCTCCCTTCCTAGCTGCATCCACAGGCCCATGTTAATATACTTGGGCACACCCCTGCACCTGCCTCCTTTTCTCTGATACCTGAGTGGAAGTTCTGCTCAGAGTGAATTACCCCCTGGGGTGGAGCCAGTGTTGTCCAGAGTGACAGGGGTTCAGGATGGTGCCTGTTCTGCACACTCGGTGAGGGTAATGCCAGCACGTCCATTAGGCGCTCGGTCCCATCCTGCAGAGAATCAAGAGGAAGAGGAAATCAGCTAGCTTTATACAGCGTGCTATTCTTTTGAGAAGACTGTTCAAAGTTTTACCTTTTTGCTTTTCAATTTGTTCCGATGTTTATCCAACTGAAAGGTTGGACTATAAGAACTCAGCCGAGTTGAAACAAATAGCATGTCCTTTGCGGTCCTCCCGTGGTTCTCTGTGGGGAGCAGGGACAGCTACAAGGTGATCAAATGTCCCAGGTGCCAGAGAAAGGACATGCCTAAGATTGAAAGGATTCTGTTGACAAAAGAGCAAAACATGTCAACCCTCTTCTTTATAAAAAGAGGGGCTAATTGATGTCTTCCCTACATCTACTTGAATTGCTAGATGTTAGGGTCTGAATGTCATTATTCAGAAATCCTGCGTGCCTAAAATGTCACTAATGATTACTCAATGTTAGCTTAATGTGATTAATTAAATTGTATTGAATTATAGCGGCTCTAACAAGGAGCATTACCATATGGAAATGGTGTTATTGAGGTTGAACTTGTTATGAATACCTTTGTATGCCGGATCTGTGAAGAACTTCAATGTTTCAAGCCAACAATGTTGCACTCCATGAGATTCATGGGTCCAGAAAAGCAAAAGCCATCTCCCTTGTTAATTAGAGCAACCAGAGAGTAGCCACTGGGTTCAAGAGATGAGAATTAGAGACACCACACCCGCCCACACCATGTCCCATAAGCGCTTACACACACACACACACACACACACACACGGTTTTAAGCCTCTAGAAATGGTCGGAGAGAGAGAGAAAGTCATATACACAGACACTCACCACCATCATCACAACATGCAGAAATAGCTAAGCCAAAAATAATTTTTGTTTTTCTTCCAGAACCAGTTTTACGATGAGCCAGTTTGACTGTCTGACATTTCCCAGGGCATAACTTTAACTTGGGCCAAATGACGTAAATCAACTGCTTTTGATCTCTCCCCTACTTTCAATCAGAATGTGGTAAATTCAATAGGAAGATGTCCAGAATTGTATGAGTACTTACTGGATAGTAGTGCAATCAACTGAACACTCAGCCCTACATACTTGTTGGAATTCTGATCCTCACACCTGTGGATGTAATGCTGTTTAAAAATGGAATTTTTCTTTATTCTGTTAAAGATGTCCTGGTGAACAGTGGGCTACATGTTGAACTGCTAACCACAAGGTCAGTAGTTCAAATCCACCAGCAGCTGGTAAACAGTACAACCTTGGAAGCCCCAAAGGGCAGTTCTAGTCTGTCATCTGGTGAGTGTCTCTATGATTTAGTCTCCTCAACAGCGGTGGGTTTGGTAGTTACGCTAACTTGATCCCTCCTAAATAGGGTGGTTTCTAGATATAATCTCTTCTGAGATATATTACAAAAACAGCTTAGATGGAGAATTTAACCACTGGACCACCAGGGATCCGGATCCTCCTAGCTCCTGGAAATTCGGTCATATTGAACTCCATTTTTGGATTCTCCTACCACACAATAGTACACTCACTTGGACGCTCTCAGCCCTTTTTCACTGTTGTATGACTTGATTGTAGCCTTAGTTCACACAACAGGTGGTGCTTTTTAAGAGCCTTTTCTTTCACCTTTAAGGTCATGTATTCCACAAATACACTTTTAAGCCAGCATGAAGCACCCCCACATGCCCCCCCAGCAACCCAAAGAATGAACTTCTCCCCTATTTCAGCAAGGGTTCTGAACACTTCTCTCACATTCTTAACCATCTGCCCCTTGGAGTTATTCATGCCCCGTCTCCTATCCCCCCTCTGAATTGTTCTTCTCCTTTAGAGCTCACACTTGCATGTGGGTCTCTTGGCTCCTGACCTCTGGCTTTTTCTCCAGGGCTCTGGTTTAGATCTTTCTCCCTGCAGTCCTTGCTAGAAAGATCCTGGGGAGTGTATCCATTTTATTTCTCAACCCACTCACCTTATAGACCCATCTCTTAGCTCTGACCTAACAGCTATATGATCTCAGAGGAACAGAGAAGCAGTCAGTATGGAATGCAAATCGCATTAGGCACATGATAAACCAGTGCTGTCACTTCAATTCAGTGCAGTTCTTACTCAGAGCAACTGTGTGTGTGTCACTAAACAACTGTGATCCTTTTGTTTTTCATTGGCTGATTGTGGAAAGCGGATGCCCAGGCCTTGTGTCTGGGTGTCTCCAGACAGACCTACCCCCACTGTCCCGGTGGCAGTTAATTGAATTAACTCTTTGCACCGCCCACAGTGTCCAGGCACACGATGGACACTTCTCTTTAGTCTTTAACGAGCCATTCCTTGCCATTCTCTTTGAAAAAAATTTATTTCCCAAGATTCTTGGTCCTTTCTTTCTCTTCTGGCAGTGATGTAAATCCCCACAAATTGGAAGTACAATGCATATCTACTGGCAGATTTCAGGCATAGCCAACACCCCCCTTTATGGAGACCCACCCCCAAATTCAAAGAATTGTTTAACCTCACTGAAGGCAGTAACTTTGAGGGGCCCACGTACCAAGGGCAGGACTACAGACATGTGAACTGCATCTTAAACACAGCACATGGTGAGAACTCTGTATAACTTCCCTGTAAGTTAGACAAGTACTTATAATGAAAGGTTTGTGAGTTCAGAAAGCCCCAGGGTACACGAAAAGACAGTTCAGCTTCCTGTCTGGGAAGAAAATGACAGCTCTCCTCACTGGGATTAAGCTTCAGATATTCAGGAGGAAAAAAAAAAGAAAGAAAGAAAATTCCGAGTAACGCATTGGACCCAGTGCTGAAATGTGGTGCCTTGTGAGCATTACCCCTGTGGAATCTCATGCCTAATGCATTGACAGTGTACAGAGGTGTTGGGTATCATTTCAGGAAAGGCTGCAATCTCTGTGGCACCAAATATACCACTATGGAGGATACGCTTCGCCCACGTATAGATGGACGACAGCTCAGTCCATTCGCTCACCTCCCACCAACGAGCACGTTTCCTGTTTTCAAACTAGCCACTTCCTTTCCAACATTGCTACTTTCCGTTGTCCTCCATCCTTCTTTGGACAGCCACATCCACTTTCACACCGGTTTCTCTGCCCTGGAACTCAATTTCCGTAAATGTGGTCTCCCATCCCAGAAAGTGGTCAAAAATCCACATCTAAGGATGCCCTTTTGTGCTAAAACTCTGAAAATGTTTCCTTGTTGCCTGTAAAATACAACCCAAGCTACCTATCATGACATCTAAAGTTATCTGTTGGTTTTGGTTTCCACCAAGAGCCTTCCAAGTTGGGTCCTCATTGGATTCTTCCGGGCTCACCCTGCACACCATAGCCTCAATCAGATGCTGTCTGAGCCTTTTCGCTGGTGGTTTGTTCTCCTTTGCTTTTCTGCTCCCCGGCTCTCGGTCGGATCCCTCTTTTCCTTGGCCTCCCCATAAAACCTCATCTCCCCAAGTGCCCTGCCAATTTCTACCTCCTTCTTTTTGTGTTAGCAATATTGCATTACGTATACTATGTATCTACAGGAAAAATGAGGACGGCCCTCAATGAGACGGATGGACACGGTGGCTGCTACAATAGGTTCAGACAAAACAACAGTTGTGAGGCTGGTGCGGGCCAGTCAGCGTTCCATTTTGGTGTGCATCGGGCTGCAGGGGGTCGAAACTGACTTGATGGCACCCAGCTACAACATCGGTGTCATATGGTGAGCCACCAAGCTAATTCTCCTGCGATTATTCTGCCTAGAACACCTTTCAACCCTCGTCACGTGAATGACTCCAAGTGTTCATACAAGCGTTCACTCAAATATCAGACCTTCCAGTAAAGGCGGGTTTGCACGCCCCATCTCACCCCACTTCCCTGGTGCTGGATACGACTGTGCATGCCTCTACTTCCCAGGGGTGCACTTCAAGATGACAGCCGAAGAAAACCTTCCTGCCTACAAGTCTGAGCGCATGGTAGGGCACTTCATGCAGAGCAGGTTCGTTTAAGCAAAGGCAGCCCTGTATAGGCAGTTAGACCATTTCTAAGGTATTGGCACAATACCAAATCCCTGGTGGAATAAACGGCTACCCGTTGATCTGCTCACTGCCAGGTCAGCAGTTCAAAGCCACCACTCTGCTGGAGAAAGAGGAGACTGTCTGACCTTGGAAAGATCTGCAGCTGAAAAAATCCACAGGGTCAGTTCTATTCTGTCTTACTCTGGGCTCACCATTATTCAGAATCACCTAGGTGATGGTGAGCCTGGCTTTGAGTTTGGTTTGGCACAATACAGGCCGCCCCAGTGTTACAAATGACAACTGAATGACCAACTCTTTCTACTTGCCCTGTAATGTTGTATAGAAACACGGGCACCCAGCACTACTCAAAGCAAACTCTTCCTCACAACCATCTTCACTTCCTGGACATGCAGCTGTAACTCACTGAGAAGACGTGGAGCCTTTCTTGCACCAAAGTGAGGCTAAGTTAGAACCCTACCTATCTGTTCCCATTTACTGTCTTAAAGACACAGTTCCTAACCCCAGGGCTTCCTCTAGTGGAAAAAAAGATGTAGCAGTTTGCTGCACTCAAGATTATAGCCTTGGACACCCCATGGGGTGCTTCTACACCATCATATTGGGTTGTTATGAATCAAAATAGTATCGTTGGCAATAGGCATAATGGCTTCTCAATAAGCATTTCTTGTATTCACTAAGAAGTTTCAGAGCATGAGTTTAAGTGGCTGTCCCTTAGTGTTTCTGAGACTGTAAACCCTTAGGGTGGACAGCCTCATCTCTCTCCTGTAGAGCATTTGGTGGATTTGAACTATGACCATGAGGCTACCAAACCACCCCCAGTGCTTAATTCCCTGTACTGCCAGGATCCTGTCAAAAAGAACCAAGAATGAACACCTGTGTCAGATCAGGAAAGGTAGGTTAATGGGGCGATGCAAATAAGAAAACAATGACAGATGGATTCTGAAATAAAATGAGCTAAGAGAAAAACGGTGACAATACATGGAAAGTGTTGCTTTGTTGCTTTCAAGCGCTAGAGAACTCAAACTTCAAACTTTTAGGAAAGCTGTATAATATCTGTGTCTGAAGTAGATATTAAGTGTCTTCAACAAACCTCCAGAATATTGATATATTGTATTAGTGACTGGTAAAGAAAAGCTGGGAGCCTGGGGAAGGATTTAATTAGAGAGTCTCCAAGGAGTCACAAAAATATAACTTGTTCATGAAAATGGGGGTTTGAGAGAGAAAGAAGCTGTAGATATAAATTATGTAGTTTTCTGGAGCTTTTGATATTATGCCTCACAAAGGGCTAACGTCAAATAAGAAAAGAACAGAGAAGCTTTTTGATTAAATAGAAAAGCTGATTAATATTTAAGTGACAGTGTATTTATGAGTGTGGGCACCTAAAAGGAAGAGAAATGACTAAAAGAAAAATTTTAGGTCCTGCATTAACAATGATTCAGTTCAATTAGTTCTGTAAGGTCAGTGGTAAGAAATATGTAATGTGGCTTAAGATCAGGCTCCCTCCCACACGACTTGAGCCACTCCTGAGTTGTACACTGTCACTTCCTAGATCTACATTAATTATGCCTGTAGAACCACTTACTTACACTCATCCTTTTCTTGGATTCCATAGGACCACAATGCATTCAATGGGACATGCATAGGTAAGGAATTTACAAGCTAGAAGATCTTACTTCAGAAGAAGCAAGTTTAGTGAAGCAGGTAGACAATGAAGATATTATTGTGTATTGAAAACATTTGACTTGTGTTTGGCTGGGTGTACACACTATGACTGTGATAGTCTACATTCTACCATCCAAAAATGTCCCAACAAAGCACAGGCAAAACGGAGGCCCATTTGAGCAAAAAGCCAATTTTAATCATTTTGTAGGGAGCACTTACAGACTTTATAACTCCCTAATTCAATTAGATCAAGCATAACTGTACAATTGCTGCCAACATCAGTTTCAAAACATTTTTTTCTTCTTGAACTCTTTGATATTAGTTCCCTTTTATCCCCTACCTCTCCCTTATTAATCTATTATTTATTATTATTTTCCATATCTTACACCATCCAATGTATCCATTCACCTGTAATTCTGTTATTTGTTCCCCTTGAGTGGAGTTATACAGTCATCATTGCTATCAGTCCCTCCTTCCCCACCTCTCCCACTCCCTCTTCTCATAACCTCAGGGACTCATTACTCCTGTTACTATTTCTGAAGGATGTATCTATCTTGGATTTCATGCATCAAACAATCTTAATTATACAACTGAACATACGCAGATATAAAAAAATCAATGAGGTAAAATTAAGACTGTAATAGTAAAGGGAGGAAATATTAAAGAACTGTTGGATAGTCATGTTTCATCAATACTATACTGCATCCTGGTTATATCATGCCTTCAGTGTGACCGCTCTGTGTGGGATTATCCAATTATCTCACAGGTGGGTTTTGGGTTGCCACTTTGTCTACGCTCCTTCATGTCAATTTGATTGCTTGTTTTGAATTTCTGATACCTATTCCTGTTGACACCTCATGATCACACAGGGTGATGTGCTTCTTACATGTGGGCATTGCTGCTTCCTTAATAGATGACCACTTGTTTAACTTCAAGCCTTTGCTTTTGGTTCATCAGTCCACTTGCCACTCTTTATCTTCAGGTCATCACTCACTGCAGGTCTATACCGCTGGATGGTAACGACAGAAGACTAGAAAGTGATCTAAAATTGATGGTGAGGAGGGTGTAGTATTCCTGGTCATGGTTGATCAATTGAAATGTATCTGAGAGGAATTACTGAGAAATAAATGATGGGTGAACATGATAGTGGGGCAGGGGAGTGAAAAAAGAAAAGAAGGTGATATAGGTATCGTTTATTGTGCCAACATGGCCAATGAACATGTGTGGGATTAATTGAAGGGCAGAGAGATAAATGGCTCCGCAGGCCTCGCTTTCTTGTCTCTTGCTCTTTGATGATCAGACCAGTGTGTGGCTGCCTTGCTTGTTCTGTGCCTCAGTTTGCAAGCTACACTACCTGTGGGACACCTAACCCATGGACTGTGTGGCTGTAATTTGAGGTTCTTTCAAGACCTGCTTCGCCAGGCTACTGGAATATACATCTCTTGACTATCGGACCCTGTCATCTGGCTGACTGTTGCTGACCTGCCTTGATGTTTGCTGCCTGTGTCGGATAGCTTGAATTTCTCTTCAGAGGATTACCCAGTGGCCCTCAAGACTTGAAGGACTGCCAGAGTCTCACAGTTGTCTCATGGGAGTGAGTTGCACTGAGCCATTTGTACAGCTTTATAGATTAGTTAACTGTTTATTTCTTAAGTTATATATCTATCTATATAAATATATAAATTATTAGTGTCCTTTTTTTGTTTCTCTAGAGAACCTTGTCTAACCTAGAAGGAAAGAATAAGAAAGTAAACATTATATATATATGTATAAATATAGATAAATACTTATGTAAATATACAAAGATAGGTGTATTTGTCTATATATAATGCAAATACACTAAGGAAGCAGATGGACTTCTTTGGACCTCCATGTACCTCAGTACAAGAATAATTTGTTTTAATAATGTGATAATGTATGATACTCAGCTTTCCAGCATGATCACTGAAGACAAAATAGGTGCATAGCAAATATGGTGAAGAAAGCTGTGGTAGTTACATAATCTGATGTCAATTTGAGGATTAACAAAGAAGGGGTAGAGTCTAGCCTGACAATCATGGCCTCATTTGGAGGCACTAAGGAGATAAATAGCTCACTGAAGGTGGGACACTCACTCACTCCCTGTGAGACATCCCTGTGGAGAAGACACATGGAGAAAGGCTGATGGAGCCAGACTTCTGGAGCTAGAGATGCCAGGTGGAGACCCCTGCCAGTGCTGAGATGCTTACAAAACCACTGGATCCACAAGACTTCCCACCCACTAGCCTGTGGTCTTCCTGTATTTGGCATCATTGTATGTGTTTCGTGAATCTAGAGAGGACTTTATAGATTGGTATCAGACATATGGGCTAATATCAGACTTATGGACTCAAACTGGACTTGGCTGGGATGTTTTCTAAATATTCAACTGTTCTTGCATATAAAGCTCTTTCTTAAACACACATAAGCATCTGTGGATTTGTTTCTCTAGTCTACCCAGACTAACACAAAAGCTGATGGTGTCTTGCGTATATATTTTTACTTCAAATTTACATCTGGTCTGACAAACATTCCAGATATTGACCCATTTGCCTATGAAAAGTTACTCCATGATGACAGAACTTGCTGTGGTCATAATAAAATTGTCAATTTGAGGAAGTAAAACTATATATTACGTCCTTTACAATAAAAAAGGAGTCTATTACTTCTGGTCTTGTTCAAAGTTGGGACAAAATGCTTATAGTTTCCTTGTTTGTTCTATATCTGCATTTAATTCAGATGGATTATTTTCCAACTTATAAATTTAGAAGGAACATTATACACCCTGGGCCATTACGGTGTGGTACTACTCAGGTTAGTTCTGGAAAGGAATGAACACAAAAGATGTCTCGTGGGCATGGGCACAGCAGTCCAGCTAAGTTTGTAGGTTACACACTTGAAGAGGGTGCATCTTTACTTTCAATCTTGGATTTTTCATCAGAAACAAACAAAAAAGTCACGATTGAGAATTGCTATTATAATGCCCCTAGCCACATTGAAAATTCATCAATGTTAGAAGCTCTCAGAAAAAAAGAAAGTGAAACGTGAATGCAATTAGCCTTTATATGTTTGCACTCAGATATTAATCAAAAGGTTGACAATTGAAGCCCCCCATCCCAGCAGCTACACAGGAAAAAGGTCTGGTGATCTGCATCCACTCAGAATGTAGTCAAGAAAATCCTATAGAGCTCAGTTCCACACCAAAGCACATGAGATCACCATGATCGCGTGGCAACTGGTTTGTTGTTTCGGTTTTGGTTTGGTTTTGGTTCTCATTTTTCCAACAGACTTCATATTGGGGCCGATGAAGTCTCTGGTAGTGTAGTAATTACAGTTCTCAGTAATTAACCAGAAAGTGGGCAATTTGATTCCACACTCACTTCTGTGGGAAGATGTTGCAGTCTACTTTCATAGAGAGTCACAGCCTTGGACACAGGAAAGGTGTGCTCTGTACTAAAGGGTTGCTATACTTTGGAACAGATTTGATAGCAATGGGTTGGTTGGTTTGCTTGTATTTTGAGAATGAGGTTTCTTGCTGAATGACTTTTATCCATTTTCAAGTTGAGCACTCTAGACCATACCTCTTGATCAGGAGGACTCCTTGCCTGGAAGAGGACACTAAACTTGGTAAACCAGAGTCAGCAACAAAGAGGAAGACCCTCATTGGATTGACGCAGTGGCTGCAACAATGGCATCAAACATAACAAGTATGAGGATGATGCAGAACTGGGCACTATTTATTTCTCTTGAACACACACCACTATGAGTGGAATCAATTCAACAGCATCTAACAACAACTGGTCACAGCCAAGAGTGTCAAACTCAAAGGGTTTCAGCAAACCGGCTTGTAGCACATGTGGATGACACATTATGGAAGTGAGGCAATACTAATCGTGGGAACTTTGTTGAACTGGAAGCAAATTACTAATCGAGTATGTTCAATTTTAGTGGAATAAAAATTTTTAATTCCCTACGTCAAGCCAATTGGGGCCTGTGGGGCCAGCATCAGCTGAAGAGCTACACTAGTGTGTGGTTCCTGTAGGAGACAATTTCTAAAGTCCCTTCCAACATAACATCTCTCAGAGAAGAAATGTTCATTTGTACCAATGTTTGAGAGCAGTTCCATCGGAAATGCTTCAAAGTTCTGAGGCTGTCACTGACCTCAAACATCACTTAGAGCTTGTTCATCAGTCTCCCAGAGGGGAAAATGGTATTTCATATTTAATAATAAATTCAGCATAAAAGTATCCCTTAAGTGAAAAATCTGTTAATAGTGTGGAATAATGCTCAATTTAGTTAGTCAAGAAATTTTGTGTACACTTCTCTGATTATATATATATATATATATGCCACAGGCGAGTGGCTTTAAGGAACAGAACCTTGGGGGCAAAGAAGGCCTTCCTATCAATAATCTTGGGAAGATCTTGGTGTTTGAGGAAATGCCACGGAGACCTTCTGCAGCTTCGTATGGAGGAGAATCCAATTCCATAGCAGCCAATGACAAAGTACTACAAGGCAGAGGTCAGACATGCCTCCACCCTCCATCCTTCTTTACCCTGTTCTAATACCAATCATCCCTCCCATGACATTCTACTTATCTGCAGGATTCAATAATTCATTAAGATATCTATGATAGTGGGACAAGAGGAAAGTAAAAGGAAATAGAGGAAAGAACAAGGAAGCAAAGGGCATTTATAGAGGTCTAAATACAGGCATGTAAATATATAAATATATTTATACAAGGACACGGAAATAGATCTATGTCCATATATTTATATGTTAAGTATTAAGGTGGTAGACAGACATTTGGCCTCTACTCAAGTAGTCCCTCAACACAAGAACACTTTGCTCTAATAACTTGGCATTCCATGGTGCTCACCTTCCCGACACGATCAGTGAAGACAAAAGAGGTGCATACACAAATGCGCTGAAGAAAACTGATGGTGCTCGGCTATCAAAAGATATAGCCATCTGGGGTCTTGAAGATAAACAAGCAGCCATCTAGTTGAGAAGCAACAAAGCCCACATGAAAGAAGCACACCAGCCTGTGTGATCATGAGGTTGTCGATGGGATCAGGTATCAGCCATGAAAGACTCAGAACAAAAAATCATGCAATTGTCAATAAGGAGGGGCGAGGAGTGGAGACCCAACGCCATCTGTAGGCAATTGGACATCCCCTTACAGAGGGATCACAAGGAAGAGATGAGCCAGTCAGGGTGTAGTATATCACTTATGAAACATACAGCTTTCCTCTAGTTTTTTAATGCTCTCTCCACCCCCACCCACTATCATGTCCTCAATTCTACCTTACAAATCCGGCTAGATCAGAGCATGTACACGGGTACAGATAAGAACTCTCAACACGGGAATCCAGGTTAGATAAACCCTTCAGAACCAATAATGAGAGTAGCAATACCAGGAAGGTTAGAGGAAGATGACTGGAGAAAGGGAGAACTGATCATAGTGATCCACATATAACCCCTTCACAGAGGGATGGACAACAGAAAAGTGGGTGAAGGGAGAGCGGTCAGTATAAAACATGAAAATATTTAAAAATAAATTATCAAGGGTTCATGAAGAAGGGAGTATGGGGGAGGGGAGAAATGAGGCGCTGATATCAAAGGCTCAAGTAGAAAGAAAATGTTTGAAAATGATGATGGCAACATATGTACAAATGTACTTGAATTAATGTATGGATTGTGATAAGAGCTGTTAGAGACCCCTATAAAATTATTTTTAAAAAGTCTTTGTTGCACACCCAGACAATATGCATGATTAGGAACATTATTAAGAAAGGTGACAGGTTGCCACAAGTCAGGATCAGAACGCCTTAAGGACACAGCCCCTTTTCCCACAGGAGTGCTTCTGTCAGCCCATGGCAGCAGCTAGGTTGCTGTCTGGCCCTCAGCCTCTCAGTCATGGGCCCTTAGCTTCTCTTCCACTCAGAAAAGAGTTACAAAGCTCCTTTAGGTCTGGTAGGTGCCCACGGGGCACACACAATGAGCCTTACTCGTCCTGTGGGTCAGAGAAGCCTGCCCTTCCTCTCTCATCTGGTGTTATTCCACTGATCTATCTCCTGGCCTCAGTGCTGTGGCCTCTACTGCCTCTGTCATTTCAGCCAGGGGTCCTGCATGTATTCCTCGTGGCTCTTCCTTCTTGGTAGTTGTGGTGTTCTTGTTCCTTGTTAGAATATGGCTCACATTTATACCCAGCAGAATGGTAAACAGACTCATCTAAGTCTCTGGGAGGAAGTTACAAAGACTGTGAATACAAACGTTCTAACAAGTCAGTTCACTTCCCACAGTATTCTCTGCTCTCCTCAAAGTTTCCTTGGCATTTCTTGGCCTCTACCCTCTGTGTGTGTGTGTGTGTGTGTGTGTCTGTGTGTGTGTGCCCTTATGACTCTTCTGAATTTTAAAAATATCCCAAAATTTATACACACCTTACTCTGATGTAACTTTCTGAACATATCAAGAGAAAAACACTATTTTGAAATAGGTTCCCATCGTAGGTAAAGGGACCGGGAGTCAAAATATATTTGGGAGGACACAATTCAAGGTAGCTCCACAAGAAGCTTCAGCAAGACAAGGGAGGTCCCAGAGTTGCACAGCATGTTTTTGTGTGGAAGAAATGCATAGAGCAAATCAAAACATAAACAGCATGACTATAAATTTAAACCTATGCCTTCATTTACTGAACGTATATTCATCACTAACTTAGTGCCATCTACAAGGTGCTCTGAGGTCATAGATGAACAAAGAAAGCTACTTTTAAGGGACTCTGGTGAGCACACCCCTCAGTAGAACTAGTGACTTTCAGCTATTTACATTATCTCTCTGAGAAAAAATTTAAAAATCATAACATTTAGTATTATTATTAATTTTAAATAGCTATTATAATTTCAAAAGAAAAATACAACTTCATTATTTTTATTTTCACTACCAAACCTGCATTGTAATCCTGTCCTATATTATGAGTCCTGCAGAGGCTGCAATGCTGTATCACCCAGAGTTCTCCCTCCCAGTGGAAGCACTTAGCCAGGTGTGTTGGCTGCTACTGACTAACTCCCATATTCCAGTATAGGAACTGCTTTCTGCTAAAAGGAGCTCCATTACCCAAAATGATGCACATTCCCTAAGAGCAGCCTGCATCTAATGATTTGTCAAAGGGAAGATACTGGTTCCTTTACTCAATTTGAAACAAAATGTCAAGGCCACTCCTAATTGGAAGCTCCCCATGCCATTGGTTGGGGCTCCTTTGGCCGTGGCATCACAGCTCGACCTCTCCCTTTGCCCAGTCCTATATCCCTCCCTCCCTGATGGGTGCTGTTCTTAGATACACCAAGTAACCTGCTGTGTGCCATCTTGACATTTATTCCTGAGAAAGGTGAATGAAGGCAGTTATACTTTGTCCATTCACTGCAACACTGCGTCCCCAATGGCTCTTAGATCCATAAGACTGATTCATTCATAAACCTTATTGACAAGGGTCTAGGAACAACTGCCGTGGCCTGAGCTGAATTCCATTCTAGAATAGAGTTCAGTGACTTCTGTGTACTTTTTGTGGCCTTTGGACTAAAGAGCCAGTATAGAAGTCACAGACCCAAATTTTAGAGACTGAAGCAAGAAACATTTGTAGGACTTTTATGCATCCTACGAATCTCTTAGATGCCACCAAACAGAAGCAGAAGGACACAGGAAGCCTAACTCACAAGACTATGCATCCTGTCCTTCAGCATGGTGAGAGAGATTTCTTGTCTCGAGCCACTTCTTGGTTAGCATAGATACAAAACCCCAAAATAGCTTAACACAGCAATAAGCCTAAATGAAAGTACTAATGTTTATTACATGGAAATGTTCATTCTCGGGGAATTAGGAGGGCACATTAGGAACATCCCATCCTCTGAACAAAATAGATTTGAGAAATGGAAAATGAAAGAGCTTAGTCTCTTTCAGGTGAGACGTGAGCAAGACACATACCATGCAGGCTGGTCCCTTCTAAGCTGAGATCTTTTCTAGAATACTCAGAGCTGAAGGGGCTTCTGAAGGGTTGAAAGTGTTCCTGACCTTTCACCATCCACATAACAGAGAAACACACAATGAAGAGACGAGTCCGCAAAAGTATAGTATAACACCAACAAAACACACAACATTCCTCTAGCTCTTTAATGCTTCTCCCACACTGTTATGACCCCAGTATTACCTTACAAATCCTGCTAGACCAGAGCATGTACATGGGTCAGAGAAGAGCTCTCCACACACGGAAACCAGGACAGAGAAACCCCTCAGCAACAGTAAAGGGAGTAGTGATACCGTGAGGGTAGGTGCATGGTGGGGAGAAGAAGGGGGAGAAAGGGGAACTGATTGCAATGATCAATTATAACCCCCCCGCAGGGGGACAACCAACAAGAACATGGGTGAAGGGATACAGTGGAAGATGTAATATATGAAAATTAAAATAATTTATAATTTATCAAGGGTTCACGAGGGTGGGAGGGTAAGGCGGGGAGGGGGGAAGTAAAAGAGGAACTGATACCAAGGACTCAGAAAGAAATGTTTTGATAATGATAATGGAACATATGTACAAATCTACTTGAGAGAATTGATGTATCAATTGTTATAAGCACTGTGAGAGCCCCCAATAAAGTGATTTATTTATAAAAAGAAGGGCTGAAACACTGCTTGAGCACTCACACCATATAAAGTAGATTTATATTGATAAAGTAGCCAAAGTTGTACTTGCAAGTGTTTCTTGATTCTGTAAACAGAGAGAGACAAATTCACAGGGTGAGAATAGCTCTCTCTCATACTTTACCACACTTCACACTTTGTTGAGAAGTCAGCCGAGAACTTCACACTTCATTGAAAATCCATTAAAAACAATTACCAGGTCATTAGCAGGGACTTTTAAGCACCAGCTTTCAAACTCACTTCCTACAGAAAGTGCCTTGATAGACCTTCCACTTCCTAAGCAAGCACAGTCCTACAGAGCTTTACTACATGTCCCCAAACAGATAAAACCTGTTGCTACCGAGTCAACCAGGACTCCTGCTAATCCTGTGCGTTTCAGAGTGAATGTTTCCTTGAATTCCTTTATAGTTCCCTGAATTCTTATTCCTGCCCTTCCTCCCACTTCGCTCCCTGACTGTCACTTACCTGCTGTCTGACACTGGTTTGCATTGTCCAGCTACAGAAATACAGTCAGTGTGTAATCTTTCTGGACTTTTAATCAACACGATTAATTTGATACTCATCTATAACTCTGCATTTCTCAGTAGTTCACCGCTTAAAATTGCTGAGTAATATTCTATGATATGTGGTTTATTTTTCTTTAACTTCTAAGGGGCTTTTGAGTTGTTTCCCATTAGCAACTATAAAAAATGTTGCTGCGAACATTCCTGTATGATTTTTATTGACATATGCTTTGTTTTCTCAGGTAAATATCTAGAAGTTAGATCCTATGGAAAGTACATCCCTTAATTTCTGAAACTGAGATATTGTTTTTCTAAGTGCACTTTTTTACATTCCCACCAGCCACATATGAGATTTCCAATCCCTTCCTATACTTGCCAATATTGACATAATTGAGATTTTCCATTTTGTGCAGTGGTAGGTGTGAACTTATTTGCATTAATTAATGAATCACAATGTCTGATATCACTCCATAAGCTTATCTGTCATCTCTTAATTTTGGGGTTGGAATGTCTATTTAAATATCTGCCCTTTTAAATTTTTGGTGATATATTGTCTTATTATTCAATTTTGAGATTTCTTTCCATATTGTGAATACAGGTCTTTTATTACATATACGACTGCCAAATACTTTCTCCCATCATGTGACTTCCCTTTCCATTCCCTTTAAAGTGTCTTTTGGATAACAGAAGTTTGCAATTGTGATAAAGCTCAACTTATTAACTAGTCCTTCTTTGCCTATCCCAAAGTAGTAGATTTTCTTCTCATTTTAAGGTTTTACACTGAGATCCTAATCCAATTTGAGGTGCTATTTATATATGGTACAAAGCAGATATCAGTGTTATTTATGAATTGATCACATTATTTTTTTCTCACATCATTTTCCTTTTCCACAGAATTTGTAACTTTGTCACAAGTCAGGAGCCCATGTATACGCAAAACAATGCATACACAAATAAACGCATTGTCAGTGAGTTCATTTTGACTCATGGCAACTTCCTATGTTAGAATATGAGGGGGTACCCCCCCAAAAGTGTATTTAACTCTTTTCCAAAAACAAACAAACAAAAAACCTTCAAAGTACTCTTCATTACACTTAATGCATTTGTCAAATCTTCAATTCCCATCTTGGAAACATTTTTCAAACTCATCTGTTTGTATGGCTGGCAGCACCTCCCTTGATTTTTTTCTTCACCTCTTCTGCATCACCACATCTCTCTCCTTTCATGCCCCTCTTCATTCACAGAAACAAGTCACACGAAGAAGTGAGGTTGGGTGAGTAAGGTGTGTGGAGCAAGAGAGAAATGCTGCTTTTTGCCCAAAACTGACCCACTGAAATGGATGGGGGGAAGTGAATTGTCTTTCTGGCAAAACCAGTCCCCGGTCTGCCACAAATCAGGCCTTTTTTTGTTGCACACTGTTATGCAATCTTTTCAGAAGCTCTAAATAGAATGCTTGATTAACAGTCTGACCTGGTGGAACAAACTCCAAATGCAGCATCCCCCTCACATCCAAAAACCAAATGAGCATTATTGATCTTCAATTTCACTTGATGAGCTTTTGGGGGGTGAGATGACAATGGTCTCATCCACTGGCTTGATTGATGTTAGCTTTCACAGTTGTAAGAAGAGCACTATGTCTCGTCACCAGTAATGACCTTGAAAAAAAAGTCTGGATTGTTTTGGAGCTATTGTTTGAAACATGTCATGTTTCCACTTGACTCCCTTTTTCCTGGTCAGTCCGAACCCAAGGCACAAGTTTTGCAGTAATCCTTCTAATTCCCAAATCTTCTGTTAAAATTCACTGAACCAAGCTCCCAGACAGTCCAGACAACTTCCTCATCTTTTCAATGGTCCATCATTGGTCTTTGAGCACAAATGCAGGACTTTTGTCAACATTTCGTCAATTAGGGAAGTTGAAGGACATCCAGAACAAGGTTTGTCATTAATCAACATTTCATCTCTTTTGAAATAAGAACATCACTCATACACTTGAGCTTTTCAATATTGCTGTCCTTGTAAGCTGTATTCAATATCACAACAGTTTCTGTGGCATTTTTGCTGAGCAGGAAATAAAATTTCACAGCCTCATTCTGTTCTCTTAAACAGACCATCACAAGAAAATGAGGTTTGAGCAATAATGCTTTTATGAAAAAATTCATGTGACCAGAGAGAACCTTCCCAGGCAATGCCACTGGGTGCACGAATGCAGAGCAAGTTGCTAGCTGCTCGTCCAGTAGGAAAAAAATGCATACTGGAAAAGCTCTGCCCATGGAGCTTCTTTCCATTTGGGGGTTACCCCCCATATAAATACCCACAGAGTTTTCTTGGTTGAAATGTTTACAGAAACAGATTCCAAGGCCTTTCTTTTATGGTACCAATGGATGGGCTTGAATCACCAGGTTGTAGGGTGGTTGTACAGCATAAACTACCTGCACTGCCCAGGAATACAAGTGCAATTTTCACCTCAACCACCCTCAACAAGTCATAAGTCCCTGCGGCTTTCGTGTCTACAGATAGGAGTCCTGGGGTGTGGTGCATTATGCATTGGGCTGCTAACAGGAAGGTCAGCGGTGGTGAGCTGCTCCACATGAGAAACACGAGGCTTTCTACCGTCTCACAAATCCACACGGTCCTCTAGGGGCATTGGGAGCCCCTAGGATTTGGCTCAATACAATGAGTTTGTAGTTTTTCATGTCTGGTAATCGTTGATGAGATGCTAGACAGTGTAATTTTACCTCATTTGATACAGAATACTTTTGTATTTGTATAAATAGTCTTACACATTATTCTGCAACACAGTTCATTTACTAGAAATTCTTTTAGGCCTTGCTTTTAAATCAAATAACATTTAATGCAAGCCAACTTATTTTCTACAAAGCTGAGGAAAAATTCTTCTGAGGACTCTTCCAATTGTCCTATGAATTAGTTTCCCCTTCTGTTTCAAGTCTCTTGTGAGCAACAGGTATAGACATGCATATACTTAGTGGTGTCCTGCTACACAATCAAGGGAAATCCCTGCGGTCCTCCATAGTTCGCTCTGTGAAGTTTTAGGGGTTTCCCCCTTTTCTCTCTAGTAGTGTGTGCAGCAAAATCTAGCCACCTTGGTCGCTCAGATTCTCAGCTCCACCTCAAATGAATGAGTTTGCTGGGCTAATCCTGGCCCCCTCCACCATGCATCCTGGCTGCAGAATAAGGGAGTGCACTACAGCAATACCTGGGCTTATGCTATGTGTTTCCTGTCTCTTAGTAATTGGTGTCCTCCATTGTCTGATACATACAGTGCCTTGAAAACTGTAGTTTAGTGTGTGTGTGTGTGTGTGTGTGTGTATGTGTTTGTGTGTGTCCTTTTCAGATGGAAAGGTAAGAAATCTGGTCTTGTTTTTTCATGTTGGATAGAAGTTGTTCACAAGTCAAAATGTTAAAAAAATATGAAAAATACATATGCCCACATCTTATCCATAAAAATATACATTAGATTTACAGTTAAAATGTATGCATCTCTGTGCCTACCAAACCATGGTTTATGTACTATGATCTCTCATACAAATTATTGTAATAACCCTGTTACTGACCCCCTTGACTGTCATTCAATCTATTCTTATATAGCAGGTAGAATGTCCCCATTGAAATGCTAACAAAATTAGGACACCCTGTGCATTGAATCCTCCGATGTCTTCTTATGTCTGTAGAAGTCAGAATTTTTAACTGGCCCACGGGGCTCTAAGTAATATGGGAAATAAACCAACAGAACCTCCAATGATCCCCGTATCCATCTCCTATTACTCTGCTAACTTCTCTCTATTCCATCCATTCTGCACATGCTGAATCTCGAATGTGTCATTGGTACCTCTACCCTCTATGGTTTTAAAGCCTTTGTTCTTTCTGTCAGAAGTCCTTCTCAATTAGGCATATGAACAGATACATTGCAGTAAACATGTTGCTAAGTATTCGACAGAATTCAATAATTTATCAATAGATTCATTTATTCATCAAACAAACACTATTTATTATAGTAGTAAATAAGATACATCTATTACCTGGCCTCATACAGTCTATATCCTGGATGGTACAAGAGGGAGTTAAACATTCTTTTTCAATTAATTCTATGAATATTTATGGAGTATCTAATATATGCCAAGCATTGTCTTATATTATGCTGATACAATAATAAAGAAAGTGTAAAACATCTGCCCTCCTGAAGCCTATATTCTAGAAGATGGAAAGAGGAAATAAAGGAGTAAATAAATATCACAAATGAGTAAATATATATTTCATATTAAAATTAGTGTTTGGCTTAATCCTAGCTCAAAACTAAAGATATTTGTTCTAAAGACAGTCCTGCTCAATATTTACCCTCATGAAGGAAATATGGATGATATCAGTGATATAACAAAGTGTGGTGAAGAAATTAGATGGTGCATGGCTATCAAACAGAACTTCAAACAAGCAGCCATCTAAGTGAGACATAATTAAAATCACATGAAAGAAACACACCAACATCCGTGATCCAAGGGTTGGAAATTATATAATCCAAATCCCAAAGAGGGAATAGTATCAGAGCTTAAATCGTGAGATTCTAGTTTTCAAAAGACTGTGGGTGAAAGTGGAACTCAAACACACTTGCAAGATCTCTGCATGGACTAAGCCTCTGGTGACTTCCCTCTGACCATAGTTGAGGGATAGGGATAGACTGGTTAGCAGACAGAGTATTGTGGAGATGACTACAGTAGATTAAAATGACACATCTGACTTGAGTGGCTCAACCCTTGTCGTTCGATCTCTTTTGATACATTTTGTGTTAGATTTACTGTTTAATATTTTCTATTTGTTGTCTTTTGCTTCTTGGGGTTTCTCTTTGTTGTGTTTTGTCATTTGGGAGCGCCTTCTAGAATATCCGTGGTGACTTTCCTATGTGCTCTGGTATATGAAAGCTGGGATGGAGGAATCTACAGAGACGATGACTGGAATAAGGGTTTCTGGGGTGCACCCCGGGATGTGAGGGGTTAAAGAGGAGCTGATGTCAAGGAGTCCAAGAAGCAAACGTTTTGAAAATGGCTGTGGTAGCAATTGCACAACCCTGCTTGATATGATTAACTATGGAATGGTATGACTTCTGGATTAGGTCAAATTAAATGATTTGAAAGAAAAAAAAGTAAAGGGGAGTTAGGTTAAAATTTAACATCTTATCATTTGATGACCTATGTTCAGATTGTTCTACTTTTTAATATGCCCTGGTTCTTTTTCAACTGTTTGTCTCTGTTTTGTTATTACTGTTAGCCTTTTTGTTTCTTTGTTGTTTGTTTTTGTATGTTTTCACATATAAAAATCCATGAGGAGTGACTCTATAGAGACAGTCACTGAATTTAAGGTTTCTTTGGAGTATGACAGGGGAGGTTGGGGAAATGGGGAGCTAATAACAAATACTAGTAAGAAAATAAGTTCTAAAATTGATTGTGGTAATGATTTTACTACTCTTCTTGATATGATTGAACTATTGAATTCTGTGACATGTAGATTATATCCAAATACTACTGTTAAAAAAATCAGGGCTTGGGAGAAAAATTAATTAGGAAAATAAGAAATGTAAGCATAGGGACAAAAGTAGGCTTGATTATTTTTGTTTTTAAAGTATCTATATGGAATTCTAATCTGGCATACTGATAGCTAACAGAGATATTAAGAAAATTTTGGAGAAAGTTATATGAATCATGGAACAGAGTGTATTTTAGGCAGAAGAAATAGCAGGTACAAATACATCAAGTTAGGAGTAGGCATTGAGAATTTGTAAAGAGAGGAAAGTGGACAGTGTGATCGATTCTATCACAGAGAAACAGGGAGGAAAATAATAAATAATGTGGTTTCTAGCAGAGTAGAACAGACAACGTGAAGTGAGAGGTTACGAAGGAAAAGTCACCTACACGAAGACTCGGGGGAAGAAAAGGCTGCCAGGTTGGTGGGACCAGCAGCAGTCCCACTCCAGCAATGATAATAACACTAATACATTGAAATGTTAACAGTGTCTGCGTTGCTATAAGAAGTTTACACTCCATGCCCTGAGCAATAGAGCGACATTAACAAGTTTTACAACGGCGACTGCCGTGTCTGGATCTGAGAAGAACACGTACTGAGGAGATGGTGTGGTCTACCGGAATCTGGGCCAGGGTACGGACATGATGGTCCTGGTGAGGGCTATTGATGGACCCCTAGGAGAGGAGCAGAGGGAGGAAAAAGAGTTTTGCAAAAGTCTTAGAATATAATCATGGAGAAAGAGAGATGCTTAATCAGGCCTTTTTTGGTTGCCATTATGGGAAGGAACTCACTTGACAGCACCTAACAACAAGTTGCAAGTTTTCTTCATTATGTCCCAAGAATACGAAGAAATATTCATCAATCTGTCAAAACGTCTTCAAACTTTTGGAGTTGGCTTGGTGGTATGTTCTAAAAGGTCATAGCTTGCTGAAATCGACATGGAGACACAAACGAAGGGCTCAAGATATTGAGGTTCATTCTGGGCAAAGTGCCTGCCATCATTTGATTTAATGCAGCCCCGGGCTCATTATTAAGAATCGCTTTCAGTGATTTTTTTTTAACGTACACCATGAACTTTTTATTTATTTATTTATGATACTGTTTTTTAGTCTGGGCACTGTAAACACTTCACGGAATGACAAAATTATTACAGATAAAGTGCCCGATTCATTCAATCAGAAATAATTTAAATGTCTACCCTGAGCCAATGAGCCTAGGTAATGCCGTTGGTTAAGCACCGGGCCATTCCCTGAAGGACGAGTGGTTTGAGGTCCTCTGCAGCTCTGCATGAGGCCACCTTGGAAACCCCAGGCTGCAGCTGTCCTTTGTCCGCTAGGGTTCCTGTGAGTTGAATTGACTCCACATGATGAGTGGTTGGGTATCTGGAGGCCAGCAACAAGGCAGAAGTAACGTCATAGATCTTAGCTGCTACGACGGTGAAGCAGACAAGAAACAAAAGAATTAAATTAAAAACATGTATGCTAAGTGACAATAAATGGTATAAAACTTTAAATCAGGCAGAGGATGTATGGGTGGCCATTGCAAGTTTAAGTATAGTGTCCAGAAAGTTATCAGTAAGAGAAGGGCATTGGAGCAGAGAGTTGAAGGCGGTAAAAGGGAGCCTTCATACTTCTTTTAATAATGTTCCCCCCAAATCACCTGTGAATGTTACCTCATTTGGAAAGTTCTAAGAAGGTAATTGGAGTGGGGTGGGCCCCATAGTCAGCATCACCAGTATCCAGCATTCACTGCCGTCAGGAGATTCTGACTCTCCGTAACTGCCCGTACAGCTTTCCTAGACTCCTCATTCCTCCTGAGAGCGGTTGTGGATTTGAAGTGTTCACCTTGTGGTTAGCCGCCCAAAATGTAATCAGGGCTCCTTATAACTGCTCTTGTTAGGCACCATCGAGTTGCTGGTCCCATCGCGACTTTGTGCACAAAGAAG
This sequence comes from Tenrec ecaudatus, assembly GCF_050624435.1. NCBI lineage: Eukaryota > Metazoa > Chordata > Mammalia > Afrosoricida > Tenrecidae > Tenrec > Tenrec ecaudatus. The sequence goes on from NC_134530.1 coordinate 114,620,092, forward strand.
GAAACACGCCGCAGCCCTGCACCATCTTCACAGTTGTTTGAGCCCGTCGTGGCAGCCGCTGTCACAACGCACCTCTTTACGGTCTTTCTCCTTTTCCACTGCCCCTTTACTTCACGCATGATGTCCTTCTCTAGCGATTGATCGCTCCTGGGAACACGCCCAAAGCACATTAGATGAAGTCTTACCATCCTTGCCTCTAAGAAGCATTCTGCTGTACTTCTGCCAGGACAGAGGTGTTTGTTCTTTTGGCGGCCGTGGTACTTTCACCAGTGCCACAGTCCAATGACTGGCATCAGCAGAGGGAAATTTGGACATAGACACGTATGTGGCAGTTATCATGTGAAGACAGAAGCGGAGATCAAGTGACATATCTCCAAGCCCGGAACACCAGGAGTTAGGAGAGAGACACGAAATAGATTTTCCCAGAGAGCACCCAGAAAGAGTCAATCAGCTGACGCCTAGTTTTCAGATTTCTAGCCTTGAGAGTTGTGATAGTGTAAATTGCTGTTGGCTTAAGCCACCTAGTTGTGATACTTTTTGTTATAGTAGCCCTAGGGAACTAATCACGCCTTGAGAAACAAAAAGTGCTTCCGACAGAAGAAGCAACTAGTTCCAAAATGATCTTGACACATTGGAGGAACTAAGAGGCCCAAATAGCTGAAGGGAAATTGGTAGGAAAAGGAGGAGAGAGAACAGAATGGCGATAATAAGAAGATGGTGTAGGACCCCGAGTTCATCATAAGACACTGGCTTTATTTTGAGTGGCTTGAGAGCAGGAGACGTTGTTGGGGAGGTTTAGCTCAGAGTTGAGAAAAGACGGATGAAAATTAGCTGAATAAGCGAGACCAACTAGATAGAGGTGATGGTGATTCTATGACGGGGGCAGCAGCGCAGCTGGTGAGCAGTGGGCTGGCTCTAGACTTATCCTGAAGGTTCAGCTAACAGTATTTTTTCTGACAGATTTTCATGTTCAACATAGAATTTCACCTTGAAAGACATTAAATCCATTCTTAATAAGAGCTGCATGGCCATACTTAATACGAAGAGCTGTGAGTTCTAAGCTTAGAAACACATCTTTCCAGGAAGATGAAAATTTGAAATCACTTTAAAAGAGGAAAACGTGGTTATATATTCTTTTCTAATAGCTAAAGAGAGAGCCTAGGGTTTAACGATATCAATCCTTACAGTCTTCCTTTAAAAGAATTCAAATTTAATCTTAATAAGAAGATTTCACTTCACCTAAAGCATAATATGGTAATTGTAATGCTGAATATAAATGTTTTCAGTTTGGGTTGGGGTGATTAAGGGAAAAAATGAACTCAAGATCTCTCTCTCTCTCTCTCTCTCTCTCCTTCATGCTCATGCTCAATGCTTCATTCCATCACCAGCACAAATGTTCGATGTTAAGAACCCAGGCTCTTTGTTGTGAGGCTGTCTCTTGGCTCCACCTACTAGCTGGCACTTAACATCAAGTCTGTGTTGTGGGAGGTCCGCATTCCATGCAACTCCTGGGGGTCTTGAGCCTAAGGGGCAGAGAAACCCTTTCACTGCTTCAGCTCTTTCTGAAATTCTTGCAGATGCTGCAGTTGCAGGCCCCTTCAAAACCAAATACGCCTTGGCTAGGAGTGTATGTGCTGAGAGCCCTGCCTTGTTTCCTTCCTGAGTATGTACCTTATCTTTGTCTCCATTTTGAGAAAATCAAATATCATTAGGTTTCCAAAAATATTTATCTTGGAGCTACGGGAGAATTCCTAGTCGGTGAGAAAGTGCTATTTCAAAGAAGGCTGGGGATAAATCTCCCGGTGATGCAGATGTCCCAAACAATTGCATTGCTTCAGTTGCCAAAAGCAGACCCAAAACTTCTGTGGCCTTCGACTCTCGGGAGGTAATCATATTTGGCAGCATTCCAAGAGGAAGCCGATCAAAGTCCGATGGGAACTGCAATGCCTTGATTTCATTCACCAATCAAATCAACACTCAGTAGCCATGCCAGAAGGGCCAGAGAAATGGAGAGCTAATGTGAACTCCCATGAAATCTATAAAGATGTCTTCAGTCTTAGAGGATCATTTAAAATCTACTGACCAATAGATAAAAATGAAAGCCCATTTTTTTAGGTTAGCTTCCCCAGCATTCCACCATGCTATGACCACCCAGCGAACAAGCCCTTATCAGATCGTTAGCACTGAAAGCATCCAAACTCCAGGCCACCAGTTCATAGGATGAGAACATCAAAGAAATCTCAGAAACCTAGACTGTATAGAGGAGTTTCAGCTAGATGATCGATGGATTAGATAGATAGATGATAGATGATAGATAGATAGATAGATAGATAGATAGATAGATAGATAGATAGATAGATAGATATTCCTTCTGCTGAGCCTACTCATATTGTCATTATGAGAAATGTAATGACCTTTCCAGCTCTGACCAATTTTGGAAGCAAGATTCACAGGCTAATCTGTCACACTAACTCTAGTGGCCGCAACCTGAACGTGAGAGATATGATTAGTAAGTATTGTAGCTCAAGTGTTTAGTTATGGTTAATTTATAACTAAACACACTAGTATTTAGTGGAACAAAAAAGGTCATTAGTGTCTTACTAGGAAGCAATTAAATTAACAGCTCAAAGCCATTCATCAAATCACCAAACAGATGCTCAACTTTCTGAAGGAAGTAAGATTCAGTAATGCAGGAAAAGAACTAAATTCAAAACAGCAAAAACACCCCTACCCCCCTTAGCTCCTCTCAAAACAAAAATCTGCCTCTTTTATCTGCAGCCAGAGTCCCAGAGCTCTTTATATTTCAGAGAGAGGTCCAGAAATACAAAAAGAAAACTAAAGGAATCAACCAGAAAAACTCCCCCGACTCCCTCATGAAGTCATCCTCCCTCACCCACCAGCAGCATCCTCTCTTCAACTGTATGTTGTTTCTTGGCAGTCAGTGCAAGAGCAGTAAGAATATCATCATGTAAAAACATAGTGTGCTCAAATTATATGACACGAAACATAATATTGGCTAAGTGATATTTATGTCTCGCTAAAAATAACTTTTAAGTTAATATTTGATAGAATTTTAAAAAATATGTTTTGAATATCTGCCACATACTTACTTGACATGTAATGGGGCTGTATAAAAAGATGAATAAACCCTGGTCTGTCCTTGAGAAGTCTGATCTAGGGAATGTAATAGAAGAACATTGAGTTGGCCTATTGGAGCCCAAAGCTTGACATTTATTAGACAATTGACTTTAGGAAATTAATTTCATTCACCTAAGCTTCCGTTGCATAACATGTTAAATAGAAAAAAATACTTGTCAGGCGGTTGTAGAGATCCAGTGGGAGCATTATGTATCAGCTAAAATCAGAAGACATTCAGATTAGGACACGTTGAGAAGGGTTGAAGAAAGGAACTCTTTATAGCGGTGTGAGCAAGGACAGAGAACACCACGAGGAGAGTGCCGTATCCCACCGCTGCTACTAGCGGGCTCCACGACCGACCGACGGCCAGGGGTATCGGGTAGGGGAGCAGTTACTAGAGCCCCGACAGAGAGAGTAGCATGAGAAGGGCAGCCTGTCAGGCGCTCAGGCTTGGTGGATACCACAGGGAGCTTCCATCTGTCCTGTCCTCTCTTTCTACAATCGGCTGTCAAGGTTACCCATTGGTTAAAGCATCCATGTGGGTTGCACATAGAGTTCATGTCCCAGAGCAGGGTGGAAAAGCCTAGATAAAAGTCCTAGAAGGGCCAACAGATGATGACCAACATAAATAACTGATAACATTTAGGATGCATAATAATAATAATAATAATTCTAACACTACTGAGTGCTAAGTACCAAGTAGACATAACTAAATCTCAAAATCCTAGAAGGATGTTCTAGGGGGTAGGAGGAGACCTCAATTCTAAATAATTTATACCCATTTATGAAGTCTTAAACAGGACAAAGGCAAGACAAAGATAAAATCCTGATTCGGCAATCTTTAGCATGATGCCATATTGTGTCCAAGGACTCACAGATTTGAGGCCACTTAAATAGAACATGGAGGAAAAAAGGAAACTGTTATAACATTATGATTCACAGCACATCAATCCATCACAGGATTACACGATGGGGAAAGGGAGTGCATACATGATTTGCATGTTTAACACTCGACAAGATTGGCTCAAGAGCCACCAAGGCGGCTAGGGTATGACTCATGACTTTGCAACCCGAGTCCCCCAAGCCTCATCAAGGGCACAATCTGGCAAGTCCGTGGACGTGAGGCTGCCATTCTCTGTGCTGGCTAGGGGTGGGAGTAATCTGCTTTCAAACACACTTCGCTGGTCCCAAGTCGGAAAGAACGCAATATAGGCTGAATCTAGGAAGAGATTCAGAAAAGGATTTAGGACTCCTATTGTAAACCCTAAAATATTCACTGCCATCAGGTCGAGATTGACTCATCGTGACCATAGAGGACAGAGTAGAATTGCCCGTGTGGGGTTTGGAGACCGTAAATCTTCATGGGAGTGAAACGCCTGGGAACGGCCTGCAGTTTCAAACTCCTTACTTTGTGGTTTGCAGCCCATGTTCTCTTCAGGGCCTCCTTCCGCAAATCATGCTCAGAGTTGAAACTAATAAAAGGAAGCTCCAATTTTTCTCTTCAGACCATACAGTATATGAAGAAAATATGTTAAGTAACTTTCAAAAGCTAAATAAAATTAAGAATTTAAACTCAAAGCTGTCCAAATCCAGAGTCTGTGCCCACTGTGTTGTACTGTCTCCTACTCAATAGATAAATGCTGATGAATTGCTGCTGCTAAGATGTCCCGTGGTATTTAATCTGTACTCAGCCTCATACAGGCACTGACTCTGCGTGCAATGCACCCTAAATTCATCACTTTCAGGTCTGAGCAGCCCCTTGCTTTCCTGGATCAGTACTTAAAGAGGCAGTTGACACAAGCCACTCATACTGCGAATGCCCTTTTGAAAAGCATATGATAAGACTCAAGTTATTGTTATAGGCATACTATGACATCAAGACAGTCACATACCCCACTCTGCTATTAACTCAACGCTGTTGTGGACATGTTACGCAGCCCCTCGGCTCCTTTCTTCACTAACAATGCACGAGGCTGGAGAGGATCCCCATGCTAAGATTCTGAGTATCTCTTATATGTTACACAGTATGAAACCCTTCTATTTATGAGGTAGCCATGTTTATTTATTTTTGTAGTGGACTTTCTCTGTCAATGTGTTCAGAATAGAGTTCGGCCTTAATGATATTTTGGCAGACTTTTTTCACCACAGCACACCATTTCCAATACCTGTGGTTTCACAGGATCAGAAATAGAGTAGAAACCCTATCTATAACAACAAAGATCAAAAAGCAGTATGTAGAATAAGAATAAAGAGTTTATCCCTATGCCCCTTTTGCATTTTTAGACTTACCTTAGCAGACTCAGGTTGTACTTGTCCTTTTGTGCTTGGCTTACTTCGCTTAGCATAACTTCCTCCAGTTCTTCCCATGCGGTGATGTGCCTCATATGTTCATCACTGCTTTTTAGCGATGCATAGTACTCCATTGTATGTATATACTACAACTTTTCAATCCACTCATCAGTTGATGGAAATTTGGGTTGTTTTCAACTCCTTGCAATTGTGAACTGTGCCGCGGTGAACATTGGAACACAGATGGCTGGCCCTGGTTTGTTTCTTGCCTCTTCTGGGTATATGCCCAGTAGGGGGATTGCTGGGTCATATGGTAACTCAATTTCCATCTGTTTTAGATATTGCCAAATCGATTTCCACAGTGGCTGTCCATACCTACAAGTGCACCAGCAGTGGACAAGAGTTCCCGTCTCCTCACAGCCCCTCCAACACTTGTTGCTTTCTGACTTTTTGAATCAGGCTATCTTTGAGTGTGTTAGGTGGTATCTCGTTTTAATTGCATTTCTCTTATGGCTAATGATCGGGAACATTTTCTCGTATGTTTATTGACTATTCAGATTTCTGCCCTTGTAAAATTTCTGTTCAGGTCCTTTGCCCACCTCCTCAGTGGTCAACTAGTTTTTTTTTTTCTTTTTGGAGGCTAGCAGAGTATTGTAGATTTTAATGATAAGGCCTTTGTCTATGTGTCATTGATAAAGATGTTTTCCCAGTCCATGAACTCTCTTATTAGACTCTTGGTGAATTATTTTGATGTACACAGGTGTTTTATCATCAGTATATCCCACTTTTCAATTTGTGCTCCATCTGTATTTGTGCCCTTCCCTATTTCTGATAGCCTATCTATTCCCTGAGCCAAAGTTCTCAGGTTTGTCCCAAATCCTTCATTGATGGCCCTAATACTTTGGGGTTTTACCTCATGCTCTGTGATCCACCTTGAATTTATACTTGTGCATGGAGTGAGATAACGGTCTTGTTTCATTTTTCTGCAAGTAGATATCCATTTTTTCCACTATTACTTGTTTAAGAGGGCATCTGCTTCTCATTTGAGTTTGGTAGGGGAGCGGGCGGCTATCAAAGATCAGTTGTCTGTATGCTGATGATTTTATTTCTGGGTTTTCAGTTCTTTTCCATTGGCCTGAGTATCTATCATTATAGCAATACCACACTCTTTTGACCACTGTGGATGTTTAATATGTACTAAAGGCAGGTAAAACAACAAGCCCTCCCACTCTGTCCTTATTGAGGAATTTTCTAATTCTGGGCTTCTTCCCTCTCCATATGAATTTAGTAATCAGTTTTTCCATTTCTTTGTAGAAAGATGAGGATAAATGTATTGATATTGCATTAGACATATAACGCCTTGGGCAGAGCTGACATCTTTACTATATTGAGTCTTCCCATCCATGTGCATAGGATATTCTTCCATTTGTTTGAGTCACTCTTGGATTCTTGGAATAGTGTTCTGTAGTTTTCCTCATACAAATCTTTTGTCTCTTTAGTCAGGTATATCCCTAGATATTTCAATTTATGCTTGGTTATTGTGAGGAATACGACCTTTTTGATCTCCCCTTCTATGGTCTTGTCCTAAGTATATAGCAGTCTGATAGACTTCTGTTTGTTGATCTTGTATCCTGCCAGTATGCCATATTCCTCTATTATTTCCAGTACTTCCCTTATGGAGCTTTTGGGATTTTCTATATATTAAAACATATCATCTGCGAATAACGATGATTTCACCTCTTCCTTCCACAGGCAAATACCTTTGATGTCTTTTCTTTGCCTTACGCTGTTAGCTAAGACTTCCAGTATGATGTTAAATATGAGTGGGGACAAGGGGTATCCTTGTCTGGTCCCCCTTTTCAATGGGATTGTTTTCGTCTTTTCTTCATTGACTACTAAGCTGGCTGTTGGTTTTTCATGTATAGATTGTATTATATTGAGGAACTTTCCTTCCATTCCTATCTTCTTGAGTGTCTTACACAGGAATTGGTGTTGGATGCTGTCAAATGCTTTGTCTGCATCCATCAATATTATCATGTCGTTCTTAAAATTTTTCATGTCAATGTGACGAATGATACTAATTGTCTTTCATATGTTGAACTATCTCTGGTATGAATTCCACTTGGTCACGGTGAATTATTTGTTTTTATACTTTTGTATTCTGTTGGCAAGTATTTTGTTTAAGGATTTTTGGCAGGGGCCAGACCAAATCCAGGGATACATATGGTAGCCAACTACAAAGGAGGGGATGAAAGAGAAATAAAAGATCTGGGTAGCAGGGGCACAGGGCACTAATCCACCCAAGGGGAGGGTATTGTTTATATCTCTACAGGGAAAGGGGTACCAGACTTCAACTCAGTGTTCTAAGATGTGAATGCAACATACTGGCATGAAGCAGGGAACCAATAGAGAGGTCCAAGGGGCCAGCCACAATCCCAACTATGTAGACAGCCCCCCTCCTTGCAGAAGAATTCACTTCAGAGGACAGCACTGAAGCTATAGCTCAGGGAGAGGAACATGTCTGATCAGAGCACACGGGAGCAAATGAAGAGGGAGGGAGACAGAGTGGAGCACATCCTGGCCCACCAAGCCCTGAGGATGATATTCCAACTCAGAGCACCTAAAGCACAAAGAGGACAATAGGGCTGGTCTAACATGAGACACAATGTCCCTCATTGACCCATAGTGCTACGGGGGACAACACTGAAGACACAGTGCGGTAATTGCACCTGATCTGATCCCACCACACTGAGGCAACACACACTAAGGATGTGCAACAGAACAGCAAGGGGAACCGAACAACGAAGTCCCCAGGGAACACCAAAAATAGACTTTGGGGCAAGGGCATGACACCCATCAGATTTGACTTCAAAACACTTCTGAAAGTCAACAGACCTTGAACGATTTGTAGGCATTTCTTTCCTTTTTTGTCGTTTTGTTGTTATTCTTTTGTTTTTTGTTGTTGCTTTGTCTTGTTTTCTGTGAATATTATTATCTCTGCAGAACTATCTAGGTTAGATAGGCAGGATAAGCAATCTAGAGGAGAAAACAATGAGACGGATGGTACTAGGGGGACATGGGACAGGGGGAGGCAGGAGAATGAAAGGATGTGTTAACAAATCCAGGGACAAGGGAACAAGTGATCCAAAATCGATGACGAGGAGGATGTAGGAGGCCTGGTAGGGCTTGATAAAGGGCAAGGCAATTGAAAAAAATTACTAAACCCAAATGAAAGTTGAACATGATAGTGGGACAAAAGGAGAGTAAAACAAAATAGAGGGCAGAACTAGGAGGCCAAGGGCATTTATATAGGTTTAAATAAAGGCATGTACATATGTAAATATATTTATATGACCATGGGGAAGTAGATCTCTCTTCTCTCTCTCTCTCTCTCTCTCTCTCTCTCTCTCTCTCTCTATATATATATATATATATATATATATATATATATATATATATATATATATATATATATATATATATATATATATATAGTATTAAGGTAGCAGATGGACATTGGGTCTCTACCCAATTACTCCCTCAATGCAAGAACACTTTGTTCTATTAAACTCGCATTCCATGATGCTTACCTTCCCAACACAATCTCTGAAGACAAAGCAGGTGCTTCAACAAGCCCACATGAAGGAAGCACACCAGCCTGCGTGATCATGAGTTGTCGAAGGGATCAGGTATCAGGCATCAAAGAATAAAAAATCATATCATTGTGAATGAGGGGGAATGTGAAGTGAAACCCAAAGCCCATCTGTAGGCAACTGGACATGCCCTTACAGAAGGGTCTTGGGGAGGAGATGAGCCAGTCAAGGTGCAGTATAGCACCAATGAAACATACAGCTTTCCTCTGGTTTTTTAATGCTTCCTTACTCACCCCCCACCCACTATCATGATCCCAATTCTACCTTACAAATCTGGCTAGACCAGAGGATGTATACTAGTACAGATAAGAGCTGGAAACACAGGGAATCCAGGACAGATAAGCCCCCTCAGGACCAATAATGAGATTAGTGATACCAAGAGGGGAAGGGGAAGGTCGGGGAGAAAGTGGAAACTGATCACAATGATTTACATCAAGCCCCCTCCCTGGGGGATAGACAACAGAAAAGTGGGTGAAGAGAGACTTCAGACAGTGTAAGACATGACAAAATAATAATAATTTATAAATTATCAAGGGTTCGTGAGGGAGGGAGGGAGGGAGGGAAGGAGGGAGGGAGGGAGAGTGCGGGAGCGAGTAGGAAAATGAGGAGCTGATACTAAGGGTAGAAGTCGAAAGAAAGTGTTTGGAGAATGATCATGGCAACACATACAACTGTGCTTGACACAATGGATGGATGTGTAGATTGTGATAAGACTTGCACGAGTCCCCAATAAAATGATCTTTTTAAAGAATAAATAGTTTAACTTTTATTGAGTAGTCACTATGTGTTAGACATTGAAGTAAATATTGAAAGGTTCTGATTGATTTAAGAAAACAATCATTAAAATACATTACACGGTTCCTGTTTTTCTTCTAATTGGCTAGTGTTGACCGACTATTCTCCACAATCTTTCCTGCTTCTTTGTGTCTGGTGAGAGCCTCACTTCCTGCTCTATCTTTGCAGGCGTGTTCCATAACTTGTGCTTCTTATTTCTCAGTCAGTTTGGCAGATTTAACGATGGGGTTAGCGGGGCCTTTATTTAAAGCTCATGGATCCAAATGTATTTGCTCTTCAATCAAAGGAAAAATAAGGTGGTTTTTTAACATGTAACAGAACATATTTAGCACACCTAAGAAACAACAAGGCTATTTGGAAATATAGTATTGTAAGATGTATCTTAAGATTTGTTTATTGTTTGAAAACAAATGATTAAAATTAGTGTCAATTAATATCCCTTCAAAAAGTACACAACCAAAAGAGTAAATGGAGGATATTCCTAGAAAAGCGTACACAAAATAGTTATAAAAACCTCTAGAGATCACTGGCTCACTCCAAATGTTGTTGAATTTATCCCTCTATATACAATGATAAAGTTCCTAGTCTTAAAATAAATTAGAGTTTGTCAGGATTTAGGCCAAAATAGCAGACATAATGATATAGACAGTCAAAGTCCCCTGTTTAGAAAGTAGATCAAAAGCTAAGCTCCAAAAGCTAGCTCATCAGGTGAGTCATGGCCGACGTCTGTGGGTTTAAAGGAATGCATTGCTCTGTGAAGGGACTTGATCCGAAATAACCCAAAGGTAAGGTGACCAGACGTCCCGCTTTTGGCGGGACAGTCCTGATTTTTAACAATTTGTCCTGTGTCCCGCAGCGTTTTAAAAAAGTTCTGATTTTTTGAAAGAATGCACGACAAGCTAGGGAATGGCGGGAGAACGGGAAGGGTATATACGGTTTGGGGCTGCCGTGTGGCTATTTCGCCTGAATATGAGTTTTATATTATTTTTATTTATTTTATAATGTTAAACTTTAATAATAACAAATCATTGTTGAGAACTGATTATCGAGAACTGCTTATCAAAGTTCGCATTGTTGAACAGTTGTCAGAATTCGGCCACTATTGTTTGGACTTCATAAACAATGGCATTTGGGGGCATTGGCAACAACGAAAACATTTTGTAACTGTCTCTCAGACAATACACATTGTACTGCGTGCTAGTGCTAGTTAAACAAGTGATGTCAACAAATCAGCTATTCAGATAATGTAGGTAAGTGATTTATTTATTTATTTCATAAATACATAAATTTTCTTGAATTTAGCACACATACTCATATTATTTATATTTTATAGTGGCGGCAACAAGTCTAGCACTGGCCTTGAAAGTGACACGACTTACATTACAGCAAATTCAGAGAAAAAATAATACAAGTTTGTGTTGCTATTATTTAGAAAGAAATATAGGTTTAAAATGAAAATAATTTTTAAAATATAGTTACTTTATAACAATCAAAGTAACTTAACTTATAAACTAACAATAAAATATGCTCATGTAATTATGTACCTACTTCTGTGTTTTAGGCAGTACGCATATAATAATTTATAATATAATTTTAATTATTTTTTTTATATTTTTAGCATGATGAGTAAGAAAAGAGGATGCAAATTCAATGATGAGCTAAGAAGCGAATTTCCTTTTATTAAAAAAAACAAAAGCAATTACATGGTAAAATGTGAGAAATGTAATGGTGAATTTTCTATTTCGCACTGCGGGAAGAATGATATTTCAAAGCTCTTAGAGACACAGAAACATAAAAGATACTTAAATACTGCTGCATCTTCCTCCAAAATACAGGAATTTTTTCAGAAAACAACTTATAGAGATGAAAAAAAGAAATTAGCATTAGCAGAAGGACTTATGTCTTTTCATGCTATTAATCACAATCATTTCTTCAGATCTATGGACTGTGCATCACAAGTTGTCACAAAGTTATTCAATCAAAAATCTGCCTGTGCGAGAACAAACTCCGAGGCAATTGTGTGCAATGTGCTTTCCCCTTATGCATTTTCAGAATCAAACAAAAATCTAGAAAAAATAAATTTTATATCCATATATTCTGACTCATCTAATCATAAGGATATAAAGTTATTTACAACCATTATTAGATTTTTTTATTCGGAAACTGGAATAAAAATTAGAATTTTAGATTTTGTTTCTGTGCCTGGCAAACTTCTGAAATAATTTTCAGTTCCATTATTAATATTTTGGGAAAAAATAATTTAAAACATAAAATGATTGCATATTATGAAGACAACACGAATGCAAATTTTGGAGGAAAAGCGAGAAGAGGTACAAATAATATTTTTTATAAATTAAACAAAAACCTTAATCAGAACATTATTGGTGTTGGTTGTGCAGCGCACATAATACATAACGCCATTCAAACAGCTGCTGATTTGTTGCCCGTAGGTGTGGAAAATGTTGTTATTAAAATATATTCTTACTTCTATCTATACACTGTGCGTGTTGAAATGCTTAAAGAAATTTGTGAAACTGTGGAAGACAAATATCAGAAAATACTTGGATACAGTAAAACGCGCTGGTTAGCTCTTTTGCCAACTGTCGAAAGAATTTTGAAAATATTCGATCCTTTGAAATCCTACTTTCTATCACAGGATAAATGTCCTAGAATTTTAGAAGAGTTTTTTGAAAAAGAATCTTCAAAAATTTGGCTAGAGTTTGTACACAATCATGCAGCCCTTTTTCAAAGTGCTATAACACTTATTGAAGGTGACAAAATTTCAGTAATCAAAGTAGCAAATGAAGTCAATAATTTAAAATTTCAGTGTCAAGAGCGGTTAGAAACAAATTTCTTCCATTAACTATTCATAATAGTATAAGCCAGCTAGAAGAACAAGGTGCAATAAATCGTGCAGATTTCATGAATCATATTATAAAGTTCTATAGTAACTGCACAGATTATTTAGAAGAGTGGACAGTACATTACAATGATTTGAATATTTTCATTGGGTTACCTTAAAACAAGAACTTAATTGGAATGATGCACAAAAATCATTTGACCATATTACGCAAAATTTCCCATATAGTAATATTTTTAAAAATGATCTTTATAATGAGGTATCATTATTAAAATATATTGATAAGGAAAAGGTTAAATCTTGGGCATCAGCAAAAATCACAATAGAGAACAAATGGTTAGAAATATTTCATCATTTTGAAACAAACTGTTCCATACAATAATGCACTAAAAACTGTGGAATACGCGCTGTCCTTACCAGGAACTAATGCTGCTGAGACTGAATGCGTGTTCTCTACGGTAAAGTGTGGACACCAGAAAAATCACAATTAAGTATTGAGACTTTGAAAGCCATTTTATGTGTGAAATATAATTTAACAAAGCTTATGAAAAATTTCATGACCTTTTAAACAATGACAGCCATCTACTAAAAAAATTCAGTCAAATGAGAAATATGCCAAAGAATAAAATAATACTATACATAATTTTTAATATATATTTGTAAATTGTACTTATGTTGAAATTAAAATACATATATATTACATTACTATTTTTCCATTCTATGAAAATTTTTGTTGCTCCATATAGACCACATTTTTAATCAAGAACTCCCTCCCCCCCATCAATGATGTCCCGTTTTACCAATGTTAAAATCTGGTCACCTTATACATGGTAGAACTGCTCAAAAGGATTTCTTTGACTGATAACAATGCTACTGGGTAAATTCAAATTAGCAACCACGAGGGAAGTAGTCAAATGTAAACTGTTTACACTACTCAGAGACTTCTTCTGGAGTCATACAGAGGGCTCAAATCCTGTGAGCGATACTACTTGGAAACGTGGATTAGTATCGCTTGCCTTACTTTGCATAACTAATAAATTGAAAGACCAAAGGTTGTGTTGAGAATTAAATGAGCTAATACATTTAAAACTTAGGTCAGTGTCTTGTGTTTAGTAATTCAATGAATGTTATTAGTATCATAAATGTGAAAGATTGAATTATTGGCCCAACTCTTCATTTCTCTCTGTATCCATGATCTTTGATGTATGACTTGACAGGGTTTTCCCACTGGAAGCAGAGTGTACTTCTTCCCTCCATTCATTGAACTTGTTTTGCTGTGAAATGTGAGAAGTGACAATATGCCAATTTCCAAATCTAGGCTTTAGAGACATCTCATGTTTCCACTTGACTGTCTTGCTATGAGAACAATGTGCTTCAGAGAGTCAAAGCAGAAACATGTAAGAACATAGAACAGACGCAAATTGAGCCAGCACCAACAGTTGATCTTACGGGAGCCCAGCCACACAAGAGTAACATGAATAATTGGGCTATTATTCTTCATGTAGCAATAGTTTACTACTATTATGACTGTGGAAATGGTATGACACCTTGAAAACACCATGTTAGTGGAGCTGAGTCAAAATCAACACGATGGCAGTGAATTTGCTTGTTTGTTTTTGTTTGAAATATCATCTAGGCAAGTTGGTGCGTCTGAGTGAAGTTCATTGTTTGGCTAAACCTTTAGATTCTATACAATCTAAACTGTCCATCTCACCAAAGAAAAAGGAAGAAAAGAAACAGCCAATCCATCAAGACTACTTGAAAAGAGGTACGAATGGGTTAATAATTGCCAGCTTCATTTACCAAAGACATCCGTGGGCACAATTGTGAGGAAGACTGAGATGAAAGTAATACTTTCATCTCCATTAAATATTAAGCACCTTTGTGATACTTTCTAGGTTAAAGGAACAATGACATTTCATGAGAAAGAGGAATGATTGTTTCAACTTTTCCACCCTGAAAGTATTAGCATAGCGATCTAATTTGGGTTAAAGGAGAGGAATTTTGCTCTGAGGAAAGACGGTTGAGTGTTGAGCCAATGCAGGGACGCCATAACTCACAGCGCGTCTTGCCCTCTCTGGACACTCTTAAGTACCACAGCTTCTCTCTGGTTGTTTGGCACCGTCAAAATCTCTTTCTCTATGTTTTCATGCCTTAGCTCTGTCTCCTGTTGAGTTACAACTGCCTCACCTGAAACATCATGTGCAGGGAGCGTATAGATGGCTTTTACCACCTGTTGCATGGGAGTCTGCCCTAAGTAAAACTGTATTCCTTGGGGTGGGGATGCTTGCTACTTCTGAAAGTCCATCTCCAGGCCTTTCTTTCAGTTACCTCTGAGTGGACTTCAACTGCCAATCTTTTGGCTCGTCATAGAGCATGTAAACCCTTTGTAGCACCAACCACTCCAATGGCTTTTAATGAAAGTCCCCCCTTCAAGTCTTCATAACATCTTGGTTGGACAGAGTAGAATTTCCTCTATAGGGTTTCCAAGGCTGTCCATTTCTCAGAAAGCAGATGGTTATATCTTTTCTACTGTGGAGCATCTTGTGGGTTTAAATCACCAACCTACTGATTAGCAAATGAGCACATACCGCTATGGAATTAACTAGATGCACAAAATATTGAATGACCAGTGAACTGCTCCTGTAAAGATCGCAGCCTAGAAACCCTATGAGGTAGCTGTATTCTGGCCTGGAGGGTCCCTATACCTGCCATCCACTTGAGAGCACGCATCAACATTTTCGGCTCAGATGTGTTGGAAGATCATAAACACTTTGAGAACCGGATGAAGGGAGGAGATGAAAAAAATGCACATACAGATGTGATCACAACATGTTATGACATGAAAAGTAATATCCAAGTCATTTAACATAGCAGTCGAGTTCTGCCATGCCTCACATATTAAACAAGAACTAGTAGAATGCTCTGTCATCTCTTCAAAAATAGTACATGAAATCTTATAGTCAGATTGGGTCCTAAAGTTCCCTCTGAACAACTTCCTGTATCCCTCACGGGTCCCTTTTATAGCAACATCAATCAGTATTTATTCAGCACCTTCTTGAATGCCTCTCGTGACAGGAAACGTGCTGTCTATCTGCACGGATCATTCTGCTCTTGGGATAATTATCATTTAAAATTCCAACATGCCTGTTTGTAACTTCCACTCTTTTTATAGTGCTGCTCACTAGAGCAACTTATATCGTTCTTTTCAAATGACCGTCGTTACTGTGTTTACTTTGTCAGCACCCCTCATCTTCCCACGACTGACAACTTTTAATCTCCAGACTAAAATCTCCAGTTTATTTCATCTGCTTGCTATTTTATTCTCTCTATATAGTTTTCCTTCTCAATTACATTTTTTTTATTTCTGTACATCTGGTAACCAATGTGTAATCAAAGTTAGGGAACAAACTTTTTAATTATTTTCTTACACGTTACTACATTAGAGCACTGACATGGTTCAGAAAGCAGGCACTAAGGAAGAACTATCAGGGAGGAAGCTGGAAGAACTTAGTCTAATAACAGGTTAGTGTCACTACAAGACGTATGCAGATGTCTAGTGATTTTTCAGTCAGTGGGACCACAAGCTACAGAACAAAAACTCCAAACTCTCTGCCATCAAGTCGATTTCAACTCAGAGCCGCCCACAAGCAAGACTAGGACTTGCCCCTGTGGCTTTCTGAGACTGCATTTTCACAGAAGCGGAAAGCCCATCTTTCTCCTGTGAAGCAGCCTGGGATTTCACACCGTTGATGTTCAGGTTAGCAACCAAATACATAACCCACTCTACTACCAGGGCTGATAAGCCACAGCACAGAAGGTACAATTACATGCATGTTCTATCAATCACTTCCAACTTCACTTATTATTCAAAGGAATCACGCTAAAGTTAAGTGTTTGGGAAAATCAGTTACCGTCTCCTTTCCCCTTCCACTTACAAAGATTTATTCTTCCTCATGAAAGGATGATAAGGGGGGAAATCTAGAAAACTGTCTTAGGCTGGATTCTCTAGAGAGCTCTAGATTTTGAATTCTCTAGAGAAACAAAAGAATATGTTACAGAAATTTATACCAATAAAATGGATCGTATGGTTGTAGAAGTGGGTAAGTCAAAGATTACAGGGTGGATGTCTAAGTACTTCTAGTTCAAGTCGTTGCTGTGCCTGATGACTGCAGGAAGGCCACACAGTGCTGGTTGCAGAGGAGAATGAATTCAAGGTCGGTCAGTCAGGTTTGTGGTTGCAGAGGAGAATGAATTCAAGGTCGGCCAGTCAGGTTTGTGGTTGCAGAGGAGAATGAATTCAAGGTCGGCCAGTCAGGTTTGTAGCTGCAGAAGCACTGAATTCATTATCAGCAGGTAAGATGACAGGTCATGGATGATTCCCAGGCAATATGGCAGACGATTTATTCAAGTCCAAAGAAGTAAAGGTCAATGAGCTAGATAAAGAATCCAGACCCAACAACATGCAAACAAATTTCCACCAGTGTCCACTTATGTTGGCAACGGGTCACACCCCCAAACACAATTTGTTGCATTAAGATTGTGACCCGAGTAAAGGGGTTGCATTGCACCCTCATCTTATTCCATTATGGAGATGTACAACTGGTTGACTGGGATTGCATTGCATTAGGTCAGGTCATGGGGGATTACTAGGTGTTAACTGCCAAACTACTGATAATCTTGGCCCAGAAAAATTGACCCAAAACCTTAACTATTACAAAAGCTATCCCTCAGAATGTTCAACCAAGTTAGAATGAAACATTCTCATAATTATATATATGCAGATTATATATATTATTTATATATACAGATATTCCCTTACTCATGACAGGGTTTTATTCCAAAGCCATGCTGTGTGTCATTTCTGTCATAAATTGAGTAACTTTTTGAAAATTCCTCATTTTTATGGCCCTTTATTAGATATATCTAGAAAAGTCTAATCTTTATTTGCCTTTGGGTTGGAAGCATTGCATATGAATTTACAGATATGATCTAATTCAAATGTGCCTAACTACAAGGTAGACATCATACAAGCTTGCTTGAAAGACAAAGCATTGGATGGCTTTGGCCTTTTGTCCATTGCAGTAAAGCTCCGCTTGTGCAACATTGCTGATCATCTGGATTATACCTAGGGATGGGGCTGGAGGGTCTTGCCAGAAAAGCAGTGTGAATGTGCCTGTATATCACATTTTTTTCTTTCACATATCTGGTGAACAGTTTTCTTCATGTAGTCACTGCTCCTTGACTCTGCCTGGCAGTTTAGGAAAGCTACCAGCACTTGGACCCATGCTTTCAAGCAACTGAAACCCTGATTTTGTTTAGAAAATTCAATCTGCACAGCAGCGTTTTGAACTATAAGTCATAAAATTGAACATCTGTGAGTAAACATCTGAGAATGTTAACATCAGCAAATTATATGCTACAACGTTATATACAGTACGTATTACTAATGATGAGATGTACAAGAAGAGAAACCAAATGCGGCTGGCGGTAAAGGTCATTCATCTGAACTCAAACATGCCACAGTCCAGGACTAGCATCGTCCATAGAGAGAACATACTCCTCCAATCCCCAAAATATGATGCGCTGTTCTATTTCTAAGTTTTCTAAGCATAAAGAAGCATATCTTTTAAAAACACAGGTAAACGTACCCCTATAAGAATGTCTTCTACAAATAAGCATGAATTCATGAGCATGAATACATAAATACACAGTGAAGACTGTATTAACTGTATCCTAGCTAACACGCAACCACAATCGAGTAGACATGAACAAAAGAAACACGGTTACGTAAACTTGTATTTCTATATGATGGAATATTATACAGGCATTCAAAGTGATGCATAGGGATTCAAGCTGGAAAAGGCCCTAATCTCGCTCAATTTCAGATGAAATAACTAAACGGTTTTGAGGGGAAGAATAGTGAGCATGCCTTAAATAGAGAGCATTCTAAAACAGACTTACAGCAATTCTATTGCCAAAGCTTGAAATAAATGTACTAAACTATGAGGACGATTGCTATGAGTTGGCATCGACTAGTAGTGTGTTTATCAGGAACAGCAAAACAGATCAGAAGGAATAATCATCAGACCACCTATACTGTGATGCTGTTAAGTTTGTTTACCAGAAAGTTAACATTTCCATAACACACACACACACACACACACACACACTTTTGGTTGAAGAAATAATAAAAGTAGTTGTTGGAAATAATGCATGCTTGTCTTCACATATGCTAATACACTGGTTGAATATCTGTGTTGAGAGGTTCAGTAGCCAGTGAAATATATGTAGAACTTTCAGTCTAGAGACAGACACCTAAAATATTTCAACATATGAATGGTATTTGAAATCATAAGAGAGGATGAATTCCCCGAAGGAGGACACGGAAAGATGAGAAGCGAGGGTGTAACCACAAAGCTTAAAAGGAAAGATTCACAGGTATGGAGAAATCATAGTCTGAGATGCTGGAGGGAAGCTAGGCACTAGAAGCCAGAGGGAAAGGACTTCTCAGGAAGGGGGAGATAATCAGCAGTTCAAGTGCTCTGGAGGTCAAATAAAGTACAAACTCCACCTATCCTTTCAGGTTATTGATGAGGAGAGGGTCCTTAGTGCCCAAGAACAGTCATTTTCGGTGGGCTTACGGGGATTAAAGCCACATCATAGTAGTTTAAGAAGTGAGTGGGAAGTGGGAGCGCAGAGAAACAGGCTAAGAACAACTTTTCCAGGAGCTGCATGCAATGAATAATGCAACGAATAATCCTTATACATCAATCTCTTTCACAATTTAAAATGTCATTAGAATACATCCTTAGAGTTTCTGGGTCAAAGGATAGACATATTTTTTAAACTTTTGATAGAGAATGCCAAATTGTCCTCCCTGCTGTTACCTTGTAAAATGATTTCTAAATTTACCCTGATTTAATCTTCTACTTTTTACATCTCTATCAGAATCTTGCCCCTGTAAATGTTCAGACAGGATAACTTTTAGACCTTGCAAAAACATACATTGTTGAAATAAATGGAGTTATTTCATTGATTCCTTCAGCAAGTATTTATTGAGGACCAGGAAGATTCCCCACGGTGAGGGAATATAGTGGTAGTCACAAAGGAATAGTGTTTGCAAGGGATAAGAAACATGCCTGACTCATAATTACATATAGAGCCAAATATATTATAACTATATAACAAAACAAAACCAGTTGCTGCCGAGGCAATTCCCATTCTTGGTAATCTCACTTAATGTCGAATTGTGCTCCAGGGAGTCTTTGCGACTGGGACCCTCTTGGGCTCAGATCACCAAGCAGTTCTTCAGAGAGAAGTCTGGGTGGGTTTGAACTTAAGAGCCATATTCCGATGTGACAGTGTTGTAAAGCGCTGAGCGCATCTGAATTGTGGGACTGTCAAGGAATATTGAGAGTACCACGGGCTGGAAGAGAACAAACAGATCTGTCTTGGAAAAAGCATAGTGGGAACGTTCCTTGGGAGCGAGGATGGCAGACTTTTAACTCACTTACTTTGGACATAGTGTTGGGAGAGGCCAGTCCCGGGACAAGGACCTCATGCTTGTTAAAGTAGAATGGCAGCAGCAAAAGGACGGACTCAGTGGCTGCAATAATTGGCTTCAACATAACAACCATTGTGAGGACGGGCAGCACTGGGCAGCATTCCATCCTGCTTGTAGGGTCACGATAAGTCAGAACAGACACGCTAGCACCTACCAAGTGTTATAGAAGAAGAAAAGAAACATAGAGGCCATGTGCATAGCCCACTGCCATCAAGCAGATTTCTTCTCATAGTGACCCGATGAAACAGAATAGAACTGGCCCCATTTGAATTTCTGAATCAATTCCAAGTCATAGCAACTCTACATAGCAACTCTACATAGCAACTCTCCAAGACTGTCAATCTTAATGGGAACAGATAGCTTCAACTTCCTCTAGAGGAGCAGCCAGTGAGTTTAAACCTCTGACTTGGCAATTCGCAGCCTAACACTTACCAGACAGAGGCATGTGCATAGCAGGCAGAACTTGGAGTTATACAACCACAAAGAGAAAAAACATCTAGGGCCAACTGAAACTGGTGAAAACAAGAAAGGATCTTCTCCGAGAGCCTTCCCAGAGAGTGTGGCCCTAGCTGACACCGTGCATTCTGACTTCTAGCCTCGGAACTGTGAAATTTCTGTTGTTTTAACCCATAGAGTTAGGGGTACTTTGTTACGGAAGCCTTAAGAAGTGAAGAGAGGAGGCTTACCGGAGATGTTTCATTGATTTGAGCTTCTGCAAATCACTTGCTGCGGTGCCATAGGCAGCGTGATCAGTGACAACATGCTATAGATAAGTGCTATAAACTCAACTCAACGAGATCGCACACCTAGCCCTCCTTCTACTCAGCGGTGTGTAATCCTAGGATTCCCTAGATGAAGAAATGTGTTTCAGGCAGGAAGTATAACGTGTTAGAAGGTCCATTTTTGGATGAGTCGCTTTGGCTGGTTCATAGTGAGGATGAGAGGAGGTGAAAGGAGGTTGATCCCTGGGGTGAAATTATGCAGTGGGGAGACC
Source organism: Tenrec ecaudatus (assembly GCF_050624435.1). Taxonomy (NCBI): domain Eukaryota; kingdom Metazoa; phylum Chordata; class Mammalia; order Afrosoricida; family Tenrecidae; genus Tenrec; species Tenrec ecaudatus. The sequence goes on from NC_134530.1 coordinate 114,641,388, forward strand.
TACGACTCTAGCACTTGAAAACCAATGGCCTTCTCGTTGATTCCCAGTCATGGTGGCTCCTGCCAAAATGGGGCCATAGGTTTTCCATAGGCGTTATCTTTCAGAAGCATATCTCCCAGACTTTCTCATGAATTCAAAATTCCAACCTTGCAGTCAGTAGGTAGTCCCTTAACCATTTCTGCCACCAGGGCATCAGTGTAAAGGGTGACATTCTACATAGGTATGATAGTAAATTGTACAACTAAGCTTAAGAATATTCATGATAATGGGGTGGGGGGTAGAAAAGCTGCTTAAAAACGAATGTATTCACCTGAAAATTTTGTTATTCAAATACGAAGTTTGTGTGGGATATTTGCTTATTTAATTCATTGTTGTTGTTTTTCATCTTGATAACATTTTAGTTTTGGAAGACCACCTTAAGGGATCCTAAAGACAGTTAATAACTCCTTTAGAAATATTTCACTATGCCCTAAGTCCATGGTCAACCTTCCTTTCTGTCATAAACCCCTTGACAAATATTTATTGAGCAGTTTCATTTCGCAAAGCATGAATTAGGCACTGTGGGATTTGCCTCATATGGAATAGGGCAAAAATCATTAAAGAGTTGAAAACAGACATAACAGGGTGTTGGTTCATATTTCTAGTTTAAAGAATGCCTCTTTCAATAATTTATATATCCGTTAATTTCACATTAATAACAGTGAACACAAGTTGGAGGGATTGTGGAGTGGTGGGTTCGTTGGCTTGGAAGCCTGCCTACTGCATGTGTTCTTAGAGTTCCTCCCAAGGACAACTCAGTTCTTCCTCTGGGACCCACTCTCCCCTGCCCCCAACTCGCTCGGGCTGCTGCAGCTCCCTCCACCATAGTCCAGAAGGCATTTGTATGTCAATACTCAGAAGGCATTTGTCTGTATCTCTGGACAGAACACTATCTGCTTACACTGTGACTTTCTATCTAAAAGGATCAGGAGGATATTCCCCATTGTTAGCACTTGTCGCCTAACAGATGCTTAATAAAAGCTTTCATTCATGAATTAATGTTTCAACAAATTCTAGACTCACTGGGTCAAGATGTACCCCCTTCCTGTATTTGTGTGTCTTTTAGGGCGAACTGTGGACTTTCTGCTCCGCAAAGATTTATCTGACTGCTTTCCTCTGGAGGATTTTGGCGTTTTCCGTTTCAGTCACATCTCCTGAATTATTTTGTCTTCGTGGGAGCTCAGGCCTTCTTCTTATTGACTGCCATCTTGTGTTTCTGACTTGTGATTGACAGAGCAACTGGAATCTAGGAGCAGAAAATCGATAACACGAGGCCTTGCGACCCTCCATGGGTGCTCTGCAAGAAACTGGTTTCCTGGTCTCAGTGGCAGTCACTGATCAAAAAACGTAAAACTAGCGAGCCATGAATAGAAACAATGTAAAGTCAGGAGCACGCTTTCTTTGCATGAGAGGGTTTTTATATTGGTTTCCTGTGTTTAAATTCTGTGATGTCTCTTAAACCCTGGAGGGGGATGAAGAGGGGGGGGGCAACCAGATGGGTGGAAAAGAAAGGGAGAGGGCAGGGGAGCATTGGGTGAAAATTGTGCAGTGTGTGGACTTGTATTCATTTGTTTTCTCAGTGTCACACTAACCTTCACCAGTCCGTAAGCTTTAGCGATCCAGAATGTAAATTTCTTCTTTAACATAACATTTTCCTTGTTCAAGTATAAGTGACACTCGAGTAGACATGAAAGATTTGAGACTTATTACTTGCAAGTTAGCATTTTACTGCTAATGTAGTCTGCCACCCTTTACCTCCGAGTTTTATGGCTGTCTAATTATAGCCTGCAGGCCTGTGGTGGTCCTTTGCTACTTCAACTGGAATGTAGCTTCCAGGGAATTCTCCCCCCATTAAGACCTCCCACGGAGTTATTGATTATTAAGGTAATGCTCTTTTAGCGCTGTATCTTTAACATGGAAATGTAAAAATGAATGGTTTGCAATTGGAGGATTAGGGAAAGAAAAAAAAAGGAAAAGAAAACTTCCCTAATGGAGACTCCTCTCTGTTAGGTAGAATACATTTAAATGAAAGCAGCATAAGGCAAGGCAGATTCCGTGCCAAGAGATTACATGAGTGCATTTTATTATTATATTTTTAAAATTCCTAAATAAATATAATTTGACAAGAAAAAGCTGGCAGTAATATCTAAAAGAGCAAGCAAGAACTGAGGAGTGGGATGGAGGGAAAAAAGGATTGGCTAGAGGGAGAGGAGGAGAAGGAAGGAAGGAAGGAAGGAAGGAAGGAAGGAAGGAAGGAAGGAAGGAGGGAAGGAAGGAAGGAAGGAAGGAAGGAAGGAAGGAGGGAGGGAGGGAGGGAGGGAGGGAGGGAGGGAAGGAAGGAAGGAAGGAAGGAAGGAAGGAAGGAAGGAAGGAAGGAAGGAAGGAAGGAAGGATGGATAGAAGGCTGTTCTTTTCAACAGATATCTCTTTGGGCACAAAGATGACTCCTAGCTAGACCAAAAAACAAAAACCAGAGGAACACCTTAAAGCGATGTGCCTCACGTAGGCAGGAAACAAAAGAGAAGGGTAGCTGAAACCTTTTTATTATTTAGATTGGAAAAAAAATGACTCTGGATCATAACAGAATAATCCTGTGACGATCCTCCATGGGAGCCCACACACAAGATAAATACTGGCAAATGACGTGCAGGAAATGGAGTTTGTTAGATAAATTGTCTGTAGGTTACACTTGGTGACAGATTCCTTTTTCCTCTGCATGAGGAAGACACTCATCTGCAGAGCTGCCCTTCAGTGCTGATGCCCACCATTAAAGCTACTGGAGCTGCAACTTCAAGAGAGGACTGGGGGCGCCAGGGAGGGTGAGTAATAGGAAAGGAGGATGAATTAATAGGCTGGGTGCCCCTGCATCGAAGCTTTAGTGCCTGCACCAGGCACCTTATTTTAGGTGAATGCGGGACTCAGTGGCTGATAAATTCACTTGACTCTCAGAGAGGAAACCTAACCATCGATCACTTTTTAGCCACACAATCGACTGAAAACCGACCCAACAGTGGGTCTCGGGTGTGCATGATTCGTTTTTGAGGATTTAGGGATCCTGCTGTCTTCCCATGGCTGAAAAAGATAAAAACCTGTCTTCTTGCGAGCTACCTAATGTATTTTCTGTAGGCACGCTGAAAAATCCAGATGCCACCCCAGTGTTGGGCAGGGTCGGTTCCTTGTGGTATTTTCTCCTTGAGGAGGTTGTCCGTGGTTTAGAGAGATTGCAGCCTCAGCAGTTCGACTCCACTAGGGTTTCGCGAGAGGAAGAGGAGGCAGCCTTCTGCTGCCAGAGAGTCACAGCCTCGGAGACCCACAGGGGTGGTTCTGCTCTACAGGGTGACCTACAGGGTGACCATGCCTCAGAATCCACTTGATGGCAAGAGGTATTTTCTATCTTGGTGAATGTAGAACCAATTTGCAAATTTAAGAGCAAAAGCTAAATCTAAGCCTCCGGGGCTGACTGCCATTCTTTTAATGATTTGGGCGGATGGAACATTTGAATCATACAATTAGAGGGCCACTTATCATTTGATAGGGATCATAATCCTTGGTCTTATTGATCTGCCATGTTCATCTGCAGGTCTTTGCCAAACAAGTACCATTAATGCGGCCCCTCTGAATGTAATCTCAGGAGATTTCCAAGCTTGGGAAAAGGGCTCAGGTTCAGATGTAGAAGGGCTGGGGGTCAGAGGTGGGAACCACACAAAGCCACTGACCTACCTACTGCACTCCGCTTTGCCAAGGAAGCCAGGGACTGAAGAGATATTTGAACGCAAATAAGGTGCTAACTGCCATTAATTAGCCCAAGGGTGGGCCATAGTTTAATGGGAAGGTGCAGACTTTATTAGCAGAATGAATGTTTTTAATTGGATTTGATAATAACACCCCCTGAGCCACATGAACACCAGAATAGCTTGTCGGCTATCAATTTAAAATTCCAGACGTGTGTTGCCAAGGCGAAGGGACAATAAGAACACTTTCATTCCTAAAGGGGAAAGCTCAACTATAAGGGAATCTCTAGTATGAGGGGAAGCAGGAAGGGAGTGGGGACCTGAGGCTAGAGAAGAATTCACCTGGAGGCAGGCAGGCATTACAGCTATCAATGTTCCCACCCCCACCTTCTAAGGGTCAGCCTCACACTTTGGATGGATTCTAAATGTGTGTATGTGTGTGTGTTTGTGTGTGTGTGTGTATATATATATATTTCTTTTAGAATATGCTTCCTGTCTCAAAAAAAAATCCACAAACTTAGCTACTAGTTCTCTTTTAAGCAAACTGCTCTCTGAATGCTCTAATTAAGTTTCTTTCTTTTTTGCATTGAAGCCAGCAAATGGAGGGTGCCATAAATCATGTGAATCAATGTTCTAGCTGAACTGCACTCTATGAGCTCCATAATTTAAGTGAGTTCATTTTCTGTGCATCTCATGGAGACATGATCTCATAGCATCTGTTCTGGACAAAGATAGCTGTCCTCATTACCTGGGGAAAACAGCAATGGGTTTATCCCAGATAAATTTTCATAGACCTCTCCCTCATTCATTCAAATATATATTGTCTGAATATTAAGCAAACAGCTTATCTATATATGTTGGGGAGGGCATTCTGTGTGAAGGGTTGAGACTGACTCCTCTTGACTCTTCTAAAACTGCTCCTAAACATAGAGAACACTCTCTAATTCATTATATGAAGCTAGCATGATCCTGTTTTCAAAGTCAAGTAAAGACGACATTAGAAAATAAAATAACACCCCCCAACTATCATGATCCCAATTCTGCCTTGCAAATTTGTTTAGAGCAGAGGATGCACAGCAGTACAGTTGGGATCTGGAAACACAGGGAATCTAGGACAGACGAACCCCTCAGGACCAACAGTGAGAATGGCGATACCAGGAGGGAAGTGGGGGTATAAAGGAGGAACTGATCTCGGGGATCTACATATAACCTCCTCTCTGGGGCATGGGCAAAAGGAAAGTGGGTAAAAGGAAATGCTGGACAGCGTAAGATAAGATAAAATAATAATTTATAAATTATTAAGGGTACATGAGGAAGGGGGAGGGAAGAGGGAGGGGGAGGGAAAAAGGGAAAATGAGGAGCTGATTCCAGGAACCCAAGCAGAAGGCAAATGTTGAGAAGATGAGGGCAACAAATGTATAAGTGTGGCTTACACAATTGATGTAGGTATGCACTGTGATAAGAGTTGTATGAGCCCCAATAAGATGATTTAATAAAATAAAATAACAGACCACTGTAGCTCACGACTGTGTTGCCGCTCTTGTTAGGGACTCTGATTAGTTCTGAGGCACAGCAGCCCTGTGTACAAGAGAATGGAACGCTGTCCAGCATGGTATCGATATGTCACCCTGAGAATCGGCCTCTTTTTCACTGACCTTCTGCCTTATCAAGCATGCCCTTTACCTCTGAGCCTAAAGTGACTCAATGGTGATGGTTTGGCTTTTGGTTTGGGTCTCTTCTGATATCATGCCCAAAGTATGTAAGACACAGTCCTGCCATCCTTGCATCTAAAAAGCATCCTGGCTGTACTTCTTACAAGATAGATTTATTTGTCTCTCTGGCAGTTCATGACACCTTAAGGAATCTTCACCAACACCATAATTTGAATGCAGCAAGTATTCTTTGGTTCCTGTTTATTGTCAATTTTCACATGCATATGAGGTGATTAAAAATCCCATGGAGTGGGTCATGTACAACTTAGTTCTCAAAGCGAAACTCTCGCGATTTAGTACTTGAAAGGGTTTTGTACAGAAGATTTACCCAATCCAATCAGTCTTTTGATTTCTTGATTTCTGCTTTCATGAGCATTGATTATGAATACAAGCAAAATAAAATCCTTGGCAATGTCAATATTTCTCTGTTTATTGTGATATTGTCTAATGGTCCATTTATGAGGATTTTGGTTTTCACTACATTGAGATGTAATCCACACTGAAGGCTGCAATCACTATCTTCAACAAGAAGTGCTTCAAGTCTCCCCCGCCCTTCAGCAAATAAGGTTGTGCCACCTGCATATCACAGGTTTTTAATAAGCCTCCCCTCCATCCTAATACATCATTTTTCTTCATCTAATTCCTAGCCACAGAGGCAAACATTCTCAACAAAAGTATAGCTAAAGGAATTCTGTAACATATGCAAACGAGTAATCATGATCAAGTGGAAATCAGATCAGGGACACAAAGATGGATTAACATCAGAACATCAATCAACATTATCATAAATGTTGTTATTAGGTGCAAACAAATTGGTTCTGACTCACAGGGACTTTTTGTGCAATAAAAGGAAGTAACACCTAGTCCTTGGGTGTTCTTACTTTGTTCTTTTTCTTGAGCCCATTGATGTAGCCACTGTGTCAACCCATCTTGTCAAAGGTCTCCTTTTTTTTGTTTTCCGCCCCTTTAGTTTACAAAGTATAATTTACTTCTCCGGGGACTGGTCTCTCCTGACAACATGTCCAAAGTATGTGAGATAAAGTCTTGCCATCTTGCCTCTTAAGGAGCATTGTTGTTGCTAGGTGACTTCAAATAAATTCTGACTCATGGTGGCTCCATGTACAACAGAAGGAAACATTCCTGGCTCTGTGCCACCCTCACAGTTGATATTAAGTTTGTGCCCATTGTTGTGTCGATCTATCTCATTGAAGGTCTTTCTCTTTTTCGCTGCGTCGCTACTTTACCAAGCATGACATTCGTTTTCAAAGTTTTGTCTCTCTTGATAATGTGTCCAAAGTAAATGAGTTCAAGTATGGCCATTTTCCTGTCAACCCGTGGTATCTAAATATACCTCTCCAGCACTATAATTCAAATGCATCCCAACACACTAGGCCATTCAATTTCTTGACTGCTAGTGGACTATATGAAGCGGAATAAGGCATCAAAATCAGAGGAAGACTTATTCACAACCTGTGAAAGATGATACAATCTTGATTACTGAAAGCCACTTGATGATGAAGATAAAGGACTGCAATCTTCAGCATGGATTGCAACTCAATGTAAAGAAAACTAAAGTTATCACAAATGGACCAATAGATAACATCATGATAAATGGAGAAAAGATGGAAATTGTCAAGAATTCCAACTTGCTTGGATCTAACACATAAATAGAACAAATGAACAAAGACAGATGATCGTTTTAAACAATAGAGAAGATGCAGTTGATAAAAGTCAATATCCTTTCCTAATTAAAAACTCAACAAAATAAGACTAAAAAGGAAATTCCTAAATATTATCTAGACCATATATACAAACTAAGAGCCAATGTTACTCTCAATGGAGGAAGATTGAGAGCATTCCCTTGAGGAATAAGACTATGACTGGGGTGTCCATTATCATTACACTTATTTAATATTGTATTAGAAATCCCAACTAAAACAAGAAAGATAGATAAAGAGTACTCAGATGGTAAAAGTAGAAATAAAACTATTTTTATTCATAGATGACATCATCCTATGTATAAAAAAATTCCATCGAATTCATCAAAAAAGTTACTGAAATTAATCAAACGGTTTGATAAAGTAACAGCGTATAAAAATCAACACACAACAAAGCAGTTCGGTTCCTATGCTTTAACTAGGAGGATTCTGATCGAGAGATCAGTATCATTTTTAATAGCCTACAACAGGATAAAGTACCTCGGAATAAGCCTGCCCAAGGATAGAAAAGACTTCTCACTACTATTGAGTCAATGCAACTCATAATGGACCCCTATGGGTTTCTGAGACTAGCAGTGTATGGGAATAGCAGGGCCCGGTCTTTCTCCCAAGGAGCTGCTGGTGGTTTACAGCTGCCAACCATGAACGCTGCAGCCCAATGCCTAGCCACTCTAAGAAAACTTATAAAACACTATGGGAAAGTATCTAAAAAGAGATTTACACAAATGGAAATAGCATTCCATACTCATAGACTGTGAAATCACCAAAAGCAATCTATAGATATATTGCGATCCCAATCCCAATCCCACCAACACTCTTAAATGAAATTGAAAAAGTGATCTCCATGTATTTTCAACTTTGTTTGGAAGAAATAGACCCTGAATAGCTGATCAATATTGAAGAATAAAGTAGAAGACCTTACACTTCCCAAACTCAAAACTTACTATACAACCACAATTCATTTGCAGGGTCCCATTTGCATGAAGCCTCTAGTGAATCCTATCTGACCATTGACCAAGAATGTGACTAGTCTTGCTATCAGACAGAGCACATTGAAATATGGATAAATGCAGATGTAATGAAATTAATATTTAACACCTTATAATTTGTTCTCCCTGCTGACCCATTTTAAATTTGTTCAAGTTTTTATTATTTTCTATTATCTTTTCAACTGAAACTTTTTTATGTTTTATTTTGTTATAGTTATTGTTTGTATGTGTTTATTTGCTCATTGTTTTTCTTTATATGACATTCAGGACAGACAAATCTATAGATTCAGTAACTGGATTAATAGTTTCCTGGGACTATGGCAGGGGACATTGTGGGGAAAGGAAGCTAATAATAATGAATGAAAGAATAACTAAAATTGATTATAGTGATATTGCACAACTCTTTTCAATATGTTTAACTATCAAACTGTATGATATGCAAGTTATATGTCAATAAAACTATTACTTTTTTGTTGAAAAGGAATTAACCTAAAATCCATCTAATAGAAGCTGATCTTCAATAACATATCAGAGTCCATTCAGATAAGGACACTGTCTTTTAATGAACTGTAGCAAAACTGGTTACACCTTGCCTAACAATAAATAAGCACCAATAATTTACACACCGGGCATAAAAATAAATTCAAAAAGGATCAAACAGCCAATTTTTAAAACTTTAATGGGACTGTAAGTCAATATCAAAGTAAGCCTTGTTGTTGTTACATGCAATCAACTCTATGTACAACAGAACAACATTCCGTTTTGTACTCTGCCATGCACACACCCATTGCTGTTTCAAACCATTGTTGTGGGCCTGATATAATTCATCTTTTTAAGAGTCTTCCTATTTTCCCCTTAAACGGTTGATTTCCCAGCATGATGTCCTTCTCCGGGGACTGCTATCTCCTGATAACCTGTTCAAAGTACTTGCGACTATGTCTTGCCATGCTCACTTCTGTAGAGTATTCTGGCTGTCTTACTTCCAAACCTCATTTGTTCATTCTTCTGGTTAGCACATGATGCCTTCAATATTATTTACCAGCATCATACTTCAAATGCATCAATTATTCTTTAGTCTGGTTATTCATTTTACAGCTTTCACATGCATATGAGACAATGGAAAATACCATGGCTTATGGCAGGCACACAGTCTTGAAAGGGATATCTTTGCTCTTCAATACCATTGTGTGAGGTATTTTTTTTTTGCCATTGTGTGAGGCCAGGTTGATTACAGAAACAAATCCAGTGACACCCATATATTGTAAGAAATAGCTTTATATCAAGAAGTAATTATGTATCGAGAAGATATCCCAGCCCAGTCCAGTTCAAGTCCAATACAAATCCATAAGTCCCTCTTTAGGCTCATAGTATCCATATGCAAAACCCAGGAAGATCACTGGACCATGCGTGCAAAGTCTTGTGGATCCAGTGGCAGTGGACACATCTCCAGAGCTCTGGCAGCAACCAGAGTCAGCCAGCAGGAAGGTGAAGGCAGAGAGAGAAGGGGAGGTTCCCAGGGCCCTCTATGTGAAGGCCACACCCCCTAGGAGGCATCATCAGGCTATAACCAGATTGACAAATTGAATACCACCCCTACACTTTTATATAACTTCAAGTTAACATGAAATTATGTAACTAACACCACCATAAATATGCCCAATGCAATACATCATTTGATTTCTTGATTGCTGTTCCATAGATGTTGATTGTAGAGCCAAGTAAAATGAAATCCTAGATAATTTAAATCTTTTTTCTGTTTTTAATGAGGTTGCATACTGGCCCAGTTGTGGGGACATTTTTCTTTATGGTTGGGTGAAATCTACACTGACTGCTGTGGTCTTTGATTTCGTTCAGCAAATGCTCAAGAACTCTTCACTCAGCCAGCAAGGTTAGTCCATCTGCATACTGCTGGTTGATAATGAGTCTTCCTCCACTCCCAGTGACATAGTCTTCTTCATATAGCCCAGTTTCTCAAATTATCTGATCAGCAGATTAACTAAATATGCAAAGGAATATAACTGTGATGTATACCTTTCCTTTTTAAAATCATGCCGTATCCCTTCTTGTTTTCACACCACTGCCTCATGATCTGTGCAGAGGTTCTGCATGAACATTATTAAGTGCTCTGTAATTTCCGTTCTGTATGATGTCATATATTTGTTATGATCTGCACAGTCTACTTCCTTTGCATATTCAATAAAAGACAGGTAAACATTTTTCTGGTATTCTCTGCTTTTATTACCATCAGTTCTTAATTGCATACTACCTCCTGGAATGGATGAGTGCCAAGCAGTCCTTTTCAATATAGTGACTCTGTATATTCCTTCCATCTTATCTTCATGTTTCTAACGTAAAATTCCTTGATGTTACAACTTGCAGAACAGTAAAAAAGATTACACACTCCCCCCATAGAATCATTCAACATTGCAATTCCAGGACTTATTTTTCACCCTCAGCTCCTTCAGCTTGAGACGTGCCAAGCATCTTTCGACTTTTTCATTTTCTAACTCCAGGTCTTTGACCAATTCACTGTAATACTACACTCTGGCTTCTTGACATTTTCTGTTCAGTGCTTTCATTTCATTTCTTCCATTTACTTCAGTGACACTACATTTAGAAGAAAGTTTCAGAATCTGTTCTGATATCTACTTTGGTCTTTTTCTTACTGTTTTACTGTTTATTCAATGACACCTTTGTATTTATTCATGTATGATGTCCTAAGCTATTTCACAACTGGTCTTCCATCATTAGTGTTGAGTACATTAAATCTGTTCCTAAAAGAGCCTCTAAATTTAAGTGACTTGTACTCAAGATTGTAATTTGAATCTTGTGGACTTGTTTTAATTTTCTTCATCATCAATTTGATTTTTCATGTGGACAATTGATGGTCTGTTCTTTAGTTGACTCTTCACCCTTTTCTGATTGATAATATTGAACTTCTCTAATAGCTCTTTCTACAGATGTAGTCAATTTGGTTCTTGTGTATGCTAGTGAGCTTGATGTGTGTGTGTATATCTATATCTATACACACACACACATTAAAACCCCACAAGAACTAAACTCTCTGCCATTGAGTTGATGCTGACTCATAGCAACCCTGTAGGACAGGGTAGAATGAACCCTGTGAGTTTCTGAGCGCAACTCTCTATAGGAGTAGAAAGCCCCAGTCTTTTTCCTGAGGAGTGGCTGGTGGTTTAGAACAGCTGGCCCTTTTGATCTCAGCCCAATGAATAACCCTTTATGTAGTTGAAATATATATATATTAATAATATATTATAATAATTATATATAATTAAAGTGTTCTTTGGCTCTCATGGACTTATTTTTAACAAAACTAGAGTAACTAACCTTGCTTATCGTCTATTAAATAAAACCAACAATGTGCAAATTAACAAAAGTTGATGAAGTTGATAAGTGGACAAGAATTTCATCTTGCATAGATCCACAAATGATACTCATGGAATCAGCAGTCAAGAGATGCATTGCATTGGGTAACGATGCTTCACAAGACCTCTTGAAAGTGTTAAACAGCAAGGATGTCACTTTGAGGACCGAGGTGCACCTGACCCAAGTCATTGTACTTTCCACGGCCACATACGCATGGGAAGTTGGGTACTGAATAAGGAAAACTTGAGAAAACGTAGTGCATTTGAATTATCTTGCTGGCAAAAAAATATTGAAAGTACCATGTACTGCCAAAAGAAAGAACAAACAACTCTGACTTGGAAGAAATATAGCCAGAATGCTCCTTAGAAGCAGGAGAGTGAGACGTCATCTCATGTATTGTGGACATGTTATCAGGCAGTGTGTTGTCTTATTCTACATAAGGTCGCTTTGAGTCAGAATTGAGTTGACAACACACAGCAACAACAACAGTGACCACACTACAGAAGATAATCCAGGTAATTTGGCCCACCTAAAAATGAAATACTTATATTTATCAAATGAGTAAGAGAGAACACCACCAGCAACAAAATTCTGGCGACAACTTATTCAATAAAGGTCTGATCTTTTAAGCATAGAGAAAATTTAAACAACTTGATCACAGAAATCAAATGATTTATGCTTCCTTTAAAAACTACAGATAGGAATATCTTATGACCCAGCAATCTTACTTTTAAATATATATCCAAGAGATATAAGAACAGTGACAGGAATAGATATGTATGCATACTCTTCTCAAATGAAAAAATATGGAAATCTGCTGATGAACAGATAAATGGATAAACAAACTATGCTACATTCATATTTTGGAATACTGCTGAGCACAAAGATTAATAGCAATTACACATTGCTCAAGAAAAAGGAACAGTTTTGGTAAATGCTGCTTTCAGGACTAAAGTGTGCCTGACTTAAACCATGGTATTTTCAATTGCCTCATACATGTGAAAGTGGAACACTGAATAAGAAAAATCAATGAAGATTCCATGCATTTGAATCATGGTGCTGACGGAACCATTGAAAGTGCCATGGAAACTGCCGAAAGAATAAATAAATCTGCCTCGGGAGACCTACATCCAGAACGCTCCTTAGAAGCAAGGATGGTGAGACTTCATCTCAAGTGCTTTGGACATGTTATCAGGAGAGGCCAGTCCCCCCAAAAGGACATCATGCTTGGTAAAGTAGAGAGGGAGTGAAAAAGAGGAAGACCCTCGACACGATGGATTGACACATCGGCAGCAACAATGAGCTCAATTATAGCAGCAATTGTGAAAATGCTCTAAGACTGGGTGGCACTTCTTTCTATTGTACATCGGGTTGCTATGAGTTGGAACTGACTCAACAGAACCTTAACACAAGAAAAACCATTCATAAAGCTAATACTTGATGCCATAGTTTCATGAGTGAGTAGCGTGTGGGGCCTTAACGTTAGGTGCAGCCATCTAAGATCCAAATATGAGTCCTCCAAATAGATCCAAAGAAGAGGAAGAAAAGCAAATACCCAAAGAAGAACTGCTCTGCAGGAGTGGCGGCCCACACAACCCAGATCGTGGCGGCTCCCACTATTGACTATTCTGATCATGGATAGAAAAAAGATAAAGTTAGAATGGGAGAAAAATGCAGAACAAAACTCAAATTTATTTAAACAGACCAAACACGGTAGACTGACAGAGACCACAGTATCCTAATTAATTGAAAACTGAAATCAACCCTTTAGGTCAACTTTCACTCAAATATTACATGGCATTATACAACAAAAAAATACTGCCTATGATGTTCCTTAAACAATTAAGCATGCGTGACCAAATGGTCAACAGTTACCCAGAAGCAAAGATGAGAAGGTAGAGAGAAGGAGGAAAGCTCACTCACTGCCGTAGTCAATTCCAACTCATAGCAACCCCACAGAACAGAGTACACCTGACACTGTGGTTTCCAAGACTATTGCTCTTTACTCGAATAGAAAGCCTATCTTTCTCCACCAAGAACTCACAGCCAATGCATAACCCACTACACCACTAGGGATCCTGAGGGGAGCAAAATCAATGGGAAGAGTCCAGTAATAATGGAAATGCTGAAATATTGTGAAAAATTATAACAAGTGTTATGGAATTATTTGTATAATGTGTAAACTTTCCCTTAAAACTAATAAAATACTGAAAGAAGGGAAATCAAAAACTCTTTGGGTTAGTTACCATATTCCTGAGACATCATTTCACTGTGCATGTAAGTGGACACTTGTTACTTGGTGATGTATAAGCAAAGCATATTCTACACTTCCCTGGGTAGCGTGGAGGGAGGATTTTGAGCTGTGGCCTCAAGAATGGTTCTTCTTAGTAATGCATTGGTTATTGCGCGGTTGTTCTTTTATTACATGAGCTCAAACACTGTAGTTCACAAAAGCTCCACCACTCTCTATTTCACCCCAGTAGAAATAGGTTTCTCCCACATCTGAAAGTAGAGTATTCCTATGAAACATTTTATAAGCCCAAATAGCATAAAACAAAGCAGCATTCATCACTAATTTATTTGGATTTTTTTGTTTTTACTATTCTAAGGCTCACCCAAATAATCTATCAAATTAGATCAAATAACACTACCATGTAACATTCCTGGACACAGTTCAACGGTATGGCAACTTAGTGCTGAGATTATGAATGTACTCCTCAGGCAAGCAGCTTGATGATGCCACTGGTGTTGCATGCTGTCTCTTTAAGGCTCACCAGAAAACCGAAACTAAAGATGAGCTCAACTTTCACTGGAAAATGCAGTAATCTCCTATGACTTTCTATGGTTAGCAAAAACAGTCAGTAATACAGGTCTTGCATAAAAATTAAATTGTGCACAGTGAACTTTCAAGTAATGGAAGGTACCTACAGTGAGATGTCTACATCGACAGTGATTTTCTTTAGTTTTGTTTGGTTAGAATGTGGGACAATGATGACAACATCATTGCTGGGTGTCATCAAGTTGATTTCAACCCATAGATCCTATGGACAACAGCACAAAGCACTATCTAGTCCCTGCAACATCCTCATAATTGAAGTTATATTAGAGTCCATTATTGCAGAAATGGTGTCAATCCATCTTGTCCAGGGTCTTCCTTGTCTTCTCTGACCCTCTACTCTACCAAGCACGATGTTCTTTTCTAGAAACTAATTTATCCTGACAGGAGCCCTGGTGGTGTAATGGTTATGTGTTCAGCTGCTAATTGAAAGGTCAGTAGGTCAAAACAACCAGCCAATCCGAGAAAGATGGGGCTTTCTATACCTGTAAAGAGCTACAGGGTCAGTTCTACCCTATTGTATAGGGTCACTGTGAGTTGGTATCGATTCAATGGTAATGAGTGAGTCTCTACTGAGAACATGTCCAACATATATGAGACAAAGTCTTACCATCTTCTCTTCTAAGGAGTACACTGGCTGCATTTCTTCTCAAACATATTTATTCGTTCTTTTGGCTGTCTATAGTACTTTCAATATTCTTAGCCAGAACCATAGTACAAATAGATCAATTCTTCTTGGGTCATTCTTATTCAATATCCAGTTTTTTATTTTTTGGAAAAGAAATTAGTTATATTTTATTTCTAAGCAGTTTTACTGGCTTCATTCACATATCATACAATACAATAATTCAACCAAATCCAGACACGTTGTACAATCTTTACCACAATCAATATTAGTACATTTTCTTTTTCCACAGACTCATTGTTATTCATATAATTTTTTTCAATTTTGGCAAAAATCTAGACAACAAAACAGTCACCAAGTCAACAACTTCTACATGTATAATTCAGCATCATTGATTATGCTCTTGGTTATGATGTTTTGAAAATGCCATGGCTTTGGGTCAGTCTTCAAAGTGCCAGCTTTGTTTTTCAAGACTTTAAAGAGGCCTTGGGGGGAAGATCTGCCCAGTGCAATATGTCCTGTGCCTTCTTGGCTGTGCTGAGCATTGATTGTGGGTCCACACAAGATGAAAATCTTGACAACTTCCTTTTTCTACAGTTATCATGATGCTCTCTCCTGGTCAAGTGTGAGGATTTGTGTACTCTTGACACTAGCGTGGAATCCATAACTGAAGGCTGTATTCCTTGATCTTCATCAGCAAATGCCAGCTCCTGCTCCCTTTCAGCACGCAAAGTTGTGTCATCTTGTAGTGGTTACACAATTTCATCTCAACTTGATAAAAGAATGAAGGGGTGGAGTCTAGCCTGTCAATCAGGTCACAGTCTGATGGATCCCTGTCTGTGGGTATGGCCTTCTCATTAGGATTTTGGGAACTTCTCTCTCTCTCTTGATTCTTCCATCAGAAGAAAGGAGCCCCCTGTCCCCCCACCAACCCTCCCCCTCTCACTCTGGAGATGTGTCCACTGCCATTGGCTCCATAGGACTTTCCACCCACCGACCTGTGGTCTTCCTGCATTTGCTGTGTGAGTCTGAAGAGGAATCCATGGGCTAATATTGTACTTATGGGCTAATCTCAGACTTATGTACTTGATCTGGACTGGACTGGATGTTTTACTGATGCATAATTACTTCTTGATATGAAGTTCTCTTTTACCCACATATGAGTGTCTCTAGATTTGCTTCTCTAGTCAATCAGGTCTAACACACATCTGCATATTGTATATTGTTCATAATCTTTCCTCAATTCTTCTTTGTAGAATCCAGGTCCTCTGATGTTTGCTCAGCCTGCAGATTGAAAATTGATGATGAGAAGGTACAACAAAGAGACACAGCTTTCTGCAATTTAAACCATGCAATACTACCCCATTCCATCCGTACAACTCCTCTTGATTCATCTACATGCTCTGCATGAACACAATGAAGTGTCCTGGAGTTCCCATTCTTTACAATGTTATTCATAGTTTGTTATGATCCACACAATCAGATGTCTTTGAACAATCAATAAAAGTCAACAAATAAACATCTTTCTGGTATTCTTTGCTTCCATCCAAGCTCCATCTGATGCCAGCAATGATACCTTGTACTCCACATCCTCTTCGGAATCTGGTTGATGTCTAACAGCTTATTGATGCTGGATTGTTGTAACCATTTTTAAAATATCTTCAGCAAAAATTTACTTGTGTGTGATATTGTTAGATAATTTTCACCTGCCATTGATTCACCCTCCTTTGGAATAGGCACACATTTGTATTTCTCACAGTTGGCTGGCCAGATACCTGTTTTCCATATTTCTTGACATACAGAAACAGAAACGAGTTCATCTAGTGCTTCATCAGCTTGTCAGAAAGGTTCAATTAGTGCTCTGTCAATTCCTGGAGCCTTGCTTTTTGCTAATTCCTTCAGCATAGATTGTACTTCTTCCTTTATTACCAATGGTTCCTGATCACATTCTACCTCTTGAAATGATTGGAGGTGGTGCTGTCACTGGTTATTCCATCCCACTTCTTTTGATATTTCCTGTATTGTTCAATATTTTCCCCAGAAACTCCTTCAATATAACTGCTAAGAGCTTCAATTTTTCCTCAGTATTCCACTTGAGATATGCTAAATACATCCATCCCCCCCCTTTTTTTTTTGCTTTCTTAATCCAGGTCTTTGCACATTATAATACAGCACTGTGTAATACTCTTCTTGAGCAGCCATTTGAAATTATCTGTTCAATTCTTTGACTTCATTATTTCTTCCATTTGCCTGAGTTATGCTATGATTAAGAGCACATTCAGAATCTCTTCTGACATCCACGTTGATCTCTTCTTCCTTTCCTGTCTTTTTCATGATGGTTTGCTTTCTTCATGAATGATGTTCTTGATGACATCTCATAGGACATCAGTTCTTGTCATTGGTGTTTAGTGGGTCAAACCTATTCTTCAGATTTTCTTGAAATTCAAGTGGGATATACTCAAGCTATATTTTGATCCTGGTATATTTGTCCTCAATTTCTTCAACTTACATAGGAGCAATCGATGATCTGCTATGCAGCCCACCCCTGGCCTCATTGTAGCTGTCGGGCTCCCACCTCATCCACCTCACCCACAGCTTTGGTAAGATTGGCTCCTGTGTACTCCATTTGGCCAAGTCTACATATATAGTCACTGCTTGTGTTATAGGAAATCAAGATGTGCAATAAAATGGTTGGTCTTGCAAAACTTTATCTCCAACTTGGTTTCTGTTGCCAAGGCCACATTTCCCAAGCACTCTTCCTTCCTCTTTGTTTCCAATTTTCTCATTCCAATTTCTCGACATTGTCAATGCATCTTGTTTCCATGTTTGAGCAATTTCAGACCGAATAAGTTGTTTTACTTCTTTAATTTCTTTATCACAATAAATTTGAACAGTAGGTGTATTAAATGGATTTTCTTATTAGAGTACAGATTGGATTCTATTGGAATCCAAGATAGACCTTGGATTTTATGATTTTTAATGATGAACGTGATGCCATTACTCTTGATTGCATCATCCTGGCATAGTAAAACATGATTGGCTGATTCAAAATGGCCAGTACCCAACCAGTTAAGCACATTAATGCCTACATGGATTAGCACAGTGGCAACACAAATGGGCTCAAACAACAATTATGAGGTTTATACAGGACCAGGTAGAGGTTTGTTGTCTTATGTACAGGGTCACTCTAACTTGGAACTGACTTGGCAAAATCTAACAATAATGCCTACAAGAGCAATCTTTCCATGTTTCATAGCATTGTTGACAACTCCCAAATTTCTTAGATTGCACTTCCTACATTCTATGTTCTAGTTAACAGACATTTTCAGAGTTTTTTTTCTTACTTTGAATAGCACTCCACCAGCAACTGAAGGACCTTAAAGCTTAACTCTAATTATGGCCGGTTCTACTTTGAGAAGGCGGCTCTTCCTCAATTGTACTTTGAGTGTCTTCCAATCTGAGAGACTCATCTTCCATCGTGGTATCTGGAAATGCTATGGTGCTATTTGTGAAGTTTTCTGTGGTTTATCCTTCCGGAGGAGCAATCTATTCTTCTTTATCGTCTGTTCTTAGTCTGGAAGTGCCAGTGAAGTCTGTTCACCTTGATTGACCCTGGAGGTTTGTGAAATATCAGTGACATAGTTTCTGGCATCACAGCAGCCTATAAGCCACCACAGTACAACAAACTCACAGACAAGTAGTTGGACAATATTTTTACCAGGTACACAGTTGAAAGGTAGATTAAATTTGAATTTGAGAAGATTAATTAATGGATTGAAATACTGAATCAGGATCATCACAGACTGTGAGAAGCTGGAATGTTGGAGTAATTAGCAAGATGAAATTAAATGGATGAATGTGAAGTCCTTCACTTAAGCTCAACAGAGCAGCTGCAAAAAATACCGAATGATGGCAGGATGGTTGAATAATCATGCATGTGTTTAAAAGATATAGGCTTTTATGGAGCGTAAGCTCAACTTGAGTCAATCATGTAAGATGAGATTATGAGGGGGAAAAAGGTGGGGGGGTTTTTTGTTGTTTTCTTTTGTTTTGAAATTGGAGACAACAATTCTGGAAGTGTGGCATGCAGATGTGTCTGTTTGCTGTACTGTGCATACTTTGAGATAGGGAGGAATCAACTTGATCTCATCTGAGAAGGGATTTGATTAAGAGGGAATTTAAAGTCATTTCCTGTAAGTAACAGCTGAAGAAACATGAAATGATGAGGAAAGACAGAAGGATCTGCAGTTGTTTTTCACACACCTTTAAAAAGCTCCTCTATCGAAGAAGAGCCATCTTGTTCTCTATAGTCCAAGCAAGAGAAGCCATTTTCAGTCTGTAGAATCTCTGAAGAAATGTATCCCTTGTTTTATATTTGTACTTTCCAAAGTAACACATTATGAAAACCCATGGTGTTGGTTCATTAAAAGACTTCCTTTTACTCAATTTTGAGAAATACTGCATCCACAGTGTCTTGATTGGCAGAGTAGGTTTAAAAAAATCAGGCATGGCTGATTTGGAGAGATATATCTATAAGAAATTGTGAGAGAACCCCAGAGAAGCCACTCTCTTGGATTTAATTTTATTTTGCAGGCATTGCAAACAACTACGAAGGAGCAGAAAGCATATTGCAGTAGTTTTGAAGCAGGACGAAGTTTATTAGTCCATGTGGAAGAGGCTATCAATTTAGGATGCCTAAGGACCAATATCAGCAGCATTTGTAGGTGTGCTAACCAAGAGTTCAGACACTTTGTCCCACAGCTCACAATAATTCTACTGTTAGACGGGCACATGGCTAGGAACTGAGGATATAGCCCATACGATATTTTAGCTAGATCTTCACAGAACAACTTCGCTTAGCTTTGTCAGATTTCTTAGGTATGGGTTGGGTATCTGCTTTAAAAAAAATAATAATGTAGCCAAAGAATAAAGATGAGGGCAGAACTCACACTATTTCCCAAACTCTAATTTTACCTAACCCTGGACATGTATATAAAATATATTTGATTAGCAAAATCCTTATGTCCACCAAGAGTCCGAAACTATAAATGGCAGATGAGTTCAATAGGGTAGCCTTTTCTGCGGTTGTACCATTGTACTGTGCAGACATGATGGATGAGGAGGACCTTCTCGTTCATCCATGTGTTCATTGTCCTCTTTAATAATTTGAGCTGGGTGTGACAGGCAGGAAGATTAAGGGAAAAGGGGGTCGTCTCCACCAAACCCCTACGCTTAATGAAAATTAACCACACCACAACCAAAGGTATTTGAAACCTGTCCGGGAGGCCTAAAGTTGCGCATGCACAGATCAAAGCCACGTGGGTAGACCAGCAACACGATGTCATACGTGCACTTCGATGCAGCCACTAGGAAGGGCCAACACCCTCAACTACGTCCCCCACCGAGGGTAGGAAGGAATAAAGAGCAGAAACAGAGGGCAGGATCTCCGCCCAGAGCTCCTTTTTTGGTTCTGTAGCCCCTCCTTTCGGACCATTTTCAGCGTGGTTTTTCCGCACGCCAGAAGTAGCCTTTGTTGGTTGCGAACTTGCGCAGCTCAGCTCACAGCTTGGCTCGCTTTCATGGATCTAGTGTGCTCTCGAGGCTGTATCACCCCAAACTTCCTTTTGCCCATCAATTATACGGGGGCTTGTAAACGCGTGTCTGCTCCGTGGAGAAGCCAGAGCCAGGGAAAACCATCCCCCAAACCTAACAGGTTTTATGCCTTGCTGCTGGCGTGGTAGTGGTGGTGACACTTTAAGACGTTTAGTGTAGACACTTACACAACATCGGTTATTATGACTACAATTGCTACTATTTTTATGATTCCTGATCCTATGGTGATCCAGGGGGTAGTTAATAACAGCCTTGGTGAAAACTGTTTACCCATAAACACTTCCATGAAGGCTGAGTGGCAGTTAAGATAATGGCTCTGGTGTAGGTAAAGGTAAATGACCTCGTTAAGGCTCCTGCCTAAATTGCCCCCTGGCGACTTGAGAATGTTAGTGAGACGCTGCTCACTGACATTGAGTGTTTTATTCTCCATATCTCAAGCCCTCTGTCCTCACTGCTGTTTACTTACCACCCTCACAGTGGATATGGGAACACTGCATTCCGGTTGGGATCTTGTATGTGCTTGTGAGTGTCCCCAAAGACTTTGAACTGCTGGCTAGAAGCCTGCATACCTGGAGCTGCAAGTTCAGTGACTCTGGTGACATTCATCTCCTTCGTCCTCAGGAATTAGTGGCATTAATCTTGACTTAACCACACTCAAATCCTGCAATCACTCATCCACTGATTTGTTTCAGCCAATGCCATCAATCCATCTAAATTCCTCACCTATGGAGAGAAGAATTATTCACTTGACTAGCCTGCTGGTGCTATTATAAAATTGCTACTTAATTAGTATGAACCCTGCAACACTTAATGGATCTCCATTTTGGGACTTCTAGCTTCACTCTCAGTGTCTGGGAGCCTCTTTAGAGGGAACTTGGAGTCCTCTAAAATGTCTGAGGTTGTCACTCATTGTCACTAGAGCCACCTCCACGCTGCAGGGCCCAGGCCAAGAAGACGTCCATTTCAGGATCCTGGGCAATGCCTGAATCCAAGTGTAAGCCAGCATTTAATAAAGGGAATGGGAAATTAATCTTCTTGGTCTTTCAAAGGGGTCCACAAACCCTATACCAGTGAAGAAAATGGAAGGAGGATGAAGAGACACCATGTTTTTAAAATTTAAATATTACTATCAAAGTCAGATATCAGGCTTTTAGAACACTAATTCCATGCACCTGATCCTTATCTGTCTAATTTGTGGATATTTTTATAGGACGATTTTCTAAATGTTTATTTTGTTCATACTAAAAGCTAATGTCCTATGTCACAAGTAAAAGGATGAAGAGTTCTCGTTCCTCTAGTGGGCTAAAATCTTAGAAAATAGAATATATACTCAACAAGTTAATAATTAAACAAATCATAGTTTGTATGACAGTAAACACATGTTTACACCTCACTGAGTATAAAACAGAAGTAAACCAATTTTGTCACCTGTAGACCCAGAGCAGTCACCATGGTTGTCACTAGTCTACACAGAGACAGATTGCCCTGTGTTGTAGTCTGGGTTCACTAAGGAAACAGAACCAGTGAGGTAGATGGTAGGTAGGTAGATAGATGATAGATAGATAGATAGATAGATAGATAGATAGATAGATAGATAGATAGATAGATAGATAGATAGATAGATGTTTATTTCATCTATTTGACGTGTGGAATTTGTGGGTAGCTGGCCATTTCAAAATCCATATGGCAAACAATAAGTGGGACTCCTACAGTCTTGTGCCCCAAGTGCCAAAGAACAGGCAATGGGAAGAGTAAGGTCAGAGTTCCATATATATATATATATATATTGTATCTATAGATATATATAAAATAGATACTTGATTTGGAAGTATAACACATCCTAGTGAAACTCTCTCCTTGTTCCTAAGGCCTTCAACTGATTGATTGATTTCATTACATTAAATTACATCAGGGAAGGCAATTATATTACATTATGGAAAACAATCTGTCCTTAGTCCAACAGATTTAGTCTTCTATAGCTGCCCCACAATAACACAGCAGCTGCTTCATAATGGCAACTAGACTAGTATTTAAGAGGACAACTGGAAATTATAGTCATGCCAAGTTTATACATAACATGTCTCCATCACACCCTGGTAGAGGACAGTCACTAGGAAGAAGTCAGGATTTACCTCATCTGGTCAGAGAGACAACAGTGATTCTTGCCATGGACACCAACAGGTGTCAGTCATAATGGTGTGGGCCTGTGGGCCTGAATGCCTATGCTTGTTATCAATTCGCCTCAGTCAGGGTTCACTGGGCTCTGTGTATTGCGGCCTAGTTAGGGGTATTCATAGCTCTGATTGGTAATGATCAAGGCGTGATGCACATGTGTGTTCAACCAGCCCAGGAATTCTCAGTCTTCTCTATATATAACTAATGACACTCTGATCCTCAAGCAGCAGAACTGAAACAAATAGTTTTTATGTTTCTCATTACTTCCTTCTTAAGACCAAAAGGCCTCAACTAATTTAGGAAACGCTTTTGTGATTAAAGGGCATGTCTCTGATGCCCCTCAGTGACTAAGGGCAATACAGGGGACAGCACCAGAGACACAGTGTGGGAATTGCACCTGACCTGATCCCACCACACCGAGGCAAAGCACTGGGGCAGTGCAGTGGAACAGCAAGGGAATGGAGTGGCAAGGTCCCCAGGGAATGCTGAAAGTGGACTTTGGGGCCAGGGCGTGGTACCCCAACAGACTGGACTGGAAAATGCTCCTAAGGGCCAGCAAACGATCCTTGAACGAACTACAAGCCTTTCTTTTGTGAAGTGTTTTGTTCTTTGTCAGTGCTTTGTTTTTGTTGTCTGGTTGTACACTGTTGCTTTGTTTTCCTCTGTCTTGTTTTCCTGCATGTTAGTGTCTTCACAGGTCTGTCTGAATAGGACAGGCTGGATGAACTATCTGGAGGAAAAACAATGGGACAGACAGTTCCAGGGGGACTTGGGGTGGGGGAGGTGGAGGGGAGGTAAGGAAGTGGTGTTAACAAACATAGGAACAAGGGAACAACATGGGACCCAAAATGGTAGTGAGGGGGGAGTGGCAGGCCTGGTGGGGAATGATCAAGGGCAAGATTGTGTAGAGAAGAGGTATAGCTGTAGCCCAGGTGGGGACGGAGCATGGTGGTGGGGCAGGAGGAAAGTCAAGGGAGATGGAGGAAGGAGCTGGGAGTCAAGGGACATTTATGGAGGTCTAGACAAAGACGTGTACATGCAAACATATATATGAGGATGGGGAAATAGATCTAATTATCTACATTTATAGGTTAAATATTAAGGTGGCGGAAGGACCTTGGGCCTCTACTCAAGCACTCCCTCAATACATGAATACTTTATTTTATTAAATTGGCACTCTATGTTGCTCACTCTCCCGACACAACTGCTGAAGCCAAAGTGGGTGAACAAGTAAATGTGGTGAAGAAAGCTGATGGTGCCCAGCTATCAAAAGAGATAGTGACTGGGGTCTTAAAGGCTTGAAAATAAACAAGCGGCCTTCTAGCTCAGAAGCAACAAAGCCCAGATGGAAGAACATACCAGCCTCTGTGATCGAGTGGTCCCGAAGGGATCAGCTATCAGGCATCAAAGAACAAAAAATCATATCACCTCCATGATAGGATCGCTGAAGACAAATGAGTGCATAAGCAAATGTGGCAAAGAAAGCTGATGGTGCCCGGCTATCAAAAGAGATAGTGTCTGGGGTCTTAAAGGCTTGAAGGTGAACAAGCGGCCATCTAGCTCAGAAGCAAAAAAGCCCACATGGAAGAAGCACACCAGCCAGTGTGATCACGAGGTGCCAAAGGGACCAGGTATAAGGCATCATGCAAAAAAAAATATATGTGTATATGTATATATATATGTGTGTGTGTATGTATGTATGTGAAGGGGGAAGAGCAGAGTGGAGACCCAAGGCTCAAGTGTCGGCCACTGGAGATCCCCTCATAGAGGAGTTTAGGAGAGGAGATGGGTCAGTCAGGGTGCAAGGTAGCACCGATGAAGAACACAGCTTTTCCCCACATCCTGGATGCTTCCTCTCCCCAACTACCATGATCCAAATTCTACCTTGCAGGACTGGATAGGGCAGAGGTTTTACACTGGTGCATATGGGGGCTGGAGGCACAGGGAATCCAGGGTGGATGATACCTTCAGGACCAAGGGTGTGAGGGGCGATCCTGGGAGAGCAGAGGGTGAGTGGGTTGGAAATGGGTAACTGATTACAAGGATCTACATGTGACCTCCTCCCTGGGAGATGGACGGCAGAGAACGGGGGGAAGGGAGACTCCAGATAGGGCAAGATATGACAAAATAACAATGTCTAAATTACCAAGGGCACATGAGGGAGGGGGGAGCGGGGAGGGAGGGGAAAAAAACAGGACCTGATGCAAAGGGCTTAAGTGGAGAGCAAATGCTTTGAGAATGATTGGGGCAGGGAATGTGCGGATGTGGTTTATATAATTGATGTATGTATATGTATGGATTGTGATAAGAGTTGTATGAGCCCCTAATAAAATGTAAAAAAAAAAGAAAAGGAAAAAAAAAGAAAAACTTAGAACGTAAAAAAGTAGACATGATAAATTCAAATTAAGATTTAAAAAAATAAATAAATAAAGGGCATGTCTCCAGGAATTGTAGCACTATAATTCGTCAAAGAACCAAGACATTCAAGGGAGAAACCAGATCTTCATTTTCAACGAAGATTATGATTTAAAGTCACAATGTAAGCATCCACCGAGGAATAACTGACCAGAACCATCTCAACATTATGAGGCAGAGGAAAGAAACAACAGAGATTCCAGAAGCTGCTGGGTCTAGTCCAGATGGTTTTGAGTCCAAACACTCATTAACAGATCTGCAGTGTTGTGTTTTGTGTGTTGTTTCTTTTTTTAATACTCCACACAGGTGGCTTGATTTGCTGATCCACAAAGGGATTACAACCACTGAGTCAGGAAAGGACTCAGCTTTCCGCCGAACTCCCCAGGGCCACCTGCCTGGCAGCTTTCTGGAACTGGAGAGAAGCAGGTCATAGGTTCAGCGAAGCTGGAAGAGGTTTGCAGAGGCCGTAACCCAGGGAAATGGGACTCCTGTTTCTCCCATTTTCCTGAATGCAGCCAGATAGATCAGACGTTCCAGTTCCCAGCACGGAGGAAGCCCAGCTGGTCTGTCCTATTATCTATGACCTTGTTTGCTTAATCCTCCCCTCGGACTACCTAATCCTCAACCGCAGGGCTGTAGCTCTCACTTTGGATGCAGCCAAGGAGGCTAGCAACTGATCTAAGGATTAAAAGCAAAACAACCCCTCCTGTATGGCTGAGACGTCCGCATCCAGAAACAGATGGTGGCCAACGTTCACAGGTACATCTATATGTATGTGTTTTCCCTGGAAACTTAGAGCTAGACACCAGGCAGGCACTTTTACTTTAGGAGACAGAGAGGAAAAAGAACTGGGCTAGGCTGCCTGGCCCGTGTGAATGGTGCTATTGAAGAAAGCGTTAGCAGAGGCGTTTCCTGAATGGCTCACTTCACAGGACCTGGGCACACTCAGGTAACAGCTGAGGCCCTGACATCAAGCACCAGAGCCAGAACATGGCAGGAAGCAGATGGTGTCATATTTCCTGGGTCTCACTGTCCAGTTGAGTTCAGCAGCTGCCAAGTACAAAATGAAACGTCCCTGCTGCCACAGAGCGCCGCGCGCCCGGCAAGCTGCGGGGAGGCCACGGCCGAGCCAGCAGAAGCGGCAAGCAGCAGGTGCGTTCCGATGGAAGAGGAGCGGGCACAGGGTGGAACTGGCAGCAGGAGGTCACTCTCTCTTTCCATCCATTTACCAGTCGGAGTAAAGTAGTTTGCA
The DNA here is from genome assembly GCF_050624435.1 of Tenrec ecaudatus. Classification (NCBI taxonomy): domain Eukaryota; kingdom Metazoa; phylum Chordata; class Mammalia; order Afrosoricida; family Tenrecidae; genus Tenrec; species Tenrec ecaudatus. Next base: position 114,667,880 of record NC_134530.1, read on the forward strand.
AGGCTGATGCTGAGAGGAGCAGTGGAAATTCAGTCATAGCAAGAAAAAAGATCAACAGCCAGGCCAGTCCTTGAGTGACCAGATGGACAGTTGGGTCACAGGTCATCAAATCAGTCACACAGCGCCACATAAAGCAGCAGGCTGGCACTAACAGGGAAGACCCACCTGGCAGGCTGGCAGGCAAAGGAAGCACACAAACCTATCTAAGAAGAGGCTGAGGAGGGGAAATGCGGCTCTCCTCCAAATCTATTAGCCTGACCAAGCTCCATCCATGTCACATCCCGCCGCCCTGTGTTAAGTAACTGTCTACAATGGGACCAGCATGCGAGCCCTCCCAAATTATATAATGGGTGTTTCTTTATATAGTATGTGTGTCTTTCTTGATGAGCATCTGTTTTAGTTACTGAGTGCTCCTGTAACAGAAATACCACAATGGGATGTTTGGGGTTGTTGTTTTTTGGTTTTATTCGGGGCTCTTCCAGCTCATATCACAATCTTTACATCTATCCATTGTGTCGAACACATCTGTACATATGTTGCCATCATCTTTTTCAATACATTTTCTTTCTACTTGAACCCTTGGCATCAGCTCCTCATTTTTTCCCTCCCTCTCCCACCCTCCCTCCCCCATGTCCCCTTGAATAATTTATAAATTATTCTTTTTTTTTCCATGTCTTACACCAACTGCTGTCTCCTTTTGCCCACTTTTCAGCTGTCTGTCCCCTGGGAGGGGGGGCCATACATGGATTTTGTGATCAGTTTCCCTTTACTCCCCACCCTTCCCTTCCCCTCCTAGTATCCCATATTGGTCCTGAGGGGGTTATCTGTTCTGAATTCCTTATGTTGTGCGCTCTTATCTGTACCAGTATACATGTTCTGGTCTAGCCAGATTTGTAAGACAGAATTGGGGTCATGATCGTGTGGGGGAAAGGGGAGGGCTGAGTGGAGACCCAAAGCCCATCAGTAGTCAATTGGACATCCCCTGTCAGAAGGGCCACAAGGAAGAGACAAGCCAGTCAGGGTGAAGTATAGCACCGATGAAACACACAACCTTCCTCTAATTCTTTAATGGGTTGGTTTCAAAGGACAGACATTTATTTTCTCAAAGTTCAGAGACTAAGAGTGGAAATTAGGGTCTCTCCTAACTTCTAGCATCTTCATTGAAGTCTGTACTCTCACCGTGTGTGTCTCTGTGTCTGTTATGATTTTCTAATTGTATTTTTAACAGTTTTGTTGGCACTTCATCCACATGTCTTACAATTGTACAGTTAAATCCTATCAAGAAGAGTTATACAATCATTCCCGCAATCAATTTGAAAACACGGTCTTCTTCCGTGGACTCGCCGTGATTTGTGTAATTATTAATTTTAACTGTGGCAAAAATATACACAACAAAACATCCTCTAATTCAACAACTTCCACATGTATAATTCAATGCCATGTTTCATATTCTTCATTATTGATATCATTTTCCAAATTATTCCACCACCATTAACAACCTAAATGCTACATAGCAAAAACGCTTCCTCTTTCACCCATGGTAACCATTGGTCAAGTTTAGTTAATTTTGTTTTTTAGTTTTCTTGATAGAATATTCACATGTCATACACTCCCAAACTTAAATTAGTTTAAAAATGGTTGTATATACATAATCATAATCAGTTATAGTGCTCCCTTCCTTCTCCCACTTTCATTATTTTCTCACTAAATCCCCTGCCTCTCCCCACCCCACCCATGTCCCCAATAAACCATTGCATCAGTGTCTCTGCAGCCACACCTTCTTGCTTCACCAATTGGGAAACCCAACAGGGCAATACAGAACAGAACCAAAATGAAACAGAAAGAAGAAGCAATAATAATATGAAGATAAAATTAAAGAGCAAAAAAGAAAACACCAGCAACAGTGTTTAAAAGTCAGAGAAGAAATTTCTGTCCTGGAATAAGTGAGAAATATTTGTTCTGATCATTTTACAAATCAGAATTGATTAGATGTAGAACCTACCCAACTCTGGTATGGCCATTAACATAACAAAAGAAAATGCTTATTCCCAAGTGGGGCCACATTTACAGATGCAGAGGGTGGGATTTTAACACAGTTTTAGGAGACATGAGTCAGAACATTCATATTAACATCAATGTTAACCCAGTCAATGTGGACAGAAAGGAGTTACTACTCCTGAAGTGTTGCCCCAAACCCGTGTCCCTTGGCTGGCACTGTGGTACCTTACCTGATCTTGTCAGCCTCATCCAGAGGAGCTGGCTGATCATCAGTGGGACCCACAAGCGTGGCACTGCCGCCTTCTATTTCAGTGCAGAGTTGCAGGCTGGGTACCTACCCTCAAGGCCAGCAGTTTTAATCCCCCAGCTATTCCTCAAGAGAAAGATGAGACTTTCTGCCCTCACCAAGATTGAGTCTCGGAAGCCCAAAGCAGGTAGTTCTACCCTGTGCAATATGGTCTCTGGTCTTATTTGCTTTTCCTTCCTTTTTGCATGCTTTCTTACCTTTCTCCTGTCCAAAGACTCTTGGATGCTGGAATTCTAGACCTTGTGCTCACTCTTCCCTCTCTTTGCATATTGAATATGCCAAGTATTCATTGTCTCCCTCTCTTCTCACCCTGTGGTCATCCCGGTAGTAGTCACTCATGCCGTCATGTGCCAAATGTCTGCTATCTTGAAATCATTAACATTCAAGCCGTCTGGGGCTTGCCATTTGTGGGGGAGTGTGAAGTTGGCACATTACTTGTGTGCCCAAGCTCATTCATTCATGCCTACAAAAATAGAGAAAATCTTGATATCAGTCTTTAAGAGTCCCTGCCCATAACTCTTCAGAATAATGAAGGAGATACCAAAGCAACATTTTGGCCCACAGTGAAAAAAACATCATAAAGGGTGCACATTGGCTACCTAACTTCAAGGTCAGTAATTCAAATCCAGCAGTCATTCCCCAGGAGAAAGGCGAGGCATTCCGATCCTGTAAAGGATTGACAGCCTCAGAAATTCACAGTTCTACGCTGTCCTTTAGGGTCTCTGTGAGGGAGAATTGACTGGAGGGCCCTGGTTCGAGGTTTGATATTTGGACCCGAAAGGACTGAGTACAGTTTTCTATCCACTCCCTCCCCTTATTCTTTAGCGAGGCAGACCAGAGGCTTAAGAGGAATGAATGCTTAACAAGTTGAATAACTAGTTGTCTACTGACGAGTCTTCCCTTGGGCTCTCACTGAAGTGGGTGTCATCCGTAAATGCAGTGCTTCCTGGAGGTTGGAAGGCCTCTGATGACACATCATAAATATTCTTTGAGAAACTTTAAAAATGCAGTAGAACTGATGTCTTTTTGGTGTCTTGGGGATTCTTCCTTCTCTAGGTTCCTCAGGCTTAGAGAGGGGTCTTCCTGAATAAGACCAAGACTCAGGACTTCACACAACCCACAGAGTCTATACTCTGCTTAGGAAGTGAGCACCTACTTAGGTTTCTCTCTGCTCTGGGCTACCTGAGACCTTGTAAGAAGGGATCACTCAGTTGATGTAAAAGAAATATCCCTGGGTTATGGGGATAATATCTAAGTTTTATTTTCTGTTCTGTCACCACTACCTTGGGGCATTGGACAAATCACTCACACACACATGAAGTGAGCATTTCTTGTTTGTGTCATTAAGAGGGCAGAACAAATCAAAGTTTTGATAAACTAATTTTGTAGTTGTGAAAATGGACTTACACTAACCCTACAGCATAGTAGAGATGCCTGTGGGTGCTCAGCTAAAATGTGGCTAGTAATGACTATGAATTGCTGGAACTAAAGAACATACTTTCTGTGTCTGTGTTCTTAACACACACAAACACATATACATAGCCTGTGCTTATCAATATAAATTCAGTGATAGATGGAGAAAGGATGGAGAGATAGATGGGTGAGGGGACAGATGGATGTATTGGTGGATAGGTAGGAAGATGAATGGCTGGGATGAGCGGATGCAAATAACTAAGGAAACATATCCAGATAATTGAGTATGATTAGGAAACACGGCAATCAGAGAAAAACTGTATAACACTTGCATTGTTACAAGGAGCACACAAACCACTTTAAGCCACTTGCATTTCCTGGTGGAAGTAGGTGTGTGTATAAAAAGTGAAAGAAAAAAAAAAACCCACGACAGCAGACAATCGGATGAGAACCCTTACAATTAATTATTTCCCTGTTCTATTTAGTCTGCATTTAAGTTCGTGATTTTTTTTTCTGCCTCATGACCACAGTCCTCTCTATATTTTCTGAAAGCATGAGAGGAGCATATTCAAAGTCATCCTGTCAAACACAATGTGACTTTGAAAGGAATTCATTTAAATAGCTGCTCTCTATAAAATTGATTTTTAAATAAAGCCTAATTCAGCAGATCGAGCATGGAAAGAGTTGGGCTTTCAGTCAGAGAACCCACCCCCTTTAACCGCATCTGTCTAGTCACTCTGACTTCTGTCAGAAAGAGAGTTCGGCTCCCATTCGGTACCCAGCGCTGTGTTGGGGCGTGAGGGCAGAGAAGCACACCGTTGGTCAAGACACCCTGGGCGCCTGCACACATGGTCCTTCCTCTGCAGCAAGCTCGCAGCTCACTTACGCTTTCATCTTTTCTTTCCTGTGGCTGTTCCCAGAGAAGTGGAATGTGGGGAGAAATGTGATCAGCCACCTCAATTCTCTTTCCTTACTTCTAAGGAGCATTTCCCTCACCTGTGCTTTTTAAAGCCACTGATACACACACACACACACACACACACACACACACACACACACACACACAGAGCTAGGCTTTCTCCAGATCTCTTACAATCCCCATTACCTCTCCTCCCCTCCCCTAGTCAGGAGAGTCCCTGTACCTTAATTATGAAGCCCCCCTGGCAGACACTAGCTCAGCACCATGCTGAGCGAGTTAATGGGCCTATCCTCCCACTTCTTGCCCAATGACTTTTCTACCTGGTGAATTGAATGGATTGGCTCTTCAGGCACAGTTTCCCAGCAATCCCACACGGGTGCAGGTCCTCAGCATGCACAGTGTAGCGCAGGTAGTAACTAGCTGGAAACACTAGCTTTATGAATCCTGAGTCTAATGATGAGCCAGGCTGTACAATTCTTCAGAACTTACCACAGGCTCTCTTGTAACCAAAATAGAGCTGCAGTTAAGAATATCTTAATATCCAAAAGCTCAGAGGACTTTTTTTTCTAAAGCTGTGCTGTTTACCCGCTTAATACCGCTGGCGACTCAAAATCAATGTAATACAAGCGTTCACTAGAAACATACCAAATGCCCAACAGGATATAAGCCGGCCTGTGACACCTTCACTAATGAGGGATGACAGTGAACAAGCCATAAAACAGCCTTCAGGATGTTTAGACACTCTCGGCCCTAATGTGGATGGCACTCCTTGCTTGGCGATGGTGCTGTGTTATTAGCATGGGAAAATCAAAGGACAAGAAAGATCATTCGGAGGCATTCTTCCAGATGAGTAACCTAGAATAACACTGCTCCGCAGAGGATGCAAACGGAGACTTGGCAATGTCTTCCAGGAACGTTGCACCCAGGATTTTAATGGCCGATAACTGCTGCCAAGATTAGCTTTGGGATAGGGGCAAACAGCCCTCTTCTGTGTGGGGGTCGAAATATCTACTCGTCTGCCCATTACTTTCTCTGACCTTCTGTGTTTCTAATTAACCAGAGTACAGTTTCTAAACCTAACATCCCTGGGTTTGGTGTGTCTGCCTTTTTCCTCAGCCTGGAATGCTTTCCTTCCAGAAATCCCATGGCTCCTCCTCTCTTCAAGGAGGTCTTCCCTGGTCACCCTGTATAAAATAGCAGCCTCTGTCACTTTAAGGATGGTGGCTCAGTGATGAAAAGAGTTCACCTGAGCTCGGCACCCAAACTGAGTGGGGTGCTCCTGTAAAGGTTGCAATACCCTCGGCAGAAGTTCTGCTCTGCCCCATAGGTCTCTATGAGTCAGCATCAAGCTGATGACACACCTCAGCAGCTCACCTTTATCCATCACCTGTCAGTCTATGACTGGTGGCATGCATGCGGCTTTGATGCTTACGGCTGTGCCACTGGCATTCGAATTACAATACTAGTAGGGGCACCGAAGCTGGAAAGATTTCAGTGGAGCTGTCTAGACTGACAGACTAGGAAGAAAGGCCTGGTGGTCTACTTCTGAAATTAGCCAAAGGACATCCTATGTATCACAACAAAATATTGAATAGCATACATGTGTATATATTTTATAATATATAACATATTATTTCATGATATCTAATAAGTAACAATATAGTATGAGAAGATGCATTCTAGATTGGGAGGGAATTGAAATATAACAGACTCAAGCAGTCAATGAATTTGTCAAGAACATGACATAGGACTGGGTAACCAGTTGTTCTTTTATAAACAGGGTTTATATGATCATCAAACCAGACAAGTTGTAGAGTGACATGAAGAACATCACACATGCAAAAAGCAAAAAGTCATTAAAGTGTCAGGAAATTAAAAGATCAAAATGAGAAGACACTGTGAAACTTGCTCTAAAACTTAAAGTAGCTAAAACAAATGGAAGGAAACGTGAAGTAGAAGAACTAAACAGAAAACTTCAAAGGACGGCACCAGGAGAGAAAGTGTTATAATAAAATGTGCAAAGACCTGGAATTAGAAAGTCAAAAAGGAAGAATAGGTCACCATTGCCCAAGCTGAAAGAACTGAAGAAAAAAATATCAAACCTCAAGTTGCAATATTTAAAGATTGCCTTTAGGACTAAATGTTAAAGGGAGCCTGAGAGCAGGTTGAGATGCTTGCTAGGTGACCACCTGGATCTACTTGTTGAGTGGAAGTGGGGGAAATGCAGCAATAAAGACACAGGTTGAGTTTGGTCACGGCCACCTGTGGACTTGGTTTACAGAAAGAAGAGGAGAAAATCAGAGTGGGTTGACTGGTCTAAATTTCATGACCTAGCATGAGGGGTCTAGGATTGTTGAGTATTGGTGAGGGCCCATGGTCTACAGGCAAGGCGACCAATGGGCAGCCTATGGAGGCTGAGTGAGGTAGCCCTCATTGAATTGAACAGAACCCGACCAGATGGAGATTTTTGAGCCTGTGAAATGGTGCATATTGTTGCTGACTTTATGGATGTTCTGTCTGGATTTGACTTTGCTTATGGATGCAGACTTCACAAGGTTCCAATTGGAATAAAGATTCTTCATGTCAGAAAATATGATTGTCACTTCGGAGCACTGGGTTGATATAAGTGGGCTGTATAGAAACTGGATACCCAAAATTGAGGGGATAAAGGCATGAAGTGCTTGGCTTACAGACTTTCATAGGTAGGAGAACATATTCACAGGATTAGAGGATTAAAGTGTAGGCGTTTCTTAATTGCCATTGTGAGGCTAAAGAATTATGTACAGATGCCAAGTTGGTAAGGGGTAGTTTGAGGTAGATAGTTTATTGTGCCAACCTGGCCGATAAACACATGTGGGGTTAATTGAAGGGCAGAGGGATAAATGACTCGGTGAGCCCTGGCTTTGGAGTCTTGGGTCTTTTACTTTGTGATTGTCGGACCAGGGTGCAGCTGCCTTAGCCAGTTCCCTGCTTTAGCTTGCAAGGCTCACTTCCTGCAAGACATGCCTGAGGAGAAGTCAAATGGACCTATCCTGAAAAATAAATATTTAAAGATTTTGTGAAAAATTATGGAATGTTGAAGAAAGTGCTAAACATGGAAGAAATACAGTGATTGTTCCTAAAAGAATTGGTTGAAATTTAACCACTTCAAGTAGCATATGATCAAGAATCAACTGCATTGAAGGAAGAAGTTCAAGATGCAATGAAGCCATTAGCAAAAACAAGGCTCCAGGAATTGAGAGTATACCAAATGGAATGTTTAAAAAAAACCCCTGATGCAGCCCCTAGAAGCACTCATCAGTCTATGCTGTGAAATTTGGAAAACAGCTACCTGGTCAACCTACTGAGAGAGATACGTATCTCTGCCCATTGCAAAAAAAAAAAAAAGGCGAATCAACAGAATGTGGAAATTATCTAGCAATATGCTTAATAGCACATGAAAGTAACATTTTGCTGAAGATAATTTTAAAATGCTTACAATAGTACATCAACAAGAACCTGCCAGAAAATCAAGCTGGATTCAGGAAGGATGTAGAAAGGATATCGTTGCCAGTGTTAGATGGACCTTGGCTGAAAGCAAAGAGTACTTGTACTTCATTGAGGATCCAGAGGCATTCAACTGTGTGGATTATCACAAAGCATGGGTTTTAATTGTGCTCTCTCAGAACCTGTACATAGACTTAAGTCAGTTGTTCACACACAATAGGGGTATACTATTGAGTTTAAAACCACGGAGAGTGTGTATCAGAGTTGGATCCTTGTACTGTACTTATTCAATCTGTGTGCTGAGCAAATAATCTGAGAAGATGGACCGTATGAAGAAGAGTGTGACATCAGAATTGGAGGAAGGCTCATGAACAATCTGTAATTTACAGATGCCACAATCTTGCTCCTAAAAATGTGGAGGACGTGAGGTACTTTCTGATGAAGATCAAAGCCTTCAATATGGACTGTGAATCAATAGACAGAAAACAAAATTCCTCACAACTGAACCAATAGCCAACATCACAATAAACGGAAAAACGATTGAAGTTGCCAAGCAGTTAACTTTACTAGGAGCCACTATCAACACTCATGGAAGCAGCAATCAGTAAATCCCGTGAAATAGCGCAGTGTGCAAATCTGCCGCACGAGACCTTCCTACAGTGTTATAGAGCAAGGATGTTCTTTTGAGGACAAGGGTAGGCTGCGGTGTTTCCAGTCAAGTCACATGCATTTAAAGTTGGACAATGGATAAGGAAGTCTGCCGAAGAACTGGTGCATTTAAGTTAGAGTGCTGGAGAAGAACATTGGATCTCCCATGAGCTGCAAGAAGGTCAAATACATCCATCTTGAAAGAAGTGCAACCAGAATGCTCCCCTTTAAACATGAGGATGGTGAGACTGTGTCTTGAATACTTGGGACGTCTTATCAAGAGGGACCAGCTCCGTAGGAGGACATTATGCTTGGTCAATGACAAAGAGTAAGATCTACAATGAGATGGAAGAACACAATGGAATAACAACAATGGCCTCGTGACGTCAGCAAATACAAAGGAGTAGTCCATTCTGCTGCACAGAGGCCCTCTGGGGTTGGAGCCCACTCAGAGACCCCCACCACCACCGGCACCATGAGTCGAGGCAACTTGATGGCAACTAGCCACTACATCACATTTACGGTGTTGCTTGTCTTTGAGATGTTTATAATTCTCCTTAAAAAAAAACTGTTCGCCAGTTAGTTCTCTGTTTTCTGTCTTCTCCTTTAAGAGAGCAGGGAATTTCTCTAATCCATCCCCATGGCCAGAACAGAGCTTGGCACACAGCAAAGGATCATTTGCTGAACTCATTAGTAACCTATTTGTAGGCATTGGTTTGCTCTATGAAAAGAACACTAAAGAGTTAGGGGAAGAAGAAGGTAACACCAACTCTGCCATCAACTAACCGCATGATTTATTTATTTTTTTCATCTTGAAAGTGCTACTGGAATGTTTCTGAGAATCAGGATGGCAAGACTTTGTCCCATTCGCTTTGGACATGTTGTCAGGAGGGATCAGTCCCTGCAGGACATCCTGCTTGGTAGAAAGTCTGGGAAAGAGACATGGGTTGACCTGGTGGCTGTAACCATGGAAGCAAACAGGGCCACAACTTTATGGATGGCGCAGGCCGGGCAGTATCCTGTCTTGCTGGGAGGGGGCCCAGCGGGGTTGCTGCTAGCAGCACCCATCCGGATTGAGCTCTCGCTCTGTAAGAACACTAGTTAATCCTTATGGGAATGGATGGCACAGGGGTAGAATCCTTGCCTCCCAGGTAGGAGACCTGGGTTCGAGGCCCAGCCTGTGCACCTCATGCACATCCATGGACCATCTGTCAGTGGAGCTTCCAGATGAAGATGGATGAAGAAGAAAGGCCTGGCGACCACCTTCTAAAACTCCACCAGTAAAACTCTCTGGATCACAGTGGGGTCCTGCACTGGAGCAGGCCTGGGCAGCGTCTCTGCCCACTGTGAATGGGGCTGGCAGGGTGGCAACCACCATCACTCAACTCTTAGGACTTGGGGGGTGGTAATGCCACCCCCATTTCACTGACTGGATAACTGAGGCCCAGCAGTTCACGTGCAGAGCCCGGATCTGCTAGCCTGGTGCTTCCTTGGCGCTGAGGAGCCAGGACCCTGATGGCGGCTCTCTCTCACGACTGGGTCCTCACCACAGCTGCCCAGAGGAGCAGCTGAAGAGAGGAGAGGCCCTCGAAGGCTGGGGGAGGGCTGGGCTCACCCACATCCTGACCTGTTAGGTCTCCTCCTGGGACTTGGGATGTGGGGCCACATCCTGTCTAGGGCTGTTCCCCCAACAGCTCTCAAGAGAAGGAGCCATAGAACCAACCTCATGGGGGAGGGGGTCCGTTTACTAGGCTGTGTGGAAGCAGCAGGGCAGGACTGGGTCCTCCAGGCCACAGCTGGACTGGGGTGGGGGACGGTGGGGGGTGCAGGTCAAATAAGGTAGGTGAGCCCAAGGGGCCCCCTTGATGCTTTCTGACGTTCCCGTCTGGGCTGAAGCTCTCCCTCCTGGCTGGCTGGGCCTCTTCTTCCATTGCCCTCAGAGCTTGCGCAGTGGAGGGGAGGCAGCTGGGCTAGAGTGGCCAGAGGTTTCCCACCAGCCTCCTCCAAGGCCCATTCGGAGTCCACAGCACCATCTGGGGCTAGCACACTCCTTCCTGGACATGGCACCTGGAAGTCCCTGTGGTCCTGGGCTCAGCCAGGACCCCGTCAGTTGGGGAGGAGAGGCTCTGTCTCTGCGGAGACAGGCGAGGCATTCCTGTAGACCAGGAACTGCACAGAGATAATACTGTCAAGCAGCAGCACGCCCAGGCTGCTCACGAGCCAGAGCAGGTGGTGCAGCAGGTAGCTGCCCTCGCTCTGGCCCACCTCGGGGTTCTTCAGCAGCACGCTCAGCCCATACACAAGTTTCCCAGCATCACCAGCATGAACAGCGAGTAGGAGATGCCCAGGGTGGACTTCCGCAGGAAGTTGGTGCGGATCTGAGGCAGCCGGGAGAGCAGGTACTGCACACTGGAGACGGAGCCGGTGGCGAAGCCAATGATTCCCGTCCGGGCGAAGGGCTTACTTCCGGGCTCCATGGACAGGCATTTCCGTCCCTGGAAGGCCTCCCCTGGGGCAGCCACAGGCTTAGGCTTGCTCAGGAGTGGGGCAGAAAACGCTGTCGTCCCCAGGATGAGCAAAAGTGCCGCATTGATGGGGGCAGACAACAGGGAGGTGCGGTTCTTGTATTTGTAGTGAAAGTACAGCGTCATCATCAGCAGGTCCGCCAGGACATAATACACCGCGGGGTAGGTCTGCAGGGGCAGCTGGTCAGCGAGGAAGGAGCCCATGAGGTTGCAGGAGTCGCCGCCCAGCCAGCCCAGCAGGAACCACAGGGACAGGGCCTGGTCCATGTTGCCGGCCTTGCAGGCCTTGATGTACTGGGGGAAGGTGGATCCAGCAAAGCAGAGAATGAAGACCAAGCACAGCTCAGTCCATCCCCCGCCACCCCACCCCCCTTTGTGTTTGAAACGGACCTGCCTGTGGGAGAAAGACAGGGCTTTTCTGCTCGCGTAAAGAGTTGGCGTCTTGGAAAAGCACACAGTTGGTTCCCCCCTGTCTCATAGACTCGCTAGGAGTGGGCATGGACTTGATGGCAGTGAGTTTGGATTTTGGTTTTGTTGAAAGCATGTGTTGTAGTTTGAGCAGGGCGCTAAGTCAACCTTGTCGCCTATGCCCTTCTTCAGAGGAGAATAGGGTTCCAGTATTGTTAGAGCGACCATCTAACTCAGGGGTTCAGTATTTGCAAGCTCATTGTTCCTCACCTCTATGCTACATTCTCTAACCCATTTTTATCCAGAATAAAATGATCTCCATCTGTCTAATCTTTTCTTTCATAATTTTAATAGCAAAAAGAAAGGAATTCTGTATTGATCCACTTAAACAGACAGACAAAAAGGAAATGGCTAACGTCCCGTCTATGTTATCAAGCCTTGATACATGTGCATTTTGTTTCCCATATCAAATATGTTATTAGCGCTGAGTTGCCTTCATGTCAATCCCACCTCATGGTGACCCCATGTGTCACAGAGCAGAATTGCTCCATAGTGGTTTCATAACTGTAAACAGGAAAATATTCGCAAGTTTATCCTTTACCATACACCTGTGTGAGTTTGAACTGCCAGCTAGAGGTTAGCAGCCACACGGAAACCGTTGGTGCCACTGGGGCACCTTAATCTATGAGCTATGTATGTCTTCAATTTAGATGCATATACTTCATGTGTGTTCTCTTACAATATATGCAAAAGTAGAAATTTTGTTTATATTATGGCACACATTAATGTGCCTGTACATTTCTGTGTGTACATAGAAAAGCATGGGTATAAAATTTGGGATTAAGTTTATCAAAAAGTTGGTATTATTCCTAGAAAAGACAGAAAGAATCAGCATAGGTGGTCATACAAAATGAAAAGTTAGCCAGGGCATGTTGTAAATGATTGCTTGGCTAAATGTTGCAATAGAGCTCATTCTGCAAACTTCCTCTCTCCCCGCCTCCCCCCACTATGAGGTAATGGCCATGAATGGTCCTACTGAGTACAAGGAGATAGTGTGAAGCATGTGAGGAGAACAAGCGGGACGTTAGAATAACTGTATGGGCAGGAGGATGGCAGAGGCCATTCTGGGAGGAGCTTGAGGAGGGAAGAAACCACGACTGAGAAGCTGTGTCAGTACATCTGTAAAAAGCAGACGTTTGCCCCGCATTAGAAGTTGCATCTATGTTGGATTTTTGCAAAGGGTCAAAAGAAGAGCCCCTCAAACTGAATAAGGTGGAATGTAGGTTTCATTTCTTATGATTTACACATTTGTCACACGTTAACATTCCTGACATTGGGATGTGTCTTACAATTGAAGGTGGAATTTAATCGACAACCTTTTTTCCCTTTCTCAGCAGTACATAAAATAATAGTACATCTTCTATGTGAAGGAATCTTAGATTTGAATTAGAAATACAAATAGAGAATTAGAAAATACAAACTGAGTTCCTGCTTAGTTCTTTACAAAGTATTACTAAGAAATAAGCCGGAAATGTGGTTTGAAATTAAGTAGGCCAGAAACTTCTGCAAGCATAGGGTTGTCCCTGGCTGTTTTTTCAGGGTTCAGAGGTAATTTGCCAGAGTTCTCTTCCCTGGTGCTCAGGCACCGACTCCAACCTCCTCCGACCTGTGGCCAGCAGTCGAGCACACCAACCATTTACACCACCATCCCTGGAATTCTTACAGGAATAGGATCCCGGGGTTTGTTTTAACAGAGAAGGACAAATGCCAGAACTGAGAATTTTTAAAGTTTCATTTATTGTCTCCTGACTTCACCTTGGCCCATCCTTGACCCAGAGAAAAGATCATGTTCTCCACTTTCTGATCAGTAGATTGGACCCCACTAGAAAGACAATGGCTTGGTGCAAAGGGGCTTTGGGGAGGAATATGCTGACAAGCTTTGCCTGAAGGGATTCATCAAGGTTCCTGAAGGCAACCAGAAGGCAAAACTTCTAGTCAGCTGGAAAGGGATCTAGAGGTTTCAAGTAGAAACAAATGACTGGAAATGAGGAATTGAAAAATACTCCATTCAAAACTAGGAGCAATCTGGTTCTGTTTCAAACAGCCTTCTATATGTTTCCATCTAGGTCTATTACACACGGCAGTGGCCGCACAGAATCATAGAAAACGCTCAGGATTATAGGATGTGTTAAGGGAGTTAACAGGCTGTGATGGCATAGAGGTTATGCATTGGGCTGGTAACTGCAAGGTGAGTAGTTCAAAATCGCCAGCCACTCTTTGGGAGAAAAAGCAGGCTTTCTATGCCCGGAAACAATTACAGTTTTGGAAACCCACAGGGACAGTTCTACCCTGTCCTGCTGTGTCGCTGTGCCTTGGAATGGACTCAATGGGAGGAAGTTTGGTTTTATGTTGCAGGTTTTATGCTCAGGATACAGGTTTTCAGCCAGGACGTGTTACAAAGTTCTTTCAGGGCTATTATTAAGTGCCAACGGGCATGCCACTGCCCTATAACCTTCAAGGCAAAGGCATTCAGCCCACAGTCCAAATTAAGTGCCCAGAAGCACCCCATTCCACAAGCCGGCCTCCTGCCCCAGCACACTCAGATTTACTTGCAGGCTCTGTGGGCTGAGAAGGACACCACTCTGTCTCCTGCTTTGAATCCCAATTCTGCTGCCCCTCCTCAGACGTCCCAGCTGTCTTCTGGATCACCGAGGTTTGGAGGATGCACTCCACTCCTGTGGGCAGGTTCTCCACACCTGCTCCTCAGAGGGCTCATTTAATATGCAGCACAAAGACAATCTAATGATTACTCACAGATGAATCCTCTCAGTATCTTCCCCTGAACCCATGCAGGGAAAGGTTGTTTGGTGGGAGATATGGAGACTTTGGTTAGAAGAGACACATTAAATAATGCACTGTACCTGCAAATTCATCTATGTAAATTAATTAGGAAAAAAATTACTTTCCTCAATACAGTTGTGAAAACTGAAACTAGGAAAACCAAAGCATTTCTACAATGGAAGAATTGCCCACAGCTATCTTGATTTAGTTGAAATATGCTCATAAAATGCATTCTTGAAAATGCAGGCAGATTGTATTGCTAATCCAATTCAGTCAAAACTTTCCATCCCTTGGTGACTTTGCCTCTTTCATAAATGATGTGTAAAACATGTTTCTTGCATCTCCTGTGTTTCAGAAGCTTTGGTCGCACAGTGGTTAAGTGAGTGGTCGGGGGCTCAAACCCACAGCAACACCTTGGGGAAGAAGTTGTGGCAGTAGGCTTCCAGGAAGACTTCCAACTTTGAAAATCCTGCAGAGTCATTCTACTCTGTCCCAGAGAGTCCCTGTGACTTTGAATCAACATGTTGGCAGTGGGTTTTTTAATGTGCATTGTGATCACCAATCACTAAACTTCAACCCAGTGTAGGTAACAGGACACTGAAGGATGTGGCCCAAACAGGTGCTTCCTATCTGTTACTTAAAAATCTCTTCAGGTGATGTGCGTGTGCTGCCAGACTGCAGACCCCTGACGGAGATCACCCAGCACTAAGAAAAAGCAGGGCAAGACTCAAACCCTTCGTAGATGGAGAGGTAAACATTACTCTAATGTGAGTACACAGTAGTTTGGTCTCACTCAAAGAAAGAAAAACTTGAATTTGAATACCAAATTATCTACTACTTTTACATATGATTATATTTTTCCATTTCAAGCTCAATATAACCCCGTCAGATAATCAGAGTAGTGTTCTCTATTTATATTATTTTTATTTTTTCATTTAGAGATAGACCTCCAAGCTCAGAGGAACTCTCTGGATATTGCAAATGAGTAAGCATTCAACTGCTTCCCAAAAGGTTGGAAGTTCAAATCCACCCTGATGTTCCCTGGAAGAAAGGTTGAGTGATTTTCTTCGGGAAAGATGGCAGCCTTGAAACCCCTGTTTAATGCAGCTCCACCAGCAACACCGATGGCCTCTGTGAGTCAGTTCCGCCTGCATGGCACTTGATGGTACTAGTAACTGAGCTCAGAACTAAAGGACTGTTCCCAAGTCACAGCCAGGAAGCAACATCATACTCCCTGGAGTCTGACACCAAGACTTCCCCAGCTGTGAGCAAGCCATGAAAAAATGCTCCTTTTCTGGCCTGTTTCCCGAGCCTGGCGGAGCCAGCTTCGCTGCCTCTTCAATGACTGGACCTCTCTCTAGCCACCAATCTCCGTAACTATGGCTGCAGGTTGACTTCTTTTTTCCCCTTAGCCCTCACTGTTAAGTCTCAACACAAATGAGCAATGATATGTTTAGAAAGTGAAAGTCAATGCCACTGATTAAGGAACTGTTCTCTAACTTGCTTTCTTGACACTCAGCTTTAAAAGATGCATGAGGGACAAATCGCTATCGGACTTGATGGCATATGATAAATTCCCTTTCATGTGGACATTTCTTTGAAACTGTCATGATATGAAAACTTACTCTTTTACTGTGCTAAGCATGCAAAAATCACTTAACATTCCCAATAATCCTACATGACATGGCTCTTTATACCCATTTTATAGGTAAAGAAATTATACCCTGGAGAAATTGGGTAATTCGCCATAGTAGGTACTAATATTTTTTTCACTGAGGCCAGGAAAAAGCCAATGAACCATACTACCTTCCATCTCACCCCGCCCTAAAGTCTTATCAACTAGTGCTTATTGAGCCTCTAGCAGCTTAGTAAGGGTAACTAGTTGTGCTATGGGTGAAGCACTCAGCTGTTAATTGCAAAGTAAATGGTTCACAACCATTAGTTGCTTGCTGGAAAAAGATGAGACTGTCGGCTTCTGTATGGATTTGTAGTCTCCAAACCTCTGGGAACGGTTCTTACTCTGTCTGTAAGGGTAGCATGTATCTGAACTGCCTCAGTGGCAGTAGGTTTGGAAGGTGGGTAACCCCTAGTGGAGTTCTGGATGGCTCCAGTGGGCACCTTAGGAAAAAGCCTGGCTATTTACCCTCAAAATCCAACTACCAAAAGCCTTGTGTTCTACTCTGAGGCAGATGGGGCAATCTTTACCAACTGAGCAGCAACTGGTTAACCTTTTGGCAAGTAGAAAAGTCAAGAGGCCAAGTGTATTTATTTGTTTTGTTTTCATAACTTTGAAAAGTAATGAAAACCACATGGCTCACTTGCCCAGGGTTATAAATTGTGGATGTCATCTAATCTCAAACATCCCATGGAGTCCATGTGGGCCTTTCTGCACCTGTGCCAGGACGCCACCTCACTCCTGACTCCACAATTGCCATACTGGACCACAATCACTGGTCTCTCTCTCCTTGATTATTGCGAACACGATATGAGGCCTAGGGTCACACTGTTTCATTTATCATTATAATGCCTCATTTTATGACCTTATGAAATTAAAAGCCAAAATCCAAACTCACTGCCATCAAGCTAATTCTGATTCATAGCGACCATTTAGGACAGGTAGAAGTGCCACTGTGAATTTCCAACACTATTACTCGTCGTGAGTAGAAAGCTCCATCTTTTTTCTGAAGAAGAACTGGTGGTTTTGAACCACTGCCCTTGTAGTTAGCAGAACAACTAGAACCCTACACCAGCAGTACTCCTATGAGGTTAAGAATAATTCTGTAGAAAAAAATGGTTATTGAAATTAGATGACAATGCATGAAGTTTAAGATTGTGAAACTCTATAATCAAATCCCTTTTATGAGACAATCTAATGTAGTACAATTATGTCTGTAAAGTCATTAAATACATTTGAATAGGATAACTTTATAATTAATCAGAATCAACAGACAAACAGGAAAAAAATTAAGGGCCATACAAAATAATTCTACTGATTTCAGGACTTGTGTAATTATCAAGAGAGGAAACAAAGAAAATCATGGACTCTTCAATTAATCAACTTTTTAAGTATTTCCTTCCAATAATTATTCAAGTTTAGGTTGTTTTGTTTTTTTGTTTTTTTGCCTGTGTTTTAAGGAAAAAGAAAAAGGACGAGGATGTATGAAAATTTCAATTGTTCTTAAATTAAGAGCCAAGGACATGCTTTCAGAGGCAATAAACCAACTAAAATAGTATGTATATAAAGGTGTTTGTGTTGTTGTTAAGTGCCATCGAGTCAGCTCCAACTCCAACCTTAGACACCTCACTGCCTGGTTCGTCACCATCTTCACAACTGCTTGACCCCATCGTTCAACCATTACCATATTCATTTCCTGGACAATAGTCCCCGTTTTCACTGATCCTCCACTTTAGCAAGCAAGATGTCCTCTTCCCAGGACTGCTCTCTCATGATGTGTTAGACTCAGTTCTCAAAATAAGCAAAACCAGTGATGTAGGTATATAAAGAAGGAAATTCATATCAAGTGGCTCACCGAATTGTAGAAGCTGGTCAGCCCAGTTCAGTTGAGGTCTATGGAGTGTATGTTAAGCTTGAGGCCTTTCCTGACTCGTGTATCTGCTGAGGCAGATGAACCAGGACCCAAGCAGACCATAGGCTGGAAAAGAGATGGGTGACTCTATAGTCGACAAGCAATATAGCAGGCCACTGATAGGTCCCAGGTTCAGGACAATATGGTGACCATTGGCTGCAGTCCAAAGGACCAGAGGTTGATGCCATGCATGTAAGATTCATGCCAGTAAGAAGAGACAAGCCTTCCCATAGAGTCGGCTTACATAGGAATAGGCCACACCCCGAGGTGATTTCCTTTCTATTGTTGCAGGGCAGTGACCTAAGAAAGGACTCTAGACTCCTCCATAATCCTCTGACAAAGGCTTGCTGTCCACAGCAGATCCCACCAAGAAGTTGAATATACAGTTAGGTCACATTATGAGGGAGGCCTCAGCTGCCCCAGTCAAGTTGACAAAAAATGATCACACTTGTTCATAAGGCCAAAGTGTATAAGACAAAGCTTTGCCATCTTTGCTTCTGAGAAGCGTGCTAGTTGTACTTCTTCCATGACGAGCTTGTTTGTTCTTCTGGTAGAGTCCACTGTATTTTCAATATTCTTTTCCCAACATCATAATCCATAAAGATAGAAGAGAAGAGAGAAAAGCCAAAGAAGAGGAAAAAGTAATAGAAAACGGACTAGGAAAAAATGATCATTAAAAGGTGTTCTAGAAGAATCTTCACTAGAGCAAGAAAATGGAGGAAAGGTTCCGCATTTTCCACTCCTTTTAATCCTCCCTCTCAGCAGATGTTCTATTGGATCTTAAATCCCAATTATAGATACACTGTCTGCTCTGGTCAACTTGATGCCTGAGCACTTCCCGTCCCATCCGGTATTGTAGCTCTTCAGCCCCAGCCCCAGGAGTGTGTCCAGAGCCCTCCTGGAACTATCAGCAGACAATCGTCCACACCCCTCGGCAGACTCACCTGTTTAATGGAACGACTCCTGGTAAAGCAGGAACCAGGGCTCTGCTGGGAGGGCTTTCTTTAAGATAGCTGCATAACTCGCCTGGCTAAAATGTCCTACATTTTAGAATATTATTTGCACTTCATATAAAATTCAGCAAAAGGCTAGTTATACTTTATTGATTAAACGTCTGTCTATATCCCTTTGAAAACTGGGAAGGAGGGTGGGGAAAAGATTAACAATGTGATTTTACATTTTTCCTGTTAATGTTCAGCCAGGTGTCATGTCCAGGGGCTACAGAGTTTCAATCCTTATTAACATCTTTTTCTTCTAATCAAAATAATAGCCATAGTTACCTCAGCAATGAAAGTCTCCCTAGAGGGTGCAGCATAAATGATAGCTTAAAATAGCCTTGGAGATTTGAAAGCAGAATAACACATCATGAATATAAAAGTTTCCTTGACTTTCAATTAAGCATGTTTCTCTTTCCAGTTTAGCCTGTAAATTGGTTGGTAAATAAAAGAATATGCCTTCTAAAACCTGCCTCTTACTGGGTCGTTGTAAGAATCACTTGCAGTGAGCCATGCACTGGGACCTGGTGCACCTTTATCTCGATTGCAACAGCCGAGCCATTCCGTGGAGCAAGTCCTGGAGGAGAACTGCAAAACTTGCCCATACTACCCATTTCGTAACTTACTAGCTACGGCTGGGAACTTGGATCCTCTCTCAGCCTCGGTTTCCTCTCCTGGAAAAGAGAGAGAGCATCCACCCTTACTTAGTTCTTGTAAGATCATGTGTATTACAATATTTTTGAACAACAAAGTACAGCCCTATTTAAGGCATCTTCTAAAGAGAACTTGGCACTAAGTTATTGCCACAGCTAATGCTGTAAAAACCCCATTTCTTTGAGATTAACAAAGATGATGAAGTCAGATCAATTATTTTCTTGTAAAGAGTTGGGAGATATGTCCATGGTGGCAGGGGTAAATGGCACCATAAATAAAGCATTTTCTTAAGTGTTTTCCTGCTCTCTGTTGCCTTATGCTTGATTCGTGTAGTCATCATAGCTCTCAATAGTAATAAGACAAAATAGATGGAAAAAACCCACTGTCTTTGAGTTGATTATACTCATAGCAACTTCACAATGACAGAATAGCATCGTTCCAAGAGGTCCTAGGTGGTTAATCTTTGTGGATGCAGACTGCCCTATCTTTTACCCTCTGAATAGATGGGGGATCCAAACTTCCAACAGTTCAGTTAGCAGCCACGTGCTTATCAC
Source organism: Tenrec ecaudatus (assembly GCF_050624435.1). NCBI lineage: Eukaryota > Metazoa > Chordata > Mammalia > Afrosoricida > Tenrecidae > Tenrec > Tenrec ecaudatus. The sequence goes on from NC_134530.1 coordinate 114,688,215, forward strand.
ATTGTGCCACCTGGGCGGTTTCTATCAGCAGTAGTACATGCAAGCGGCACGTGAGCAGCACCTGAGACACAGGCCGACAGCTGCTTTCTCTCCTGGTGCTTCAGAGAGAGGAAGCGGAGTTTTTCCTTCTCCTTTGGGAACTAGCTGTCTTACAATCCCCTCGAAAGTATGCCTTAGACAGAGTTTTTACCTTCAAGAAAACCTCTCTCTCTACCTCCCCACCTTATGCTCATCTCTATCCATCCTCTCTTTCATACACTTACTCTACCATTAACAAGGAACAGTTACGATGGAGGCAGAGAGAAAAATGGACCCCTATGTCAGGGGCTATAAATCTAAGGGGAAAATAAAACAATGGGAAATCTGTAGGAGCCACATGTTGGGTATAGAATCCTGCTTTCTGTGAAGGTTCTGTAATGAAGGATAGCAAGAATCAAAAATAAATTCATTGCAATGGAGACAACTCCAAGCCCTGTGCTACAGAGTAGAACAGCAGCTCCATGGGGTTTTATCAGCTGTAATCTTTGGAAAGCAAATCACCAGCTCTTTCTACCAGCGTACCATTGAGGGGGTGCAGGGGGGGGGCTCAAACTATCAAATTGTAAGCTAGTTGTGAAGGTATAACATCCAAATTTTTGTCTAGCTCTGCTTTCAATTTTAAAGAAAAGGCAAAACACTCTTAATAGCCACTATTTAGCGCCACCAGGTAAAACTTCAGGACAATATTTGGCGTCAAAGTTCCTAAGTGCCGCCGGTGCAGGTGCTTCTTAGGAGGATGGCTATTGCCGTTTAGGCACCAACACCAATGGGTGCCACTTGTAGATGACTGGTTTCAACCCAAAAGATCATTTTGAATACAAGATCCAGATAATTTGAATAATGAAATGATATTAGGAAGCAAATATATATATCTGTTGCCTTCAGAGTTCCAGGTGCCTAGACAGTGCTGGTCTTACCCACAGAGGATGGAGTTGAAACTTCGGCGTCACTGATGGGGTGGAACTGAAATTCTTTCAATAATGGGAAGAATCCTTCATTCAACAGCTACAGATATTCTTACATTTAAAAAATTGACCAAGTCTCTGCTCAGTACTATTTTCCGTGCAAGTCCAGACAGACTTAATCACTGTTACTTCTGCACACCTGTGCTTTAAAGCACCGGCTTACCATTGTGTGTTCATTCCATATTGCAAGCATTTGTTTACATGATTATGTCTCTATTATGGGTCCCAAACAGGCAAGGACTGACTCTCATTCACTTTCCTTACCTCCATGTCTGACATACTGTGGATCTCAAAAATATGCACTTAAAAAAAGGGGGTGTCCAGAAGACTGCATTAGAGAAAATGCATAGACCACATCATAGGAACATGTACCATGCATATGTTGGTCAGAGAACCTTGAAGCAGTATGCTCAGTCTTAAATCCATATTTTGGAGCCTGGGGATATTAGAATACACTTAACGATGATGATCAAAATGGGCAGTGGAAAGGAAATGCTTGGCAGAATCTGAAAACCGTGTCAAATGAGGAACAAATGAAAGAACTGGAAGTGATTAGGTTGACCAAACGAAGGCAACGAAAAGACATGGTTCCTCTCGTTCGATATCTGAAAAGCTATCAAGTATAAAAAGTAGAGAGGTTTGTTCTGTATTATCCCAAAGGGAAAATCAAGGGCAATGATTAAAAGGTAGAGAGGTGGATTTACACTCATCAAAGAAAAAGTATTCTAAAACATCAAAACTCTTGCATCATTTTTGTTGGCTGATGTGAGAGAGTGAATTTTCTGTCTTTGAAATTTTTCAAGCAAAATGGTATATTCCGGCTGCTAGGATGCTTCCAGGTTTGAATTTCTGATTCTCTCAATAGTGAACGCAAATAACCCTGGACGCTTGAATGTGGACTCACACCAGCTTCTATCAGCATGAGTCGCAGCTTTTTCCTTAGGCGCTGGTTTCAATAGTTGGGGGCCGAGGTGTGGGGGGCAGGAAATAGGTGAGGAAATGGTGTGGAAACTCCCAAAGTTGATTGGCACAAGGCAGAAGTCAAACATGTTCCACTCTTTGGTCACCCTTCCCAGCTGTAACACCAACTGTCCCTCCCAGGGCTCCCTCACACTCTGGTGGCTGGGGTCAATGGCCAGCTAGAACTCACCAATGACCTTTATGGTTATGGGGTTGATTAAGGAAGTTAACAAGTTACAATTCAGGTGAAAAATTAGCATAGTCTCTGCTCTGCCACACCTTTGGACAAGCAGACCTCTCTCTGGCCCTTAGCTTCTTGGTCTGGCCGCTGCCCTGTGTGGGCTCTATTACAAAGCTCTTTTAGGGCTGCGAATAAGCACCCTACGGGTGCGTTCCCTGGTTTTAAGCCTTGTCCTGAAGTCCCCAGCTGCAGCGTCCTAGGTGGGCAAAATCAAATCCCTCAAATTAACGGTACAGAGATACCCCACTTCACAAGCTGGCCTGCTCCACCAAGGGGCTCCGCGTGCTGTGCTCCATGGACCGGGAAGTAACCTGCTCTCCTGGTTCCGCTGTTGCTGTGCCTCCGCCTCAAGATGGACTGGGACTCCTGGATTAATGAGGGTCCATGAACCAGGATGTGGGATGCAGAGAATGCACTCCCTTTGGGGCGCTTCTTTCTCTGGTTGGTGGTCAAGTGCCCCACCTGCTGTTTCTGCACTGGAGGATTTGATGCCCAGTAGGACAGATAGCAAGCACCATTTAATATGCTAACAGCCCCTCACACCTGAATCATAACACAATCAGTGTCTTCCTGCACCTTCTATTGGAACCCAGGCTCATCTGGAGAATGAAGGTGGTTTGGTGGCCGTAGCAAGGACTACAGCTGGAAGGGTTGCCCTGAATTACTCAGGACTTTGCACTGGAGACCATGCTGAGCGCCATGCAAGGGAATGGCAGGGGAAAGCCATGGAAAGGCAAGCGATGGGCTGATGGTGCTGACGATGCATTTTCCTGGCACGGTTTTGACTCCTACTTCATCAACACCTTGGAAGCAACTAACTGGAGTAAGGATAGTAATTTAAAATAACGAGCAAGATTATTTGGAGTTTGGCAAAAAGGCCTGTCTTCTTGAAAGCTGATACTTAAAAGAACTACAATCACGCATCTGTTTTTTTGTTTGGTTTACAATTGAGGGAATGGAAACAGAGGACGCCATGAAATTGAATGACACTTCACGTTGATAAGCATTGCTGAAACAATATGGTACCAATTTGAGGAACACATTATACTCTCAAGCTGGGTAAAGAACGAGCAAAGAAAATGTCCTTTAATACTTATTTTTAATAACAATCTTACCTGCTATAAATACAGCATTTCACAATGAAAGCCTAACTATATTTCAGTCTAGTAATAGGATAAGACACAGCTTTTTAAAATGAGAAATGAGTCTAAATATGATCTTCTGTTTAATTCTTCACGTATCATATGAATTGCTTCTAAGTAAGATTGTCTTTATTAATTTACATAATTACCCCAAAATATCATGTATCCAAATAACGAACTCTTGATGCTATCATTTCAGATATACTGTGACATTATTCTAAAAGTGGCAAAAATTGATTTACAATTAAGTTAAGAGCAAAAGCATGTGAGCTAATTTGGTTGTCTTTGAATCTTCAAAAATATAGAGAGGCTTGTTGGGTCATCACAATGAATTCTTACTCTGAGATGTTAAACAACTTAAAAACTGAAAATTAGTAAGTACTATTACGCCGTAGGGTAGCAAATTGAGAAAAATCTTCAAGGAAGGTCTAAAACTTACTGGTACAAATACGTTGAGATTTTTCAAGTAGTGCCTTATCAAATTAGCTTGACAGTCTCTGGTCCCAGTGAGAAAATCCTGATGCATTGTTTGATTTCAGATGGTCAGTAAATACAAGCATTTCACTCACTCAGCTTAAGCTTCAAAAATATAAGAGGGATTATGTAAAATGTGAGTGCAGATAGCAAGCTATTAGCTATCGACCATTATTTAAAGAGCTAAATAGTAAAGACTGCTGCTGAAATACAAGGCTCATTGACAAAGTCACCCTCATGGTTCATCTTGGAGAAGCTCATAAACAGGGGTGTCAACTCATTAAGGATCATTCCTGACATCGCAAAGACAATAGCAGAACAACAGCAGATCCAAAACCTACACCTCTCTCCAAACTCCCACATCCTCTTCATCATTTTTTTCAATTGACAGCTTGGTAGCAGCCATGCTGCCTAAAATACTGCCTGTTTAACTCAGAAGACAACCTGGAAGCCCAAGGGCATCATGACCCTGCTCCCTTTCCTTCTAGTCACCTGCAGGGGAAAGAGGAAACCTGTGGGCTCCACGAGGAAGGAGCATACTGCCCGGGACCTTCGAAAACTTCATGGAAAAATCCATTATCTATTAGTCCCATCTTTCTACAGATGTTTTGAGACTCCCTCCTACAAACATACTTGTTTGTATTTTAGACAGAATCTTTGGAGAACCTTGTTTTTCCTCGCAATTAACCCAGCAGCCTGGAGAAGAGACATCTCAGCATTCTTTCAGGGCCACCACCCTGCCCGCCCACAGCCAGATGAAGAATCTTGTATTTGTCTGTTGTTGGGTCCAAAGATGGTCCCCACAGCTATCGGGCATCGTGTTGCCGGCGTAAAATAACAGGGCTCATCTCACAGAAGTCATTGGTGTGGGCTACAAGAGCGCTGTGAGGCACAAGGCCAACACCTGGATGAATATGTTCAGTTTGGGACTGGCTAAAACTTTCTTCTTTCAAGTATTGAATGTTGTACACACACACACACACACACACACAATCAGTTTGGGAATGTTAAACAGCTCCAGATTTATTTTTTAATATGGACTAAAATGTCTGGTGCAACCCAGAGGTTTGTCTGTTGCCTGTCCCTTCTCATCACAGGCGGGAGGCATCTGGTCCAGGCCTACTGGCGCGTGGCACTTCACAGAAACAGAGGGCTGGGGAGGCAAGCCCTTTGTTCCTCAACACAGGGATGCAGGAAGGGAAAGCAGAGGGAAGCCAACAAAGGCCATCCAGCATCAGAAGGGTTATCTCGTCACACACTTCCATTTTTAAGAAAAGGCAACTGCCATCCAAAGACAGACGAGAGCCAAGAACTACATTTTCTCATCAGAGCTAGTAAGCGCTGCAAAGATCGGTGTGGTACTCATGGATGCCGTTCAACGCAAAAACACTAAGTGTAGCGAGACACCACAGCGCTCCAATTTCCCCTACGAGGATTCATTTGGAGTGCCTTTTGGGGAAATATTTCATATCAAATGCTTTCAGAAATATTTTCTCCTGTCTTTTGATTCCCCTGCCTTGCTGGAATTCAAATTTTAACCTTAATCTTAGGGTTGGGAAAGCACACTGAGCAATTCCCATTGAAGCCTTAATCCCCCCACATGGGCCTTATGTCACGGGCCACCAAGAAGTGTCCTCTCTTCCTTTGCGCTTCTGTGGTGGAATCCGCTCTGTGTCAGCCCTGTCAGCCGGGCCACCCAAACTCTCTACACAAGTTCCAGCAAGGAGAACACAGTAGCTCCTAAGATAGCCTGTTCCATTTCTGGGCAGTTGTGGTTGGAAGGAGTGCCAACCCCCCACCACTCATCATGGGTTCAATAGGAACAATTGTAAGGTTGAGATATATGCATATTATATTAAAGTCATTGAGAGCATGAGCAATAAAAGAGAGACTGAAATAATGGAGTCAGACACATTTCACAGTAGCAATGCTCACCTCGGCCCTGCTTGGTCCAGGTGGAGAGAGAGGGAAGGGAAGGAGGCCAAGGGGAAAGGGAACAGAGGAGGAGAGGGAGCCGAGGAGAGGCCAAGGGGGAAGCCTGAGAGAGAGCTCTGTATTGCTAACTCAGGCCTATACACCTTTGGGGGAGTGCAAGCCCGCCAATTATAGAAAAAGAGATACGTCACAGGAAGGGGTTGCACGATAGGTTATACAGCAATGAGAGGGGGACAATCTAGGGATATACATGCAATAGGAAGAGGAGTGATTGGGGGTATACATGTGGCAAGATGGATGGGTCCTAGATTCAGGATGGCAGCCTAACTTGGATGGCACTGAGCCGGTTTGACCTGTTCCCTGGCTCAACTGATAGAGACCATTATCAGTAGGGTGTGAACTCCACCTACAGGAACCAAATCCATGACTGCAGGCCTGTCCATTGTCCTTAACAGCAGGGAGCAGGGCCTATAATTGCCTTCAGGGAGGATGTCTGTAAGCATCTGATTCCCCCCCACCCCCCCTATGCTAGCATGTTTGGCATGTCTTTGGGGGAGACAACACTGGGGAAAGGTCTCTTTATAATCCCACAGGCAATGGTTCAGATTATTGAAATGCTTTTTGCTGTGACAGTGGAGATTTGTCTTGGTCATAAATTCCTCTCAGTGACACTGGGCTTTGAGAACTTTACCTTTATTGTATTTAATTTTCATTATTAAAACCTCAAACATATTTATAAACTTACCAGTATTTACCAATTACTATTCTTCCCATCCTTAACTCAATCACAGATACAATAACTATATCTCCCTTAATAAGATACACGAGGGGTTACCCCTCCAAAAAATATGAAATTTGTTTTTCAAAGCTATGTACTTAAATATTTTTACAAAGTACTCTCCATTACACTTAATATATTTTTCAAATTTGTGATTCCATTCTTGGAAGCACTTTTCAAGCTCACTTTTTTTTGATGGCTGGCAGCAATTTTTTTCTTCACCTATACTACAGTGTCAAATTACTCTCCTCATGTTCCTCTGATTTCAAGGAAACAAAAAGAAGTTGCACAGATGAAGGTCAGGTGAGTAAGGTGCGTGGGGCAAGCGAGGCATGCTGTTTTCTGCCCAAAACTGGTGCATGAGCAGGGGCATTATCATGGTGGCAAAACCAGTTCTCAATCTGCCACAAATCGGGTCTTTTCTGCTGCGCACTGTTATGCAATCTTTCCAGAACCTCAAAATACAAAGCTTGATTCACAGTCTCACCTGGTAGAATGAACTCCAAATGTACTACAGTTTGACATTTTCATCCATTCTGGGGTCAATGGATGTTCAGAATGAGGTTTGTTATCAATCAACATTTTACCGTTTTTGAAACAAGAAAACCACTCAAGTATTTGAGTGTTTCCCTTAGCATTGTCTTTGAAAGCTGAGTTCAACATCACAACAGTTTCTGTGGCATTTTTTACAGAGCAGGAAACAAAATTTCACAGCCGCACACTCTTCTCTTAGATTGGCCATCACAAAAAACAAGCTTTGAATGAAACTGCTTTTATAAAAAAAACTCCACTGTGACCTAGAGAGAACCTTACCAGGAGACACCACTGGGTGCTCTAACTCAGAGTGAATTGCTGGATGTTCATGTAGTGGGAAAAATGTGTGGTATAAAAGCTTTTCTTGGGTTTGTTTGTTTGTTTGTTTTTGCAGGGGGGTGGGTTAGGGAGAAAGGAGGGGTATCACCTCTTATATCACCACTAAAATTTTTTTAAGTAGATAAAGATAAAAGAAAAATAATCAATATCACTTGAAAGTCATTTTGAATCAAGCACTAATTTATTAATCACCAGCCATAGGATAAGGGGTTTTTGTTAGTTAGTTAGTTAGTTAGTTAGTTAGTTAGTTAGTTAGTTAGTTTGTTCAAGTCATCAATACATCACTCAGAGGCTGTTGAAGGGTGGCTGTCCACAAGACCTGAGATTTCTTCAGGACATTGATTAGTTACCCCTTCACGCCCAGTGCCTGATCTATAGAAATATGTTTCATAAATGATTGTGGAATAACTTATTTTGTTGAGAATCTGCTGCTTACTAGTATTCCTTGCTTCTCTGCCCACTGGATCTATAAAACTACCCTCTAACCATCCATTCTAGGATTCTCCTTCGTCTTCACTATGGGAGTCTTTGCTTTGTGGACTCAAAACATTAGAACAGCATTCACTTCCATTTACTTCTTCCTACTGCGTATGGAGTCCGAACATTTGAAAACAGCAATTCAGTGGTTTCAGGTGCAGGTTTTCTCAGGATAGGAAGATGTGCTTTGTCAAATCAAGGAGATATAAACTCATTTGTAATGGTTCCCTTTGCTGTATCAAATAGTTTTGTAACCTACGCTGTGCCAGGCTCTGTACTTACCCTAGGGAAGAAAAGACAGGTCTAACATAGTCCTTTCTTTCCAAAAGGCTATATTCCAGACAGGAAAAGCCAAAGGATGCAATGCAATTTGTAAAGGACATTATAAAGATGTAGCAAGAGAGAAAGAGATGCACGGGGAGGAGACACTTAGCCCAGGTTGAGATGATGACGAAGTATTCTTGGAGGAGATCAGACCTAGGCCAAGGCTCAAGAGATGAACAATAATTCACTGTAGAAAAGTATAACCAAAGGCATTTGGAGGACAAAAACAGACGGAACAAAAGCCCAGAAATATGAATATGCAGGAGGTGCTCAGGAGCTACAATGTTCTAGAGCAGAACGCTGAAGCCAAAGTCCTGGAAGATGATGCCAGAGAGTCAGGGTACCAGGAACAGAAGGCCTTGTTTTCCACGGTCAATAGTATGAATTCATGAGATAAATTTTAAAATGTTATTGAAGGAAAGCATTTTGACAAATCATAGTGTTTGTTTAAAAAATCAACAACAACGTTGGCCTACTTAGAGAAAAGATTCAGCCAGCTCTTAGAGCTGACAGGAAAGTGAAAGGATACATTTTAGAAAATGGCCAGTGTGTAGGTCAGAGTTCAATCAGGAATTACATGAATGAAGGAATGAATGAATGAATAAAACCCTGTGCATTATATAACAAGGAATCTGTTAAGAAAAAACAACCACATTTCTAAGTGAATGTGGACTTTTGAGTGTGTAAGAGGAAGCCAGAGGGTCAGGGAAGGAGTTATCAAGCAAACACACTGAGTCACCATAGTAGGACGGTGGATTGAGGGCTAGTCCTAAAATAGACACCCGTCACTGCTCCTCTTCCAATGGACAGAGCTTGATCAGATGGCCACATTCATAAAAAAATAAAAGCCTGGAAAATGGGTTCCTGCTGTCTTATCCCAATAAGAAAGAATCCATTTTGATTGCTTATTTATTTGTTTTAATAATATTTTATTGTGTTTCTGATGGAAATTTATACAGGGAATTCGGATCACATCTGACAGTTTCTATACAAATTGTTCTGTGACATTAGTTACATATTCTGCAATGTGTTGACCTCCTCATTAATTGTGTTCAGGTTGTGAGACTCTGTTTTGCTGGTCATCCTTTGGTCTACCATTTTATCCCTACTGGTCAGAACCCAAGTCTTCTTAGACCGGCTTATCTTTTAAAGAGTCACAAGTCATTTTTGCAATATTTTTGTCGTTGGGTACTGAGAAGTCAGCTCCGATGCAGAATGGCCCTTTGTGCAACAGAATGAAGGAAACCCTGTGCCGTCCTCACAAACGCTGCTTTGCTTTCGTCCATTTTGCAGCCACTGAATCGATCAATCTCACTGGGAGTCTTCCTCTTCTTTGCTGGCTGTACTTTTTTCAAGCAAGCAAGATCATATTTACACTGTGAGACACCATGGTTTCTGTACCAACTACTCAATTCTACCCTTGTACTGTAAAAACAGCCATGGATAATATGTACAAGAAAGGGTCACAGGTGTTGGGTTTCAATACAACCTTATTTATAATAGGAGGTAGTGGCAGGATTTGGTCTGCAGATCATAGTTTGCTGACCCCTGATCTATTCATTTCTGGGAAGAGCATTCTGTGTGACCTGAAATCAATAAGATGTAGACGAGATGAAGCAATTTGTCCCCGCTTCTGGTATTCTGACAATTGATATTGAGCAACTGTCTTTGTAAAGAGCCACTGTATTTCGTACCAGGAAAGGAGATGGAAAGAAATGATAGTGAATACTTCATCAAGATGTTTAGAGAACCAAAAAGAAAAAGCATTAATATTAAGAAGTAGAATAATCCCAAGGTTAGAATTCTTTAATTGAATTTATTCAGTTGTACGGATGGAAGAGGAGGGCTGGTGGCATTGACAAGAAATATTGTTGACAAGTTCGAGCCAGGGTCTAGTCATGCCCTTTCCTTCCTTGGTGTAGCCCTGAGCATTCAGTTGTTCTTGGGGAGCCTCATAATTCATTCCCCAACTGTGGTTGAATTGTTCTTTTTATAATGTAGAAGTAATTGAATTTTGGATGAACCTGCACTGATAAGGCCTCATTAACCTAGCAAAGAAAACCCTATTATCAAGCACAACTAGATTCCTAGGTTTAGGGTCCGAATTTGAACAGGTATTGGGGGCAAGGGGCACAACTCAGGCCATGCTGTTTTGAGTTGTCTAACCCAGTTGTCCCTGGGTAGTCTCTGTCTCAACTCTCTCTCTCTTTAAACCTTGTACAGAACAGACTTTACATATAACAGATTTAATCAATAGCACCATTTTTCTAGGGAAATAAGGGGGTAAATTAATTGTTCTTTCACAAAACTCTGTAATTTCATAATTGGATTTTAGGAAAATAAGAAGCATGTTAACTTAACATCCAGAGCATCAATGTTAAGTGTAATTTTCATTGTAATGGAAATTAGAGGGGAGCGATATACCAAGGAGTTGGCAGTAGGGAAAGATGCTGTATCAATTGTAAGGATCAATAGGGAGCCACTGCTGGTCCTTAAGCAAAAATGACAGGATTAAAATATTTGAAAATACAATCAAAGAAAACTGCCCAAGAGAGCTTTCAAAAACAGCAATATTGAATCACAGACTATTTTTTTTTCAAGGGGCTTGTAAAAATCACCTTTTCATCTGCCTAAATAAGGATAATAACAATTAAAATGTCAACTAAAGTATTTCTTATACAGCTGCTGAGATATTGGAAATATTAGTTGTCTGCATGATGCACAAGAAATGGCTGAGACAAAGTTGTAAACGCTGAGCGAAATAAATCCTCTGTATTATTTAGGGTGCTTTTCAATTTAGACGACTGAAGTGTAACTGGTCGCCATAGATTTCTTTGAGTCACTTGTTGGAAAGTTAGGAGTCCAGTGCGCTATCCATTGCGCCACAGAGCCCAGCTACCATAGATTTCTTAATAGGAACTTGTTAATGATTGTTTTGATTGTGGTGCATAAGTCAGAATCAAGGTCAGTTTTTTAAATCTCCGACTTTATAGCCATAACAGGAGCTAATGCCATTTTCTCATTCAGTTTTGTTCTCTAATTTCCAGCCTTTTATCTTGCCAGCCAGTTACCTCCATAAGAACACCAGGCACCTCCTTAAATGTCGGTTTTCCTATGCAATTGTGGGCTATGTTGGCCCCTGAAGGCACAGCACCATTGAAGTACCCTTTGACAGCTCCCCAAACACCAAACTCAAATGAACTCAAGGCTACCCCATGGGTTACAGAAGTGTAATTTCTCCCACGTGTCTTCTTGGCGGTAATCTTGGCACAGATTTCCGGGACTTTCTTCTATGGAATTGCTGGGTGGATTGGAACTACCAACCGTTAGGTTAGTACCGCACAACATTTGTGCTATATAAACTAAAAGAAAAAACAAAAACTGATTCACTAAAGGTCAGAGTAAACCACCCCCGTGAGCTGTTGAGATCATGATGCTTCACAGGAGTAGAAAGCGCTGTCTTTCTCTGGAGGAGCACCTGGTGGTTTCCAACTGCTGAGCTGATGGTTCGTAACCAGCACACCGCCTGGGTCCTGGGGAAGCATCTGAAGTAGAAGCTGCAAGAGGAGGGTGTCATCATTGATTTGAGAACATCTGTTCATCCAGAGGCAAAACTCTCTGGATATTTACAGCCTATTTCTTAAGACTGTCAGCTAAGTTCAACAGCAGACTCAAAGATTCTTTAGCAAGTAGAGCAAAAGGAAGCAGGTTGGAAGGACATAAGTATGTCTGTGGGACAGTGGATTCAAGGTTGCATTTAGAAGCTTTCATGTGCTAGCTAAGGCAAGACACCGATTGCTAAAGTTCATCTACGGAGTCTTTACAATAAGAGAAGTAGAGGGATCTCCAATGGGCTAGGTTCTATCATACAGTGATCCTAATTTTTCCATCAAACCTCATTTCTGATTCCAATTTTCAGATAACAAAGCTAAAGTTATTCCTCTCGAGATTTGAGACAAAGCTGAACTATACAATTGAATCAAAGAAAGAGGAGGCTACAGAGTCAGATTTTAAACTATAGCCACTGAAAACTAATATTGCCACTTTATCCTGCTTGATCTTCTCACCTTCTATTGTGTCATTTCCTCCTGAGGCTTCCCATTGTTCGTCTAGAGTTCTTTGGGACATGCTCCATGATTGCTCTGTGTGTAGAACAGGATGGGGCTATAGCCAATTTCAGAAATCCATACTCTAAACTGAAATCCAGTTTCGTGACAAGTCTTGAGTTTGGTGTTGGTGGTTTATATTCAAGCCCCAGCGTTACGGGACTTGATTCAATCGCATATGGATGAAATACGCCCTCACTGGCCTCAGTTTCTTTGGCTGTAAAGAGAGGAAGCCGGCAGGTGACCACTCAGGCTTTTCTAGCTCCAGTATGTTGCTAGACTCAAACTTTTAGACATATGAAGCTTCCAGAATGCACCTGATCTTTAGCGCTTTTCTTAATCCTGGGCTTTGCGGCTAATGGACTGTTACTTGATTCCCTAAAATAATATGAAATTCTATTGAATTGGCAACAGTTCTTTGATTTCTCCTAAAGCTTCTGCCAGCCCTTAGAAATTTTGCAATCTAATCTCTTTCTCTCCCACCTTGACACCTTTCTGAGAACTCTTTAAATCATAATTTAGCTCAGTGAACTCTAATTACTTTCCATTTTCTCATCGTTGTTCCTTAATCTTCTTCATCTTTGGATTCTCTCTTTAACTCATTGATTGCTTTCCTTTCATTTGAAAAAAGACACTTTTTTTTCTACTTGAATTCATACTCACACTCAAGCATATTACAGGGATCTCCTAAAAGGCATAGAGAACATTGTTGTTAATTTGAATACAGCTTCCAGGACTTCCTTTTAACAAGGGCTTCTGTGGACTGAAGCAAGGCATCTTCAATGGGCCACTCATGAAACCAGAAGAACAGAACAAAATCCCTTCTTCTTCACTTACTAGGTGACTTCGGGGCAATACAATGACAATAACCTGGACCAAATGGTTCTTATCTAGTTAAAATAATATGGACCACAGTCATCTGTTCAAATAATGTTCATGAGCTAATGCTATGTGAAAGGATGCTTACTGGATTTTCAGTAATGTCAGCTTAGGTCCCATCAGTGAAAATCTTAATCCTCTGCTTAACAGTTCACCTTGCCTGCACCTTTGTAAGTCACTCCATCTCTGACTTCCATGACTTTTTAAAGGATGGTCCCTTTCATCCCACTCTGCTCTCTTCCTCTCTCCTCCCCTCCTCTCTCCTTGCCTTCTTCCACTCAATAGTTACCAATTTCACTCTGAACCATCAACATAACATAGCTCTCCCAGAAACTGCATTCTCTTTGTTTTCCCATCCTCCAGCCAGGCTGCAGTAAATGACCCTTCCTCCATGTTCCTCCAGCCCTGTAGGCATACCACATCTAGTCTGATATGACACTAGCCACATAATAAGCCAACTGTTGGCTTACGCATTGGTCATCTACCCTTGACTAACTCCTTGTTGATACAGACTGGTTTTATTTATCTTAATATTCTCAAACTCTATCTGTGAATGAGACATTTCCCAGATATGGATCATAACTATTGTAATTGCAAACACATATACACATGGTCCTTGATTATCCTCTTCATTTTGCTCATTATCTGAAAGAATATAAAATAGTAGCTCAGCACACAGTAGGCTATTAATAAGAGAAGAAACTCACGTTTCTCTGGGGTTCATGGTTTCAGCTACAGTCTTTTCTTTCCACAAGTCAGAATTTTTCTGTTGGTGCTCAGGACCAAACTGTGTGACCTTTATAGGTACAAAAAGTACATTTATCTGAAAGAGAAACAGCAAGGGAGAATAGGTATCATTGCATCTTAATAAGGACAAAGGCTCCTAAGGGGATATAGGAGAGAATGAATAGCATTATAAACCCAGAGAGGAGACTCCAAAATAAGCCTTTATTATTAATAATTAATGGAAAGGAATTTTAGCAGGATTCACTATGTTTAAGGGACAAGAAAATGTCCTGGGGCTGCTAGTAGCAGTGGATCTTAACCTCTATTTTATCAGACTCTTCAGTCAGCCTATAAAAGTACATCAAATATACCTAGACACCATGGGGTTGGGGAAAACATCTGCCATTCATGAATTCAGAGGTAAGACCTGGAAGCTGGATACGAGGGCAGTAGATTGATCTTGAAATCAAGAGAGAGTACAGTACATCCTTTTCTCTTTTCCATAGAAGATAAAACATTCCCCAACTGCTAGCTTTTCGGTTGCTCTCCCTTAGTGAATGATTGGAAAACAATGACTTTATTCAGGAGGCACTTCAATTATGTGCACACATAGATGTACCCAGGTACTTTCAAAATGATGAGGTCATTTCGGGCCTTTCTGCTGGGCAGGGGTTATGAGCTTGCTGCAGGCTAGCAGGGAAAACAGGATAAGGTAAGAGAGCTTTGGTTGACTTAGGCAGCTCACAAAACTACTCCACATGGTCCACAGAACGGTAGGCTGCCCCAAGAAGGTTGGCAGCATATAAACACCATCCAATGCCTTGGGGAAAGCTGCCAAGTCTGGTCTAGTAAAACTAGGATACACAAGTTAGACTCAATGGAAGAAAAATGGTATTAAGATTTACTTGAAGGTCTAGCCTGAGATGCTTATATTTCAGTAGGTCAGAAGTTAATGATCTTGGACAAGGCTCATACATGTCTCCACGACTTCCTCTCACACCAGCCCTGGGAGAGGTCAGCAGTCAACCCACCTAAGCTTCTGATTCCCTTGCCTCCTTTGTTGTTTTTTCTCACTTTCTTCAAACTCAAGCATCAGTCTCTGCTGACTCTGTCAACAATAGGATTAGAATGCTTACCCCAGTTATTGAAACTCTTTGTTTATGGGTTTACCTCACCAACTGCACACAGATCAGTGATCAAGCTGCCTTATGTGTATGTCTCAGACACTTACTACTGTATCTTAATCAACAATTTCCAGATAAAGAAACACATTTTCTTATATTGGTTAAACGCAAAATGTTGGCACGAGACTAGACTATCTACCTAGTTTTTTCTAGCGCTGATAGTCCATGAGTTTACACTCCCATGTCATGAGCCCAAACACCCTAGAGTTTTCAGACAAACAAGAATCAAGTTCTTGTTTAGCACAAACTTTTTAACTGACAAAAGTTGTCTATGATTTCCACTCAGGTCTGCTTCCTTGGGCATTCTCATGAAGAAAATGTCCCTGGGATTTTGCTCAGAATCACATTTATCTGACTTGCTATCCCAAACGACTGCACTTCATGTGGCTGCCAGCAATCAGCTGGCTCCTTAGAAAACTTTCAAGACAAGTGGGTTATAGCCTGTGAAATCCGGTCTGGTCACTCTATAGCATGTACAAAATCGAAGCATTAGTACTTATGAATGGTCTATGTGCATAAGAATTACCATGTTCAAAGGGTAGATTCCCTAGGGATTTTTGCTGCAGAAGCTAACATGAAGCCCCTGGAATCAACTCCGGTTTCTCGGCAGGCAAGGCTTAAGGAGCAAAGAGCCTCCATGAAAGCGACAGGGAAAGGGGTGCATTTGATGGATCAAGCAAGGAGCAACCCAGAACTAAAGTAGCCAAGGTAACCTCCAGGGGGTGGGGTGGTTGAGGGGAACAGGAGATTTTCAGTTTCACACACGTACACAAGGGAATATGTTGAGGGAATTATGAATATGTGACAAATGTTCATGGTATTTTCAATGGCCTTATATGCATATGGAAGTTGGACATTGGATAAGGAAGATTAAAGAATGGATGCTTTTGAACTGTGGTGAGGGAGAAGGATATTGAAAGTACCATGGACTGCCAAAAGGACAAACCAATCTGTCCTGGCAGAAGTCTACCAGAGTCCTCCTTGGAAACAAGGATGGCGAGGCTTCCTGTCACATACTTTGCACAGGTTGACAGGAGAGACCAATACTTGGAGAAGGACCTCATGCTTGGTAGAGGGGCAAAGAGAGGAAGGCCCTCAAGGAGATGGATGGACACAGTGGCTGCAACCATGGGCTCAGGCACAGGAACAATTGTGAAGGTGGTGCAGGCCCGAGCAGCGCTTCCCTCTGTTGAACACAGGCTCACTATGGGTGGGGATGGACTCCATGGCACCTAACATCACCACCAGCAGACTTCTGAGGAATGACCATGAACGTGTGGCAGGGGGAGCGACTATGCTTGGCTGGGGTGTGCTGTCTGCAAAGGCAGTCCTAGTTGGTCTGGTGACGTCCTTGTAGTGACTTTTTGCTCCTCAACAAGAGTTATTTTTTCCCAGAATCAACCGTGGCAACTGTCCTTACTATGCATGCTCAGTGGGTCAGATCTGGTTATAACTGAGAGTTGCTTGCTATGGTTGGAGCCATTCCCAGGAGGAAAGAGTTCAAAAGATCAGGAAGGAGCATGCAGATTAAACATAGATTACACATGAGGTATTCGGTTCCACATCCTGTGACGGGAGCTCTCAGATTAGAGTCTTTGGACAAGCCGCAGAATGTACGGGGTTACACACGGCTAAGCAGGTTGGGGGCAGGTGCTCTGACAGCTCTGCTGTCATAGTTAAAGAATGGTGGTTTCAATTCGAACAGGCTGGCACAGGAAAGAGACCTGGTGGTACACTGGTAAAGCACTTGGCTGCTAAATGAAAATCCGTGCTTTGGACACATCAGTCTCCCAAAGGGAGAGATGAGTATTCTGTGCTGTAGAGAATGTAGCCCCCACCCCTTTTTTTACGAAGTAGTAGAAATTTTGAGAAATTAGGCATCAGTCCTTGAAAGAAATTAGGATGCCAATAGTTAGGCTACCAAGGAAAGAGGAAGGAGGTGAGATAGAGTCACAGTCACAACATAAGGAGAGTAGAGTCACAACAACAACCGTGCTCTACTTTGCAATTTATGTATGATCCCGGACACTGCCTGCAAGTCACTGACCGTCATTGCTCAGGAGGCCTCTCTGAGTCAATATCAGCGACAAAACTGTGCCAACCTCTATGCAAGGTAACCTTCCCTTGTGCTCGGCCTAGAGGCACAAAGATGAATAGAAATACCCACTGTCTTCTAGGCACTCACCATCATCCTGTCCCAAAGAGGAAGTGACCACTGCACTTGCCTGTGACAGAAGAGAGAAGAGCAGATGGGGGTTGGAGAAAGGATGTCTTCCCCAGTCACGACTGACACCTCAGCCTGTCTTGTAGCCTCATCCCAACGTATCCCATGGATGTTGAACCCAACATATCCCATGGATGTTGAAGGCTCTTGTCATGTCTCACTTGTCGGCATCTAAGATTAACATCAGAAAAAGAGCTGTTTCTGACTTTTAGATGCAATTGGACCTGTAGAGCCATTCAGGTAATTTTGTCTATCTCCAACCCCCCCACCCCATGTGAACAATGCAATTAAACTCATCATCTGCCCCTGGCACATACTGTCCCCCTCTGTGTTCTTTATCTGCCACAGACTCAGTTGCCTAAATCAGAAACGGCACCCTCTGTCACCATTCTCATTCAGCCACTTGGTCCTGTCAATCACCTATCAAACCCATCCATTTCTGCTCAAAATCAGTGACACTGCCCACCTTCCAGGTGAGGCCACTCACCATCACCGAGGCCTGGGTGGCTGCAAAGCCCTCCAGCTGGGCCTGTCCACTCCACTTTGACCTCCCCTCCACAGCAGAGGTCTTTCTGAAGAACCCTTCCACCCCTCAAGCTCCAAAACCCCATTGTCATTCAGTTGCTCCAGGCACTATTAGAAAGAGGCGAACCGCCCCAGAGGGGGTTTCCTAAGCTGGAGTCTCTCTTGCAGTGGGTGGTAGGCTCAAAATGCTGACTGTTTGGTTAACAGCCAAGTACTTAAAGCACTATTAGAGCTCCTTACATTTTTGCATACTACCCTTCAAAATCACGAAATCTGAAAGTCACAAGAGCAAAACAAATCCATCGTTCAAGAAATACATCCAGGGTGCTCCTTAGAGGCAAGGATGGCAAGACTTCATCTCATGGACTTTGGACGTGTTGTCAGGAGAGGCAAGTACATGGAGAAGGCCATCAGGCTTGGTAAAGTGGAGGGGCAGGGAAAAAAATAGGAAGCCCTCCAACAAGGTGGCCTGACACGCGGCTGCTCAATGAGCTCAAACATCACGGGCTGGGGCGCTGTTTCATTCAGAGTTGCTATGAGTCGGCACGGACCCTAAAGCACTGGCAACAACAATCCCTCAAAAAGAATCAAGTCTAAACATCTGAACTGTGCTTACTGGGCTCTTTATGATTTACCTGTGTCGCTCTTTATTTACTTCTCAAGGCTTAACCCTCTCTGGCCTCTGTTTTCCTCCTTAAAGAGGAGTGATGGAGTGGGCTACGAACTGGGTTGCCAACTGCAAGGTCAGTAGTTTAAACCCGTTAGTTGCCCCTGTGGGAGAAAGGGAAGCTTTCCACTCCGGTAAAGGTTTACATTGCCCCAGAAACCCCAAGGGGTCAAAAGGATAATTTTACAGAGTACCACTCTGTCCTCCATTGTTGTGGTTAGGTGTCTTCGAGTCAATCTGACCCACTGAGACCCTGTGCACAGCAGAACACTGCACGCTCCTCGGCCATTCTCACCTGCTCCTACGTCTGTGTCCATCGTTGCAGCTACGATGTCAGTCCATCTTGTTGAGCACCTTCCTCTTTTTTGGTGCCTCTCCATTTTACCAAGCATGATGTCCTTATCCAGGAACTTGTCTCTGGAGAACACCCTCAGAACTCTGTCCTGGAGGATCACTGCAAGTCTGAATCGACTCAATGGCTGTGCATTTGGTTTGGTGTTATCCTCACTCCCACCTTCCTGAGAAGCACCCTGGTAACATGGTGGGTATAAGCCAGGCTGCTAACTGCAAGGTCAGCTGTTCGAAAGCTGAGTTTGTCACATGGTCTATGCAGTCTCAAATCTCTAGGTCTTCCCTGGTGCCACTCTTCCTCTGAATTCAGATCGATTGTAACCCTACCGATTGGCTCCCTCCAAGTCATCCTCCCCGGGAGTGTCACTCTCTCCTTCACACCCCTTTCAGAAGACTCTTCCTACCTCTGTTCCAACCTAGATTAGATAGCTCTATTCCATGTTTGGGAAAGTGTCAACAAAATGATTACAAGTATATAATTCAGTCCTCATTTTTCTCATCATCAGTGTGATCTAAGACAAGGCAGGATTTGTTGGATTCTCTGTTCTTGCCCCACAGCCTAAAAAGAACTCAGCATACAGAAAATGAAAACAAACCAACAAACCCCAAAACACTGCCATTGGGTTGATTCTGACTCAGTGATGCTAAACAGGGTCTCGGAACTTCATATCTTTCTCTTGTGTTTGCAGCTGATGAGTTTGAACTGGCGAACTTGCAATTAGCAGTCCAACACTTGCCCAACATCACCCCCAGGACTCCTAGCTTCTAGTGGGCACTCAGTAACCACCTGGTGTTCCCTTGAGTGCTGAGTAAAATGGGCTGGTGCCTGTCTAGGCAAAGCTGTTAAATGGAAACAATGCAAAGTGTATAGTATCATTGTCTGTGTTCCTAATCACCACTAATACAGTGCTTTGATAACAGAGACAAAGCATTTTGTATAGAGAGAACCAGCCTGTTTTAATTTAATTTTTAATTATATGTATCTAATTATAAGCCTTACGCAAAATGCATATCCCGGATATGTTCAATTTCCCTTCAATTTCAGAACAAAAGCTGCCAGGCTGTTAAATAATAATCCCACAGAGTTTTTGCCTCTCTAATATCAGCAAGATTATAGCAAACTTCAAGGAAGAAAAACCCTTACATTGATTTCTTGTATGTATGCATTTTCAAAATGCAGGGATAACTGACACCAGGGCCAGCGCATTAACATTTTTGGTGGACAATAAGGGTTCGCTCATGGACACAGCGCCACTTTACTTATTACTGTATTGAGTTTCCAAGCACATTGCTCCTTGGTGATTTCTGGCTTGCAATGTATTGACTTTCTGTTTGGTCCAGAGCTAGCACAATTCCACTTCACCTAGCACCATACCAGGTTACCCATATTTTATTCATGTCTATATTCTATAATATTCCCAGAGAGAAGACAGCCCAGGGCAGTGTCTACCTTCTTGTCAGACCATATCTTCTTGATAGTGTAATCTTCTAAAAGAAAAAAAAAAGTGCATGATGACAGCCAGTCATTATAAAGGCTATGCTAAATGATGACGACAAATTGAGTCCATTTTGTAACGTGGAGTTAGTTTGACAGGGCGAGCAGGCAGGTGATGTCTAGGGAAGAGCCAGCCTCGACAGCGAGGTGGGTGCACATTCTGACTCTGAACTTGCACATAGGTTAATGTTCTGGATCTGTTTGTCTCTAACCTGACTGTAATAGTGTTTATCTGATATGGTTGTGTAACCACCTTGAAACATCAGCTATGTGAAAATACCCTGAAAGATTCAAGGATCTAGTGCTATTTATTAAAAGTTACCCCTATGCCTCACCCCAACCACTCAAATATGGGAATATTAAAAGAAATAACACACGTAACCTGCATGGAACTTAAAAGGTACTAAATAACGTTTTGCCTTTCAGTAACCCCATCTTCCAACA
The DNA here is from genome assembly GCF_050624435.1 of Tenrec ecaudatus. Taxonomy (NCBI): domain Eukaryota; kingdom Metazoa; phylum Chordata; class Mammalia; order Afrosoricida; family Tenrecidae; genus Tenrec; species Tenrec ecaudatus. Next base: position 114,709,024 of record NC_134530.1, read on the forward strand.
GCTGCAGTACCTTAGTGAATGGGTCAACAATGTGATGACCAATGGTTGCATTCAATAACAATCTAAAGAGCTGTCCCACGTTGATAGATTATGAGCGGGGGAAAGAGCATTCAGATAAAGTTTGGCTCAATTTTAACAAAAGGAGACACAGAGAGACTCTGTAAATGGCTACCACATTCAAAAGACAGATTTGCAATGTCAGAAAAAGGAACCTTGGGAAATCACTCAGAAGTATTAAATGTCTATAAAGTATAATTATTAAAATGATCAGAAAAGGCAAAAAGTGAACTGATATATGATGACTTAAATACATCCATTTCTGCCTTCAAATTTTCCTTAAGCCAAAATAAAATCTCTTTATTTGAGTCAAAAAGATAATTTTACATTTATCTTTCAAAGTTGACTTCCAACCTTAAAATCCAGTAAGCACGGTTAGCATTTGAGTTGTTGCCTTTTAATTCGATGAATAGTTTCCTTGACATTTTGCTTTCCTATTACTGTTCCAATTTTGCTATCAATGGTTGTCTTGCTTCCATTTCAAAAAATCTTTGTAGATATAAACATGAACTTTATTAGAATTTTGCTTCAAGTCCTAGCAAGACCAACCTAAACTACTAGTGCTTGCTTAAAGATAGGGTCGCACAACTGATTCATGTAAAAGAAGTAAAAAAGCAGTACATTTATCCACATTTCAATTGGCAAATGTTATGTGATACACATATTGATAACAGCAACAATAACAAAGAGCCGCTGAAGCTATTATGTGCAACCTCAAGTGATAAGATTTCTTGCTTTGGAGATTCGGCACTATGACTTCATGGGACATCTTGGTTAACTGACCTAAGAAGGTGCTCACTGCTTTTTCCCTACTCCGTGGCACTGTGGTGAGAGAAACACAGGTTTTCCACTCCAGGAATGGACAGGGGCAGTTCTACGCTGCCCTACAGGTATGTTGATTCACATTGATTTGATGGCAGTGAGTTGCTGGTTTTTTGACTTGGTTTGGTGGTATGGTGGTTGTGAGTTGGGCTGATAATTACAAGGTCAGCAGTTTGAATTGACCAGCCTCTTCTTGTGAGAAAGATGAGGCTTTCTACTCCCATTAAATTTACAGCTTATGAAACTCCCAGGAGCAGTTCTGCCCTGTGAGTCCTGTAGGGTCCCCATGAGTCGCCCTCAATTCGATGGCAGGGAGGTCATTTCATAGTCCATGGCTGGAAAGTGGCTATCCAACATATGGTGGGCTTCCAAAAGTTCATTTTAAAATTCCACTGTCTTTTAATTACATTTTCCACCAACATTTTAAGCCCTCTTGTACAACTGGTCTCTGTGAGCCTGAGGCAAGGAGAGTCGGAACCAGGAGAAACAAATGGAAGGTGTGGTTAATTGTCTCTAGTCTCAGCTGCCTCCTGCTTTGTGACGAGAGCTGGATGGTACCTGGTTACCTATACTGGATGTTTATTATAGACAGTTTATACCAAAGATTCTATAGCAAAGCATGATCAAAAGGGGGGAAATGCAGCAAAGAATTCCAAATGCTCATGGAGATGTGGAGGCCAAATAAGCCCCCATGTCCATAGCCCTGAGGTGGGGGGGGGGTTAAACCTTAAGCCAAAAATATGCCCTGAAGCCTTAATGAAACCAAACAATGTTGTGAGTAGTTAAAACAGACATCCTTGAGCACGATGCTTTTTAAAAGAACCACCGTTGTGGGCTCAAACAGACATCCAAACCCACAGCCATCAAGTCAATGCCAACTCAGCGAACCTACAGGACAGAGTAGAAGTGGCCCCGTGAATTTCTGACACTGTAACCGTTCACAGGCATGAAAAGCCTTGTCTTTCTCCAGCGGAGAGGCTGGTAGTTTTGAACCTCAGACCATGTGTATCACAGCCCAACTCGTAAGCCCCAGGGCGCCTATCACACAGTTGCAGCTTGAACATTAGATAGTGTCAGGGACTGGATTTCATCCCTCCAAAATGTGTGTCCAAATGGCTAGACCATGCTTCCCAGTCCTGCGCGACCATTCACTAGTGTGCGATGCGTTGTAAACACTAAACCTCTGCGAGAGAGGAATGAGTCAGGCTTGGCTTATGTTGAAGGTTAGGTTATGTTTGTTATGCTATGGGGCGCTGACTAGGGTAGAATACAGGACCCTTTGTTGCGTCACCCCCTACCTGAGGTCACCTCCCTGCTCCCATTAGAGGCGTGGTTGGCATCGCCTTTGGTCTTTCAAGAGGTGAAAGAACGGAGAAAGAGTGATCTCAGTTACTCAGAACCAAACCTCCAGTCATGGAGGACATTGCTCTCGTAGAGACCCTGTAGGGCTGGGTGGAACTCCCCCTTTGAATTTCTGAGGCTGCAAGTACTTCCTGGAGTAGAAAGCCTCGTCTTTCTCCTATGGTGTGCTCCCGCAGGTTCCAACTGCATAGCAGCCCCACCGGAAACCCACCATGCCCCAGGACTCCACGGGAGCTCAGTGGCACCAACCAAGCATATCTGGGAGCCGAGTACATCGTTTGGAGTAGGGGTTCCCGCGCTTCCAACCTCCTGGACCCAGGGAAACGTGATGGCAAGACACAGAGAGATCCCCACGGAATACTGGACCCTCCGGAGTGAAAGCGCCAAGGACCATCCTCCGGAGCAGCAGCAGGAAGCTTTCCCTGCAGCGCTGTGCCTGTGTCCCCATGTGGCCGCACTGCCCCTGGGGCAGCTCTAAAGGTGCAGACACCCTCCTACGCTTTCTCGTCAGTGCCGGGCCATAGCACGTGGTTCACGGCCACGGTGTGCTGAGTAACTTTTTGTTTCCTGAAGAGGGGGAGGCACGATGGCTACAAGTCAGAACCAACTTGATGGCTGTGAGGTTTCTTTTAATTTTTTAGGTTGAATAAGTTTGAGAACCTCTGCCCTAGAGCAAGCACCACAAATCCAGACATCTAATCTCCTAAACCGTGAGAAAATAAATGTGTTTGCTAAATCCATCCACTTGCGGTGTTCTGGTGACAGTAACGCTACACAATTAAGACAGATAGAAAGTGTACCGGCTTTATGTTTCTAGAGAGGAACAGTTTAGAAATGGAGAGTGGAAATGGTCGCACAACTTGAAGAATGTGCGCAATGTCACGGAATGGTGCATCTAGAAACTGGTAAGTTTGTCTATGCCCTGCTGTGCATACTTTCAGCGACAAAATAAACTATTTTTTAAAACAGAAAGAAACTACTAGTGCTGTTGATTTTCATTTCCATGTAATCATGTTGAATATGGTACCATGTTTTGCCAATACTCAACTGTATTCCTTTTTGTAAAGCAGTTCATTGGAATGTGGTCCCCATTCATTATCATATCATTCAATAGTGAAACCATATCAATAGGAGCTCCATAAATATGATCACAATCAATTTGAGCTCACTTTCTTCTTTATTTTACCTCTCAGTGTTAGCTTCCCATTTCCTCCTAACCTCCCCTACTAATGCAGTTACTACCTCTGTAGATTCACCCATCCTGGATTTCAGATACCCCAAACATACAAAGACAATGAACAAATAAGCAAAAAATCATAACAATAACAAAACAGAATCATGAAAACCTCATTTGAAAATAAAGCAAAAAATACTAAAAATGAGAATTTTAAAATGGGTCAAAGGGAGATCAAATGATAAGGTGTAACATTTTAACCTGAATACATCAGCCGTAATCCACTCTCCAATACACTCTGCATGATATCAAGGCTCTCACATCCCTGATCTATGTTCAAAGGAGATTTACCAGAGACTTAATCCATGTGTATTTCCTTTCCAACTTTTAAATGAGTCAAAAGGGGGACAAATAAGATTTAGATTTTAACCTAAGTATATCTCCTATAATCGTCTTTAAAATACACTGTCTGATAAGGCTATTCACATCCTTCTCCTGTAATCAGAGGGGACTCACGTGAGGTTTAACGTATGGGTGAGTCCTGAAAATGGATTTGGGTCTTCCACCGTCTTCTGCAAACCAGGTGTTCATGATTTAAGCTCCGAAACTTATTCCCTCCTTCTGATTAGGATTATATAATTTAGAACCCTGGAATCACTCAGACTGGTTTTCTTCCATGTGGACTTAGTTGAGATCTCATTTAGATGGCTGCTTGTTTGAAAACACGTTATAAGACCCCAGACACTATTCTTTCTGATAGACTGGCGCCACCTAGTTTCTTCACCACACTTTGTTATAGCACCCATATCTTCAGCGATCTCTTCATGGGGATGAGTCTCAAGCAGAGCCATGTCATAAGAACAAATCATTCTTAGATTGTGGTTAGAATGAAGTGTGATCCCAAGTACCATGTATATATCTACAGCTCATCTATGTCTCTGATTCATGTCACCTTGTTTGCTGGAAGTGAGAAAAACTGGAATCACTTGCTGATGAAGATCAAAGATTGCAGCCTTCAGTGTGGATCACAACTCATTGAAAAAGAGACCCAAATTCTCACAACTGCACCAACATTTAACATCACGATGAGTAGAGACAACTTGGAGTTGTCAAGGATTTTGTCTTGCTTGGATCCACAATCAATGCTCATGGCAGCAGCAGTCAAGAGATCAACAGATGTGTTGCATTGGGTAAGTCTGCTGCACGAGACCTCTTCGGGATATTGAAACGGAAGGAAGTTACTTTAAGGACTAAGACGCTCCTGACCAAAGCCATGGTATTTCTCAATTACCTCATATGCATGCGAAAGTTGGACATGAATAAAGAAGACCAGGGAGGAATTTGAATTATAAGGCCGAAGAAGAATATGGGCAGCCCCACAGACTGCTAAAAAGACAAACTGATCTGTCTGGAAAGAAACACTTCCAGAGTGCTTCCAGAGGCAAGGATGGCAAGATTTCTTCTTACAGACTTTGGACAGGCTGTCAGGAGAATTTGATCCCTGGAGAAGGAGCTGATGTTAGGTAGGGTAGCGGGGCAACGAATGAGAGGAAGGCCCCCACGGAGATGGATTGACAAAATGGCTACAGCAGTGGGATCATGCATAGGAATAAATTATGAAGCCAGCACAGAACCAGGCAGTGTTTTGTTGTGGGTCGGAACTGACTCAATGGCATCTAACAACTGGTTCGCCTTAGAGACATCATTGTCATTTAATGTTAGAGAACATTACCAATCATCTCTCTGAGGATAAAGTAATTCTATTGATAATGTCATTAATCTAGCTAATGGTATAGAATTTAAAACACAGTTATGTATAAGTTGGCTGCAAACCATAATTCACAATATATTGACTTGTACTACTTAACTGAATTCTTGACTCAAAACCTACTGATGACACTAGCGTCTCATCATATTGAAATTTCTAATTAAAAAAATGAATCTAAAAAGTGGTTATCAATGTTTTCCTTAGTCACTGAGTAAAAAGTGAATTAGAAATCTGCTTATGGATAGACTAACCTGGCAACACTGGATCAATGATCAATCACAACAATACCAAGGAAATATGAGTAATATACTTCTTGACGTGATGCAATGGAATGTCAACTCCCTTGCCAAAAAAATACAAACCAAATCTGACCAAACCTCTTGATCTACCAGTTTACAAGAAATGAAGCGGTAGGTCAGAGAAACATGATTAGTGATTTTATATGAATGCAATCAATAAGCAATAATGTGAGTACAAATAGGGGACAGCCCGCCAATTCATTGAACATACAAATTGCATGGTTAAGAAAGTGATCAAGGGGAAGGTTGCATAGAGAAGAGGTATAGCTGTAGCCCAAGTGGGGACGGAGCATGGTGGTAGGGCAGGAGGAAAGTCAAGGGAGATGGAGGAAAGAGCTAGGAGTCAAAGGGCATCTATGGAGGTCTAGACAAAGACATGTACATGCAAATATATATATGAGGATGGGGAAATAGATCTATGTGTCTATATTTATAGGTTAAGTATTAAGGTGGCGGAAGGACCTTGGGCCTCTACTCAAACACTCCCTCAATGCATGAATACTTTCTTTTATTAAATTGGAACTCTATGATGCTCACTCTCCCGACACAACTGCTAAAGCCAAAATGGGTGAACAAGTAAATGTGGTGAAGAAAGCTGATGGTGCCCGGCTATCAAAAGAGATGGTGTCTGGGGTCTTAAAGGCTTGAAGATAAACAAGTGGCCATCTAGATCAGAAGCAACAAAGCCCACATGGAAGAACACACCAGCCTCTGTGATCGAGTGGTCCCGAAGGGAACAGCTATCAGGCATCAAAGAACAAAAAAAAAAACATATCATTGGCTGCACACCTCCATGATAGGATCGCTGAAGACAAATGGGTGCATAAGCAAATGTGGCAAAGAAAGCTGATGGTGCCCAGCTATCAAAAGAGATAGTGTCTGGGGTCTTAAAGGCTTGAAGGTGAACAAGCGGCCATCTAGCTCAGAAGCAAAAAAGCCCACATGGAAGAAGCACAGCAGCCTGTACGATCACGAGGTGCCAAAGGGACCAGGTATAAGGCATCATGCAAACTATATATATATACCATATTGAATGAAGGAGGAAGTGCAGAGTGGAGACCCAAGGCCCAAGTGTCGGCCACTGGAGATCCCCTCACAGAGGGGTTTAGGAGAGGAGATGGGTCAGTCAGGGTGTGAGGTAGTAACGATGAAGAACACAGCTTTCCCCCAGATCCTGGATGCTTCCTCCCCCCAACTACCATGATCCGAATTCTACCTTGCAGGACTGGATAGGGCAGAGGTTGTACACTGGTGCATATGGGGGCTGGAGGCACAGGGAATCCAGGGTGGATGATACCTTCAGGACCAAGAGTGTGAGGGGCGATGCTAGGAGAGTGGAGGGTGAGTGGGTTGGAAAGAGGGAACGGATTACAAGGATCCACATGTGACCTCCTCCCTGGGAGATGGACGGCAGAGAAGGGGGGGGAAGGGAGACTCCGGATAGGGCAAGATATGACAAAATAACAGTGTATAAGTTACCAAGGGCACATGAGGGAGGGGATAGCGGGGAGGGAGGGGAAAAAAAACAGGACCTGATGCAAAGGGCTTAAGTGGAGAGCAAATGCTTTGAGAATGATTGGGGCAGTGAATGTGCGGTTGTGCTTTATACAATTGATGTATGTATATGTATGGATTGTGATAAGAGTTGCATGAGGCCTAATAATATGTAAAAAAAGAAAATGATTAGGGCAAAGAATGTACAGATATGCTTTATACAATTGATGTATGTATATGTATGGATTGTGATAAGAGTTGTATGAGCCCCTAATAAAATGTTTAAAAAAAAAAGATTCAATTCCGGGTCTTGCTATCAAGTAAGTGTTGGGTTGCTAACTGAAGGTTGGTGGTTCAAAACCAACAGTGGTTCTGTGGAATGAAGATTAAGTTATTTGCTCTCATAAAGATTTATAGCTTCAGAAACCTAGATAAGGTCAAGATGAGTTATAATTGACTTAATGGAAGTAAGTTTGGGGCGTGGGTATTGGGTTAGATTTGAAGATATTTAAGAAATGACAACTAAAGGAAAAGTCTGGAACTTATTTGGAGCCTTACTTTGGCACAATTAAGCAAATGTGAATATTGACGGGATATTTAATAATAATAATACAGATTATTGTTATGTCTTAGGTGGGACGCAGTACTGGGTTTGTTTAAAAAGATAGTACTTATATTTTTGGAAATATAGATATAGATATAGAAGTATAATGTCTACGATCTGCTTCAAAATAATTCAAGAGGACTTGAGGAGTAACAGTATAGAAGAAAAAAACTTAACTCTTGGTTGAGGGTTGCTGAAGCCGAGTGATGAGTACTCAAGGATGTGTTATAATCCTCTCTGCTTTTACCTATGTTTGAAATTTCCCATAGCAACGTCAATTAAATAATAAAAAGACACTAGTACTTGGAAGTAGTGTACACCTTACTCCGCTTCCTTCCATAAAGCATACCAGATATTTGGACACAAACTCACTCTCACGTGATCATGCCATATTATTTTGGGGAAGAAAAAAAAAACTATATGTACATATCCGTGCCTACATCTAATGGAGATAAACTAGAGTCTTATACGCTTATGTTCTAGTGCTTCCAATGCTCTTTCTATGTTCTGTAAGGAGATAAATGGGTCATACATGAGATGTCAAAAGAAATTGTCTTCCTTTGCAATCACTTCCAACTTCCATTCGGTACAAAAATCCAAGTGAGTGCTAAAAGGGAAGTGTCTGTGACAAGGTCAAGCAAGACAGATGAGAAATATGGCTTGTGATGAAAAACTAACAGGTGCATGTTTTATTGACATGATAAATGTGGGAAAAGCAGATGTGGAATCCCATATAACATTATACTAAACGATTTAAAGTATATCTTTCCCCAAAGAAGCTTCTTTTTTTCTGGCTCCTATTCTTGTCATTCTGATTGCAACTTCTGCAAGCCTCTGAGGACTAGAACCAAGAAGTTCATGAGGATTCTACTTTGACAGAAAATTTATAACTCCCTGCAGCATGACCCTTGCTCAAGTGAGCAAGCCCCTTTATTGGGGATTGAGAGACAAAGGCCAAATTGACACCACCCTGAGCCTCTCTGCAGGGCTAATGAGCATGTCTGAGCCAGCTAGCTCTTTGTTCACCAAAAATACAGAGAGAGCCTGGGAGAAGTGTAAAGATCTCTGTGTTCAATGTACTTGTTTTTTCATTCGTTGTTTTCCTGATAAGCATGCTTGCTATTATTTCCAGAAAAAAGTCCGAGCAACATGAAGAACAAACTACATGTACGCAGTGACTCAGAGAAAAGACTACCTCTGAGATCCATAAAGGCATACAGGATCATCCAGCAATCTTCAATTCCCAGGCCTCCGCAGAGAGCTACTCAATAAATGACAGAATAACGAAACTCAGGAAGACGGAGGAAAGGAAGCAAGACGATCTCTGTTGAGAGAATGGTACAGAAGCCATACCTGATCTCCCCTAGATACATAGGGCGGGGAGCTCTGGTAGCATAGTGCTTGTGTGTTGGGCCTCTAAAGGCAAGGTCAGCAGTTCGAAGCCACCAGATGCTCTGAGGAAGAAAGACAGAGCTTTCTACTCCCGTAAAAATGTCACAGCCTTAATAACACACAGGGACAGTTCTACCCTGCTGTATGGGGTCATTGTGAGTTGGAATTGACTCAATGATTGTGAATTTGTTTTATTTTGGTTTGGTTTGGTTAGAAATACAAAATGGAGATGGGGTCTCCAACTCCTCACCAGCCTAAAGTCGACGCCATGAGGCCATGCCTTCACTTCCCATTCTTCTTTACCCTAGTCTGACCCCAACCGCTCCTTTCATGACACTCTTCTACTAGATGTAATCATCCATTGCAGTGGTCACACAGAACTCACAGATGTGACTTACGATTATGGGGGGTCACTAGGGAAGGTAACAGGTCACCACAAGTCAGGATCAGCAAACAGTAAGGATACAGTCATTTGTCAACAACAGGTCAACTCAGCCAGTGGCCTAGCCTCTCTGGTCTGTCAGCCATGTGCTCCCTCGGCTTGCACAGTCTGTGGGTCTGGAAGCCTACTTGCCACTCCGTCTACCTGCCGCATGGTTACAGGTCTCAGGGAGGCAGCCCCATGCTCTGTCTCACTGCAGTTCCTTTCCTCCCGCTCTCACAATCTCCATGGCGGGCTCTCTGGTGTATCTGGTATCAACCTTGACCTTTTCCTGCAGGGATCTCCAACATGTTCTCTCTGCTGGGGTTCTTCTTCCTTGATGGTCCCTGGATTTGCTCTCTCTCTCTCTCTCTCTCTCTCTCTCTCTCTCTCTCTCTCTCTCTCTCTCTCTCTCTCTCTCTGCTTCCAAGACAGCTCGTATGCACAGAGGAATGACTTCGATGGAAGGGTGGTGTTTGTCTTTCAGCAGATCAGACCCCTGAGGAAACAAAGGGCAGTGATTTGACTCACACGGCGAGTAAGGTGGAGACTCGGAATACAGCCACCTTTATCTTGTCCATTAGCAGGATGGGTACCTCCAAAATGAGACCCAACCCACAGGTATCAGGGTTCGAATTTATAACACATCACAAAAGGGATTATGGCAGAAGAACCACAGTACGACATTTCACTTCACCACCTCTGTGGTTGAGGGACAGGAAAATGCCTGTTTTAGGGATGCAAGCTTTAGATTTCCAGACTGCACCCTCTCACAACCTGTGCCCAGTGTGAAACAGGTCCACACGGTTAGTCTGACAGAGTTGTTCTTCCCCCACCTGAGCAGTGAAATTTCCTTTGACTGGTCTACATCCAGACATGACCCCCTACCCCATCTGCCCTATCTCATTCATGGCTCTATCTAAAATGCAATCTGATTGGCAGCCTTTATCAACTCTACTTTATACAACCCTTCTCTTTTTCCTTCTGAGTCCCTACACGAGTCACCCAGACCCCTAAAATCAAGCCCACTCCCCAAAAGTCAATTCCAATTCATAAAGGACTTTATATAACGGTTTCCAAGGTCATAAATATTTATGGGAACAGGAAGCCTCATCTTTCACCCTCAGAGTGGCTGGTAAGTTTGAACAGTTGACCTTGTAGTTAATGTCCTTAGGTGTTGGGTAAGTAGTACCACCAGGACTCCTTACCACCCCAGAGAGTACTATTACAATTGTTTATTGGATTGCCTTTCTTACTGGAGTCCTTGGCTGGTGGTCTATGTCCAGTCAAAAGCTCAAAGATTGAGTCCACCCAGAACTGCCTTAGAGAAAAGTCTGGCAATCCACTTCCTGCCCCCAAATCTGCCACTGAAAACCTCAAGAGATACAGTCCTACTCTGAAACAAATGGGGTCTCTAAGTCTAAATGTACTTAGCGGCAACTGCCTTAACTGGTTCTCCTGGCCACTTTCCTCTATGTACGAATGTTCTCGGCCAATTGAAGTTTACCAGATACACAGGAGGGTTCACTGGACTATAGTCTTATAGTTTTCTTTACCAAATAAATGTAACACAAATGCCCCCAAGTGTTCAAGAATATTATATTGCTGTCTTTATGAAGAAAACAAAACTTAAGCTGACTGCAATAATATCGGGGAAATCCCCCATTTTTCAGTTGAAAAACAAAACTCTGCTAGGATTCATTCTAGTAAAGACCCACAAAAGTGTCTTCCAGTATATGTACTTGTCCTGTTTGTCAGTAACCATAGATTTAGTATCTATTGTCTAGTAAACTAGCTCAGATGCTCAGAAAGTTCAAGACACAAAGACTTGAGGCTGCCGGGACATCTGTAGACAGAGTCCACATCATAGTCATGCTTCAGCCAGGCAGGATCCTTCTGCCTGTTCACTGCCGAGGACGGGATGCGCTCAAAAGGGTGAAGACCCACGGTGCGGCCTTTGATGGGAGCAAGACAGCATTCGGCAGACAGAACAAGCCTTGTGAAAGACTGCAGACAAATAGTCAATTGGTCCCAACTATATAAGGGAAATATAAAGCAACTAGGAACTAGCCAGCACATGATTATCACTATTTTCCAACACTAGAAAATTAAAATTCTCCAGAATGTTCTTCCTCTAATCTGTTGGACAAATTGCCATAGAAAAATATCTTATTGTAGCAGGTTATTTATCTATACAAAATACTTTTAATTTGTCCATGTGAACTACAGGATAAAGCCCTGTAGTTCTCAGCCTGATATGCAATACTGTACAGCTCTCTTCTCGTTGGAATTGTCCATTTGAATTTCCTCAACGCCTTCTTCAAGATCCTGCTTCTCTTTAAAGCCCTCTTCAACGATTACAAGCACTGCTGTTCTGCTTTATCTCTGATAATCTGCCACAACTTATTTTTAATAGGCAAATAAATACATGGTACCAGGTGGTGCTTAACGGATTAATGCTTGCCTGCAAGTCTTAAATAACACCTGAATTATAAACTCCTTGAGGACAAGGGCCTCAAGTAAAAAGAATACAACATTAAGAATCAATCCAGCTCAGCTCAACCATATTGTGCTGTGCCCTTGGCAGTAATCTTATCTTCCCGGAAAGCTGTTTTAGTCTCTAAATAAGCATGTACATCCTGAAGACTTTTCTGAGTTGGTGAAGGTCAGATTAAAAAAAATTGCCGAAGTACTTCAACCAAAAAATTACAACGAACTTTTGGAAGATGTTTGTATTATTTCATAGATGGACAGAAACAGAGAGCCCTGGTGGCGCAAATAGTTAAGCATTCAGTCACTAACCCAAAGGTTGGCACTTCAACCCACACAATGGCTCTCAAGAGAAATAACTGGTAATCGGCTTCCATAAAGATTGCAACCAAGAAAACCCTATGGAACAATTCTACTTTATCATATAGGGTCACTAAAGAAATGGGATAGGGGCCACCTCTGGCCTCCTCCAGTTACACAAAGGAGGAGTATCCCATTCTACACCGGGCCCAGGGTGATTTCTAGTTGGCAGCCGTCAGGCATGCCTCCACCCTCCAAATTTCTTGTACTAGATTCTGACACCAACCTCTCATGATACTCTCCTTCTCTGCTGGGTTTGATAATTGATTACAATGGCCACACAGAACTCCTAGACAAGACTCACTATTAAGTGGGTTTATCGGGGAAGTTAACAGGTTACCACAAGCCAGGATCAGAAAGCATTATAGAGATACAGTCCTTTTGTCCACAGCAGAACATCTTCTCAGTCATGCTAGCAGGCACTTCTCACTCTGGTCCTTTACCTCTTAACCACAAAGAACTTTGGCCTCTGCCCTGCTCAGGCAAGTGTTACAAAGCTCCTTTAGTGCTGAAAAATGCCCACAAGGCACCCTGCTCGGTAAGCCAGTCTCTGCCTATGGGCACTAAACTTTTCTTGTTCTGTGGGCTGGGAAGATCACTGTCTGTCTTACGGTTCTGGTGCTGCAGCCATTGATGCCTTTACTCTCACTGCCACTTCACACAGAGATTTTGCATGTGTTCTATAGGTCTCTCTTCTTTCATAGTGATCACGGGATTCGCTGTTCCTGCCTCTGAGATGGCTCACTTTATACCTAGCTTTGAAATGGCAAAACTGGCCAATCCCCGAGAGCCTCTACATCGTATTTGCAAGTTTCCACCTAGTCACTGGGTGGGAGTTATAAGGACCATGGATGAAAGAGTCATACCAAAACATTTCACTTTACCACAATCTCCATGAGTCAGCAATCACCATGAATCATGGCACCTAACCACACATAAATATGGAAATAGTGTATATGATTTTGCATAGATAATTGGGTGCTGTTGGGTACCTTGGAGTTGATTTCAGCTCATAGTGGCCCCATGCAATCGAGAATTCCCCACTGTGTTTCGTAGGCTGTATCACCAGACCTTTATCCACCAGAGCCACTAGGTGGATTTGAACTGCAAACTTTTCAGTAGCAGCTGAGAGCTTAAGTGTTGTGTCACTAGGCTAATGTCCTTGAGTTGACACTGACTCATAGTAATCCTATCAAACACAATAGAACTTTCTGATAGGGTTTCCAAAGCTGTAGATCTTTATAGAACTGAACTGTCACATCTCTTGCCTCTATAGTGGTTGGTAGGTTCAAACCACCAGCTTAGGGTTAACAGCTGAGTGCTTAACCATTGTTCCACCAGGACTCCTTATATACAAATATATATACACAAAAGCAGTAGCAGCAAGTACACATAGATGCATAGGAACCGCGGGAGTAGGATTGTGTTCTATAGGATTTCCAATGGCTGAGTTTTGAGAGAAATATAAGCTGGCCTATCTTCAGAGGTGCTTCTGAGTGGCCTCAAACTTCCAGCCTTAGAGTTAGCAACAAAGCTTGTCAGCTAACCTGAAAGCTAATATCAGAATTACCTACATTTTTCTATTTTTTCAGCTTAATAGTTTTAGAACATCATCACCAGCTAATGGTGAGTTTCAGAAAGCCAGAGGTCATTACTTTATCTGAGATAGAGGGTTCCTAATAGATGCTTGAAGAATAAACGAATAAAGGAGTTCATACGGAAAAAAAGCACAGCACGAGTAACTGCAATGTTCTGAAATCATAAACATCACAGACAACCTGGTAAATTCTAAACCATCTTGTAGACTCTAGAAAGGGCTATGGTTTAATGAGCTAAGAAACTAACACTATATACTACGCGACACTAAAAACAAAAACCAATATCACTGTTAGACACAGCGAACGGAAACCGCGGCTGCTCTTGCTTCCTTGAGAACAATGACAGATTATGCGTGATATTCAAAGTAGAAAATTATTATATCAATAGACCAGGATGTCCTGTGGGAGAATGCTGACAAAGCAGCGTGTCAACATGGCATTCCTCTCCAGACTCAGAGTAAAGGTCACTAGCAGAGAAGTTGTGTATAATGTGGTCTATGGCAATGAGGCTGAAATCTGCCACAGATGAGACATGCAGCTTCTTAAAATTTTTCATCTTCTCCCCTGTGCCATAATTCACATCAAATGCAAACTTAGAAATGGCAGTAACATTGCCCTAGAGTCATACAGTCTGTTCTCATTTAACTTCCTGCAACAAGAAATGAAATCTACTGCCTTGGACATAATCAGAAAGAGGATGAGTATAGTAGGCCCTTAAGTAGTTCTAAACAGCAAACTGAAAGAAGGGACACATGACGTCTCCCTGATAAACAAATAGCTTCCAGTAAAACAAATATATGTTCAGTGCCTGCTCTTTGCTGGACTATGGTTCTACACACTAGGAATAAAAATGATTGAGATATATTTCATGCCCTTAAGGAGATCTCAATCTAACAGGGACAATGATATCATTTTGACTAATGACAGTCAATGCTCTATAGAGATCCCAGTCTTGGAGAAGGCTGAGTTAAGCCACAGCAGGGCTAGTGCTAAGTATGCTTGGACTGTCTACGGACACACCAGCAACAAGAACTTCATGCCATTCAAAGAATGGCTGCTGCCAAAGTTCTAACGAATTTCCCTAATGGGGAACCGCCATCAGAAATCCAGGGACTTCTGCAAACAAGCTATTGCACATGGACTACATTTTAAGCTAGTGATCACTCAATACGTTATACACACTCTGCTGGCCATTTTCTTTCATGTTTATTTCATTTTTCTGCCTTAAAGAATTGATTACCAAGATGGAAAATTCATCGAGGAAACCAATTTTCAATAAATAATTTGGTACAATAAAGATTATTGTATGACTCCCTTAATATTGACTCTGAGATTCAGGGGATGAGGATTATTTTCTCTGCCCTATAGATGAGAACGGTGTGGTTCATTTGGCTAGGTGAAAGTCAATGTCATTTTGATAGTTAATGGCAGAGCCTGAGCTTTGTTCATTTGCACCCCTTGCTCAAGTTCAGAATGCTCTCTTTGAGCGCCTTCTCCCAGGAACTTGTGTTGAATAAGATAATCATGATGTCTTTTACTGGGTTGTCTCTCTATATAAACATATGTATGAAGCCCTGGTGGCGTAGTGGCTACCTGAGGGTTCTGAGCCACATGGTTGGCAGTCCAAAACCACAGCAGTTCCTTGCGGAAAAGACTGGGACTTCTACTCCTGTAAACAGTTTCAGTTTCAGAAGCCCACAGGGGGTTGCTATGAGTCAATATTAACTCGATAACAGCAAATTATATATATATATATATACGAATGGGAGGACTCACCTGGTATAAATGAAATGGCTGGTGTAGATGCTAAATATTTCAAGTTCACGAGTCAGATGTCAGGCTGGAAGCTTCTCCTGACTCATACATATAGTGGCAGGGACTGATGAATACAAGACCTGCAGGTCAGACAGGAGGCTGTTTCTAATGGGGTGAATGAATTCAAGATCACCAGGTAAAATAGTAGGCTGGTGATTTACAGACTACAAAGGCTAGTGACTCCTAGCATTGGGGGTGGGGTGGGGTGGGGTGGGGGAAATATGGCAGACTAATAGCTCAAATCCAAGGAACTGGAAGTCAGATGATGATCAGACAGATGCAGGATCCAGATCAGCAGAAATCTTAAGAGCTTTCTGGGAAGACCACATATATTGGAAGCAGCCTATAACCCAGGGTTTTCAACTGATTGACTACTCATCATGAAAGTAATTACATTACGTCAAATCGCATCACTGAGAATCATAGCCCAGCCAAATTGCCACAGAACCTTAAGTCATACACATGAAGCCTCTCAAAATCAGTGTCCCTTCCCAGAGAAGGCCTTCAGTATCTTCCCTCTCTTCTTCTTTTTTTAAATATTATTGTATGTATTGGTGAAAGTTTACAGAGCAAATTAGGTTCCCTTGTTCACAATCTGTCAACATTCTCATTAATTCTCTTCTAGCTAGTCAGTTTCCAGTCATCTAATACCTGCCATCCTTACCTTCTCAACTTGTTTTTAGGTTAACTTGATTGTTTGGCTTCATATTTTTTATTGTTGTTGGTTTTTTAACCATTGTATTGGGGGCTCATACAACTCATCACAATCCATACATACATTAATTGTGTCAAGCACATTAGTACATTCATTGCCCTCATCATTCTCAAAATGTTTGCTCTCCCCTTAAGCCCTTGGTATCAGCTCCTCACTTCCCTCCTCCCTCCCTCCTCTGGAACCCTTGATAATTTACAAATTATTATTATTTTGTCATGTCTTACATTGTCCGGTGTCTCCCTTCACCCACCTTTCTGTTGTCCGTCCCACAGAGAGGAGGTTATATGTAGATCCTTATAATCATTTCCCCTTTCTACCCCCACCTTCCCTCCACCCCCTGGTATCGCCATTCTCACCACTGTTCCTGAAGGGATCATCTGTCCTGGATTCCCTGTGTTTCTGGTTCCTATCTGTACTAGTGTACATCCTCTGATCTAGCCGGATTTGTAAGGTAGAACTAGGATCATGTTAGTGGAGGGGTGGGAGGTAGCATTTAAGAATTAGAGAAAAATTGTATGCTTCATTTTTGCCACACACCCCATGACCCTTCGATAAGGGGGTATCCCATTGCCTACAGATGGGCTTTGGGTCTCCACTCTGCACTCCCCCTCATTTAAAACGATATGATTTTTTGTTCTTTGATGCCTCATACCTGATCCACAATCATGGTGACAGTGTTTACTTAGCTAAAATCTTAGTCCTTTTTTGTATCAAAGTTCCTTTTCTAGGAGTATTCTATCACATTCTTCTCAAAACCCACCTTTGAAATTCCTTTTTTTAATGGAAATTTATGGTTTATGATGATAAAATGAGTAGATATGTTTTATTCTATCCCTTCTAAGAACTCAAGACACTTAAAATTAGGGTGAAAAATAACTACAACGGGAGGCCATAGGAGATGAAATATTTTACAAATGTTCTAGATCTAGAAGTTGGCCAATAAAACAGAGTGGAAGAAGCAGCATCTTCCATTATGTCAGAAGAAGAGTAAGCAAAGAGGCAACTGATCTACCCAGAAGAATCCTTGTGAGGTTTAATATGCAGAAATGGCAGTTATGATGGAAGGCAGGAGTGAGGAGAGACAATTAAGTGGGAAAGGAATTATTTCAGATCTCATTTCTCCACCTATGTGCAAAGAATGATTTGAAGCCACAAAGTTATTGCCCTCTCATAATAAAAATGGGTCATTCTCTAAACACACTGACTAAATTGTATGGAAAGCTTTATGGTAGTTTATGTGCCTTTCTATCTTTGAGCAATCTGGCAGCCATTATTTCCCAGTTGTCTGGCCTTCCAGTTGACTATCCTGACAATAAACACAGAATGCAGCTCTCTGTGGCCTCATTCTTATATATGAATGAGAAGACATGAGAGTTTAAAAAAACAAAGCAAAAAAGTGTGAAATGCAAAATAGAAAGATAAGATGAGAAATATAGTGAGAAAAGGCAAAAATAGAGGTAATTTAGGAACTGCAACAACTTTATATGTCATCTTGCCTGCGTTATGGTGCCAACATTTTTTGTCACAGACTAGTACAAGAAACCCAACGAGATCTCCATACATAAAAGAATGTACTATGTTCATGGATAGAAAAAGTTAACACTGTGAAAATGTCAATGCTCCCCAAAGTAAAGATAAAATATAACCCCAATCCAAATTCCAACATAATTTAAAAAATCATTTCATTGGGTTCTCATATAACTCTTATCACAATCCATACATCCATTCATTGTTTTGCCATCATCACTCTCAAAACATTTGCTTTCTACTTGAGCCCTTGGTATCAGCTCCTCATTTTCCTCCTCTCTTCCCATCCCTCACTCCTCCCCATGCAATTTCATTTTTTAAAAGATGGAAAAATTAATCTACAACCTTATATGGAAAGGAAAGCGATCCTGAATAAGCAACACACTTAAAAAGAAGAACAAAGGAAGAGGTCTCATGCTTCTTGATTCACTACATAGCCACTGTAGCCAAAATTGCCTCTACAATGACAGATATGGAGTCTAATGGAACAGATTTGAGAGCTTAGAAGTAAATCCATCAAACTGTAGACAGCTGGAGGGACTTTAAAATGTTACAACCACTCTCTAAAACAGCATGAAACTTCCTTAAACATTGGAGATTGAAATATCATGACACAGCAAACTCACTACTTGGTCTGGACCCAAGAAAAGTAAGACCTGTGGCACGAATCGATATGGGGAAGAGCTCATCTCTAACAAACAGTGTTGGTAAAACTTGATATATATTTGCAGAAAAATTGAACAAGACAGATTCTTCATACTACATACCAAAACAAACCCAAAATGGATCAGAGACCTAAATGCATAACCTAGAACTATAAAAATCATGAAAGACTAAAAAGAGGGACAAATTTCAGAGTCCTAATACATGGCATGATATACAATCAAACATAACTGAAGCACATAACTAGTTGAAGCCAAACAAATGACTGGTATCTTATAACATTAGACAATATGTACATCAAACGCTTTCATCGAAAGTTTACAAAGAGATAACAGACAGGGGTAAAAAAATATTGTCACTGACATATCAGTCATGAGCCTAATCTCTAAATTTATAGAAAACTTCAACAGTTCAATCAAAAACTGTCATCCAGTCCATTGTTTGGGGTTTTTTTTTTTAAGTGGGCAGGTGACACTCATCAGAGAAGACATTCTGGTGGCCAACCCACATAGGAAGAAATGGTCCTCGGCGATATCCATTAGAGAGACCTCAGTCAGAACAATGAGTTATCCTTTCCCCCAACATTGATAGTAAAGCTCAAAACACAGAATACAACAAAGGTTGGCATGGATGTAGAGGAATTTGAACTCCCATACACAGCTGAAACAACTTCAAAATGTTGCAACTACTCTAGAAAATAGCACAAAAATTCCTATTTCATTGGAAATTGCAATATCAAATGACCCAGTAATCCCTGCACGTGGCATATACCCAAGAGAAATAAGAGCTGTTATACAAATAGCTATGTGCACACCTATCTTCATTATAGCACTATTGATAAGAGCAAAACAAAAAAAGCCCAAGAATAATCTAAATGAGTATCCATGGATAAACAAGCCACAGTAATATAAACAATGAATAGTAGGCAGTGTTAAATAATAAGGATGAGTTTGCAAATTGCCTCAGAACCTGGATGAATCTGGAGGGTGTTATGGGAGTGGAATAAGTCAATAAGAACAGAGAACATTTTGTATGAGATCAGGTTACAAAAAGCCAAGAAAATATTTTAACATCAAAAGAAACATCATTAATGGTTACCATGAATGGGAGGGTAAATGAGGGAGAATTATTGAGTAGAGGATAGATGATTATTAACGTAAGGGCAATAGGTCATAAGAGAGCATGCGGCAACATCTAGATAAGGATTATAATCAATGACGTGATTCAAGATGCATACAAATGGTTGAGCTGAAACTGACTTTCTATAGTCATTCAAGTCACAATGGAAAGTTTTTCTGTTTACAAAAAAAAAATGACAGTTTACAGCCTTGGAACTTCGCAAGGACAGTTCTTCTGTCCTAAAAGAACATCATCCTGATTCAGAACAGAAACAACTTGATGGCAGCAAGTTTTGTTTAATTTTGTTTTGTTCTAATCTTCAAGATGGTTTTCCCCATGATTTCAAGATATATTCAGTGAGCATCTGTGAGTATCTGACCTTTCAATAACACCCAGAGGGAGAGGGAATGTGACTAGCCACAAACATTGCATGAAATTCATATGTTGTACATCACGGATAATGACTGGGCCCTCTCTAAACCATTCCCTGTGTCTAAGAAAACGGACTGGGTAGGTAGTTTAGACCTGGGGTTTGAAGCAGGGTGAGCTAAGATTTGCTATGATAGCATAGAGGAACGGGGTTGCCTTTCCCGGTCTAAACCAACCATGTCGAGCTCCCTGAAACTGAAAATGAAGTCAACCCTTCTCAAAACCAGGGCCAGTGTGAGAACTGATCACAGTGCCTGCCACAATAGAAGGAAACATGGGATCCAGAGGATGGGGTATACAAGCCCAGGGGACCAATTAAGGCACGTCCATTCTAAAGCAGGAACACAGATGGTTCCAGAAGAAAGGATTCTTTCATAACACAGGTAGCAACTAGGATCTTGAAAAAACTTAGAAATGTAGTAAAAGCAAAGAATGCAAGAGGTTTTCATTCTAAAGAGAACAAAACATATCAAAAGGACTGAAATTATAGCACACTGCTGTATTCTTCAGCAGTGAATAAATCTATTGACATAATAACATCAGAGTCGGTCTATATATTTAACACAGGAGAAATATTTAGCTAAAGTAAATGTTTTCACCTTTGACAATATGCAAATAAAAGCAAAAGTGATGCATCCAGGTGAAAGAGAGAGGATGGGCAGAGTGAAGACATTAACAGTATATCTTGTAAACAGGAAAGTCATCCAAAATTGTCTGTAATTAGCATAACAGGAAATAGAGTCACAAAGGCAATCAGCAGGATAATATGATAGCAGTATATTTATTCCGAGGAAGGGAGGAAGAGATAGGGATTTATGTGAACTAAACACTTAATCACCATAGCAGAAAGTCAATAGGAATATCTAAATTTGATACAGTATAAAGAAACAAGAGCACACACATAAATTTAAAGACTTAGAGGTGATTGCTAGGAAACAAACACAGAGAACATTAAAAGTGGCAGCCTCTAGGTAGAGAGATCACATAACTTAACGTCCAAACCGGGACACTTTGGAGTGAAATAATAACAGTAATTTATGTAGGGACAAGACATAAATCAAGACTGTCCAGAATGTGTGGCCCCCTTTGTTAAGAGAGACTCTTTATTGGATAGAACTGTTCTGCGGTAATGCAAGGGAAGGAGGACTAGGGAGCCGATTTACAATATGGTATTTCTGATTAATATGTTTATGTTATGTGCTCTCAAAAGTTATGTGGAAACCCTAGATCCTGTTATCTGTGAATTTTATCTCGTTTAGAAATAAGGTTTTTTGTAGATGAAAATAGTTAACATTACGTCACACTGGATGAGGGTGGAAGTCCTTCAGGGATGCAAAAGGCTGCAAACCAAAAAGGACCTAAAGAAAGACCTGCCAATCACCTTCCTAAAGCCCAGCCAGAGAGAGCAGCCCCAGGGAGCACAGTTCTACCCTGACAGACAGGAGGCCACCAAGCATTGGAATCCGCTTTGTCTTATTGTGACTGTAGTCCTTGTGGAAAGAAAAGATAGATACCCCATGGATGGAAAGCAGAGGGAGGGCTTATGGCGATGCTGTCTAGCTACCAAAAGCTAGAAGAGGCAAGAACAGATTCCACCCCTCGAAACTTCAGAGAGAATCTGGCCTGCCAACACCTTGATCCTGGATATCAGACTTCCAGCCTCCAGAATTGTAAAGAATAAATTTATGTCACTTTAAGCTACTACTTTATAAAGCATTTTTAAAGGCAGCCCAAATTCTTCTTTAATTAAAATTCTTCTTTAATTATTTTAACACATGAAAACTATTTTAGACTATGGTATCAAGGGCTTACTATGACATTTCTTCCAGAAACTTAGCATTTTAATGTGATATTTAAGAAGACACGGTGTCTTACACACCAGCCATTCTATCTCTAAGTCAAGCTTTGACTTGTCAGGAACATTCTAATAAAAAAATAAACATGGCATCGATGTTACCCCATTTTACTCAAAAATAGCGGTGAAGATACCCTAAGGGCAATGTAGCTATATCATGTTGGAAAAAATTTTAAGAATTTTTTTTGAGATAAAATACTGGACTTTCAAAACCAAGTCCTATATGAGGAAACCACTGAAGTTCACTCATTCTTTTTCATTTTTTTAGACACAGTTTTGTACAAAAACTTGAAAAGCCCTAAGTGCAGGTATTGGAAGCATTTATGGTAAAATGTCAGAGACAAATTTTATGGTGAGAAAGGAGGGCAGACTACATCCTCCCTGGCCTCTGTCCAGCCTGTTCTTCAGTTCACAAAACAATGTTCCTTTTCCCTGTGTGAAGATGAATGGAATTCTTTGAGAATATTCCTCAAGCTGTACTCCCCCAAATGCTGTGGGATGCCTTGTGTACGGCAGAATTCTGCCAAGCCACCCACGAGCTCTCTTTGACCAGTATGATGTTGTCAGTTGTTGCTAGTTGCAAGGGGGCCCATTAGCACAAATATTTATGAAAGTGACATGAAAATTCAGACCTCTGAGGTTAGTATTTAAAGAACTGGGGCTGGGAGAAGGCCCCCAGAAAACCGGGGTCAAGTTCACAGTAAGGACAAGCTCCGCAGGAGAACCAAGAGACTACCATTGTAAGGTAGCCAAGTCAGCAGAAGCTGTCCATCTACATTTTGGCCGTATCCTCAGTGCTTTTACCTCCTTTACCCTCTCCTTGTCTTTTACCTTCTCTCTCCCCTTCTCCCCTTCTAAAGTGGTCTCTCATTTTGCTTCCCTTTTATCTACAAGGTAAGAGAATATATTTGGGCATACCTCTTTCAGCAGCGTAACTGTAGCCAAAAGAGTGCCTGCCATCACCTGCTCTTTGAAAAGAAATTTATAAAAGATTGCTTAATTTAGGCAAAATATGTATTCATTTCTTGAACTGACCACTGGGCATTGTACTGATCAGGAGGCTTTGCATGGTGATTAATTCTAATGTTTCATGTAGTAAGGCTTGCTACCCAGAAAAGCTGACACTGTTGAGAAAGAGCTACTTCAATTTGAATTTATGACAGGAACTTATATTTTTGCTTAAGTTCTTATATTTCATAATTTCTATACTTGGATAGATTAGTACATATAGAAATCTATTGCATCACCTAGACATAATTCCCCCCAAACATTTTTTAGAAACAACATCTACTGTGCAGGCAGCCACGTGTTTCTCCCAGTGAGTCTTTGGTGAGTTTGAACCATCAACCTTGCAGCTAGCACCCTAACACTTACCTTAAAGCACTGTAAGAGGGGAAATTTACCGGAGCAATACTCAGCCTATATAAGCAATTGGAAGAAAGCACCACCGTTCCCAAATTTAGCTATAGCAGAAATATTAACTCACTCTTGCTATGGATCCCAAATTCCCCGAGATGATATGTATTCTTCATTTAGTTATGTGGTCAGAAGCCAGGGGTCAGAAGCCAGGGAAGAGAATGAGAAAAGTAAAGTAAAGAGCCTGAAGTTATACCTGCCAGCAGTCATTAATTTCTTTCAAATATCTCCAGTGACTGACATAAAGTAAAGCTCATGATTTCACTTTGTAATGATCAGATGAGGTGTTGTGGTAGTTATATAATTTCATGTCAACTTGAAGACAAGTAAAAATGTAAGGGTGGTATTCAACCTGTCAATCAGGTCACAGCCTGATGGTGCCTCCTTGTGGGTGTGGCCTTTGCATAAGGAGGACCCTGGGCACCTCCCTTTCTCTCTCTGATTTCACCTTTGTGCTAGCTGACCCCAGTTGCCTCCAGAGCCCTTGATATGCATCCACTGCCATTGGATCCACAAGACTTTTCACCCACTGTTCTGTGATCTTACTGCTTTACTCATCATTGCACGTGGCTGCATGAGTCTGAAGAGGGACTTATGGACTAGTACTGGGCGTATGGACTTGAGTTGGACTGAAGTGGGAGGTTTTCCTAATATAAACTTCTTCCTGAAAAAAAGTTCATTTTTATACATATATGAGGGTCTCTGGATTTATTTCTCTAGTCGACCCAGCCTATTATAGATGTACTAGCTTTCACTCAGCCCAGCATTATACACAAAGAATGTGTTGGAGAAGTAGCTATCATTAGTATAATTACTATATTAATTACAATAACATAAGGATATGCCTCTTTTGAACTTCTAACTAATGAGCCAAATTCTACTTTCTGTAGCAACACAGACCAGTTCTGCCTCTTTTGCATGAGAGCCCTTCAAAGACTTTGCCTCTCTATATCATATCAGCCAGATGCAAGATAATATAGGAAATAAGATAGCAGCCTTTGTGTCTATTCATCACTCACGGGACCTTTGATAAGTACTTACTTTCTCCAAAGTCCAGATTTCCCATCTGCATGCCAAAAATAAATCTATTTTATTTATAAATGTATATCTGTATACAAGAACCTCACACGATTATCATAAGAATCGAATAGCATAAGACCAGCGATGCTCCAGCATTGGAATACCAACTTCCAACTCCTAGCAACCCCACAGGATGCAGCAGTACCACTCCTGAGGCTTGCTGAGATTGCAACTATTGACAGGAGCACCCAGCCTTCCCTTTCTCCTGCAGAGCAACTGGTGGCTTTAAACTACTACCTCGTTGACAGCCCAACACGTAACATTCTAGGCAACCAGGGTTCATGTTGCATTGGAGGAGGGCCATAATGGGGGAAAAAACGGTTTCTATTTTTTCCAGGAGAAAAAGAATATTTGACTGTGGTGGACCACAATCGGTGGATACATTATGAAACTGATGGAGACAGGGAAAGAAAGCATGAGACTTATTTTATAATCTGCAAAATCTATCCATCTTTTGGGCATCCTTACAGGGCCTGCTCTCTGCTAAGAACATTTTCAGGATGATTGATTAGTTTGATATGTTATCATTCCGATTAGCATATTGCATTTTATTTTTTAACTCAATTTTTTATTATGACATAACCCAGACATCATACCATTCAATAACCCAGTCATATCAAGCCATATTGTACAATCATTGTCAAAACATTTCTTCCTTCTTCTACTCCTGGATATTGGTTCCCAAGACCCCCTCCATCCCTTGCCATATCCCGCACGCACTCTTCCTTATTCTATTTCTTATCTTGATAGGTTCACCAAACCTGGGTTTCATACACTGAAAAACAGAAGGATACATAACAGAGAGAGTCAAGAACGCTACTGACAATAACAAAATACAGCAAAGATAAGCCCCAATCTGGAAACAAACAAACAAACAAATGTAACCCAGAAAATACTAAAAACAAATCAAGCCCAAAGTGTATCCAAAAGAATATTAAATAGCAATGTTTTAACCATGTGCATCAGAACTATCATTTTAATGTACTATCATCATCATCTCTCCAACATTCTCTGTCTGGTAAGCAGGCTATTTTCACTCACAGTCAGAAGGAAATTATCGGAGGCTTATTTTCTGTGAAGATCCTGTGAACATATTTTGGGTTTCCACTATTATGCATACTTTTCTGCAAACTAGAATTTCACAATTTAAACTCTGATACTGTTCCCTCCTTCAGGTTTGGATTTTATCTTTCCCACTCCTTGGATCAACCCACTCAGGATATTGGTGGGGCTGGCATGCTTGAAGGCTTGGAGCAGAAAGAACCCGTATATACAAATCAGTCATTTTTGAGCTTTATCAGAATTACCTATTATAGTAAGTCTAGGGAGTATCACCCTCAAGTGGTTATAAAGGAAAACTAAAATCTAAACTCAATGCTATAGGTCGGTGGCTCTCAATTTTAGTGGCCAACTGTAGTCATCTGTGACATTTGAAAATCGTTTTTTTCTTCTTGATAATGTCGATCTTTTCTTTCTTTCTTTCTTTTTTAATCATTTTATTTGGCGCTCATAGAACCCTTATAACAATCCATACATACATCAATTGTGTAGCGCACATTTGTACATTCATTGCCCTCATCATTCTCAAAATATTTGCTCTCCACTTAAGCCCCTGGCATCAGGCCCTCACTTTTTTCTGCTCTCTCCCCACTTCCCCATCCCTCATGAACCCTTGATAATTTATAAATGGTTACTTTGTCATATCTTGCCTTGTCCGATGTCTCCCTTAACCCACTTTTCTGTTGTCCATCCCCCAGGGAGGAGGTCACATATAGATCCTTGTAATCGGTTCCCTCTTTCCAACCCACTCACCTTCTACCCTCTGAGTATCGCCGCTCACACCACTGGTCCTGAAGGGCTCATCTGCCTTGGATTCCCAGTGTACATTCTGTACCAGTGTACATTCTCTGGTCTAGCCAGACTTGCAAGGTAGAATTCAGATCATGATAGGGGGTGGGGAGAGAGAGGAAGCATTTAGAAACTAGAGGAAAGCTGAAAATCTTGAAACCCAGGTTTGACTCCAGAGAGAATTTTAGTTGATCTGTGCTAGGACATGGGCATAAATATATATTTTTAAAAGCCTCCCTAGGAAAGGTGAATGTTCAGCTAAAGCTGAAAATCACAAATGTGTATCTTTCTGCACCCAACGAGGCCAGAATGACAAGTGGGAACCAAGAAGGACCATACGGCAGCCTCCCAAATGGCTGAACTGACCTGTCCAAGCCGAACTCCCCTTTCAAAGGCTAGTCCACCTTTCTGTGACAGCAAACTTGTATCCATTTTCTCTGCTCATTATTGGTCCTTAGATATTGCTGAGTGCTATGGCAGAGTTGTTCTACTACTCTCCAGGTGGTTAAAATGATTCTGAAATATAATTTTCAGACTACAATAAAGCAAAATGCATTAGATATGTATAAATCACTAGTAGTCATAATAAGAATGGGGCTTCAAAAGGCACTTAGTAAAAATGGTTTGACTTTCAAAGAGGTCCAAATAGTTTAATTTATGGGTAAATTATCATTCTGCTCATGTGGCTTCTATTGATGATGACGCTAGTTTCAACCTCATCCGCAGTATGTGTGGTAATTAAATTTACTACATAGAAATGGTAACTTAAATAGTGGCCTGCCTATCAGTTGGGCAGCATCCTGTTTTCAAGGACTATTCATCAATATTTAAATTCTAAAAGAACAAAAATCAATTCCTTTCAGATTTTTCTAAATCCAATAAACAAAGTTTTCCCTTGTTCTTTTTCTACTTCTGAAAAATCCCAAAAGCACGACAGAAAAGGGGCTGTGTTAGCCTGGGTTCACTCGAGAAACAAATCCACAGACCCTCATATGTGCATAGGAAAGACCTTTAGATGCAAGAGCAGCTGAATATTGGGGAAACATCGCAGCCCAGTCCAGACCAAGTCCATAAGTCTGATATTAGCCCATATGTCCGCAAACAATCTGTAAAGTCCTCTTCAGAATCACGAAACACATCCAAGGATGTCGAATGCAGGAAGGTCACAGGCCATTGGGCGGGAGGTCTTGTGGATCCAGTGGTGTTGTAAGCATCTCAGCACTGGCAGGGTTCCCCATGTGGCTTCTCTGGCTCCAGAGGTCTGGCTCCATCAGTCTCTCTCCATAGCAATGTCTCTCAGGGAGTGAGTATTCATCCTGCCTTCAGCAAGTTTTTTATCTCCTTCACACCTCCAAACGAGGTCATCAAGCTATGACTTGATTGGCAGGCTAGACTCCACCCCTTCACTCTGAATCCTCAAATTGACACCAGATTATATAACTACTATAGGGGCCATCTATTCTTTACAAGGTATCTGGGTCTCATTTGGATACAAGAAGAAAACGCTCAAGGTATCAATCGGACTGTGAGTGAGTTGTAGTACCTCAGGTATATATCTATATGGCATTTTCAAAAGAGGAACTGTACTTGCTGAACATGGTAAGTTTGGAAATGGGAGTCATTGAGAATCCAGTGCCCCTCACTCTGAAAATTGAGTCATCTCCTCAGGCCTGATTCCTGGGGTGATCGTGTGCTAACCAGGTGTCTTGGACTGAAAGAGTAGGCTCCCTCAAATCACCTTCAGTAAAACCGATTCTTTCCCTCAGGATTTGAAGTTAAATCTCACTGCCATTGAGTTGATTCTGGCTCGTGGTGGCCCTACATGACAGGGAAGAACTGACCCCATGAGTTTTTGAGACTGTAACTCTTTGGGGGAGTGGAAAGCCTCATCTATCTCCTGAGGAGCAGCTGGAGGTTTCAAACTGCTCACCTTGCTATTAGCAGCCCAAAGCATAACCACTTTGCCACCAGGTCCCTCCACTTCTGAGGTTCTCACACAGGGCAATTCTGACTCGTAGCACCCTACAGGGCAGAATGGACTTGCCCCTAGAGGCTTCTGTGACTATACCTATTCGTGGGAGGAGAAAGCCTCATCATTCTCCCTCTGTGCACTTGGTGTTTTTGAACGGCTCACTCTTTATTCAACAAATCCTTTAAAAATAAATATTGGTGATTAAGATATACATAAGATCAAGAAAAAAACCCCACTTGAAGCTAAAAGGTATTAGAATATTTGGCTGGGAATCAATACTCGGTCCAAATTGGAATCCTCTACATGCCTCAAAAAACTTGGGAAAATCATTTTTCCCATTTACTGTTTTGAAACAACTGAGAGAAACACCGCACACTGGCCTGCCTTTGGGGGCAAGATTTGACAACCTTTAAAAACGAATCTGCCAAAGGGAAGGATGCGAGTCTGGGGATGCGAGTGGGGAATGAAGAATGGAGGAAAGGAGCAGCAGAGGGTTGTGAGCTTGGACAGCTTTGGAAAATGGTCAGATGGATGACAATACAATACCTGAAATGGCAGCATATCAAACTCTCTGGGAAACATGCTAATGGATGACAATACAATATATGAAATACCAGTATGTCAAGTTCTTTCCAGAATGTTCTCATGACAGATGATGAAAACATATGTACAGAGACACAAAGTGAGAAAATTCAACCAATGTCAGGACAATGGGGACATGGGCAATGTCATTGATTAACATTCCATCCACTGCACCTAGCACAGCAGCATACATTCTGGTTGGTGTATAATGGTTATTAGGTTACAAACATAAAATGCGCTATTTCCATCCAGAAATCAGGAAAGGATCTCCATGCACTAGATGGAGCAAAGCAGTAGCAAGCCATCCAGTATGGTCCCATGCACGCATCCCTCATGCATATGCATCTTCACTAAACTCTTCCTGCTGTCACTGCTAAAGCAGGCCCCCCACTCCCACCCCACCTTCCCAAGCCAAGCGCACCTGCTACCCTGGGCGCCCACTGCTGCGTAATGCCATTGTCAACCCTCCTGCCCGGCGTGTGTGCCATTCTCCTTCACTGGAGGAAGGAATGTTTAATTATTTTTAATCAGTGGACATGGCATCTTGCTAGACAGTGACACTTGGGGGATCCAACACCATCTGCCTTCCACCCAGCGCCAGCTGCTCTGGTGGATGGCAGTAGAACACCTTAGGACATGGCCTTCTCCTGCCAGGCGCCTGCGAGCGGCTGCCACTCTGCACAGTCTCCAGCACGAGGCTGCCACGTGGGATCATTCCCTGTCGCGGTCCGCCTCTCACCACTGCTACCCTCCCACAGAGACGCTCCTATTTCTACCCCCACCCTCCCAGAGCACTCCCCAAACCACCCACAGGCCTCCCAGTCATAATAGGGTGTCTAAATATAAATATCACCCTAGCCCAAATAGCCATAGATCCTTCCATTACCATTAGTCCCCCTAATGGAACTGCTGACTTCAGTCCCAGGGAGCACGGTGGTGACTGATCTCACAGCAGGCCAGCCCGCGGAGAGCAGGGGTCGGCCAGCTCCGGAGCATCACAAACTGGGAAGGAAGAAGCGAGAGCAAGGCCCGTGACATAAATCTGTGAGCAAGGCCTGTGAGTGCTGGCTCCTTTGTGCTCAACTCCTCCTGGAAGACCTGTCCCTTCCTCCTCCCACCCTGCAGGCGCTTCTACAGCTGTGCCAACACGGTCACTCCTGCAGAGCACGGTTCTTTGGCTGCAATTTCTTTTGCGGGTACTGTCCCCCCACCCCCGGGAGTGGGATTGACTCCCAACTAATTCCTACACTGTGAATGGAGACCCCAAGGTTGTTTGCGCCCCCTGCCCTGCCCCCAACTCTGTGAAGAGCCAAATTCAGCAGCTCCCATTCCAGCTTTATTTTCATGCTAAGTGAGAGATGCGTCCCCTTGGCTGGCTGGAGGGGAGATAAAAGCCCAGCTGGGCCTTCTGGGGAGTCCGCTTCACCTCCAGCCCGAAAGCAAACCGGTTTGGTGCCGGAGGGAAATTCTAGCGCCTCACACTTTCATCCCAGGCGGGACAAAGGGGAGGTCAGGTGCTGAATCTGCCAGAAATAGGGATGTGTGAAATGTGATTAACCCAGGCAGGAGGCCGCCGAGGCGGCTGGGGCTCTCCCGCGCCTGTGTTTCCCGGGGTCAGGAGCCGCAGGAAGAGTAAGCAGAAACATGCAATATTTCCCCCAGTCAACCCACGTGGCGATACATATTTTCACAGCCCTGACGGACTCCACCATGCGCGCGCCATTCGCTTCAATAAGGGAGGAGCGTATGTATGTATGTCGAATTACTAGCATTTGTTTAAAGGAACGGGGTGGGGGTGGGGGGATGAGATTGGGAAGAGGTTTAAGCAGGACCCTTGTAGTCGCACACCCCAGTTCAGCAGCGGCATAGCTAAACCTTCGGGGCCCATCAGATAAGCTTGCTTAATGCTATTTCTCCGGCTCAACACAAACCACTGGTGCCTGTAGAATTAAAGTCATCAATAGCTGAGCTCCCCCCGCACTTACAGGAAGACGCGAGGAAAATCCCTACTGATGTGCCCGTCAGAGTGGCAAGTTCTCGGTCCCTTTGCAGACAGAGGCTCCGTAAGAGCTCTGGGTGGTAAATGAAGCTCCAAGTACATTTGTCTCTTTGTCTAAATAAGCAATGCCAATGTCATTTCCAAACAGTGCGTTTGGGCTGCATTCCTTAGAGTGTCCGGGTTTTGTTTCGCCACACCATCCCCTCCGCAGCCCCCTCCGTGGACAACACGCTCTGGTTTAGAGATGCGTGCTGAAAGCACATACTGTTGGAATTTGACTGGAGATGTATTAAATAATCACATGAGAAATTCCAGGAAAAAGAGTCAATTATCAAAAGATTAACACTTTTCTTTGTTCTTTTTAAAAAAAAAAAGGAGGGGAAGCAATTTTCAAGACAGGCACTGATGCTTTAAAAGGATTCTTCATAGGTGAATTATTTAATCCTTTGTGACCAAGGAATTCTTTGTGTGCACTACTGAGTGGTGGTGGCGGGGGCAACAATGGGAAAATATACAATATTGAAAAGGAAAAATATAATCTATGGCACACTGAGTACGCATGAGTTAAGGGAGCCTGTTGGGTGGTTGATACCTGCATCAACTCTTGATTATTCTCCTATAGGAAGAATCTGAAGATATTTTCTCAAATATCCATAAAGGATTAACATAATCAGCTATCGAGTGCCATTGCAGGTACTTCACAAAGATGTAGTTAAGGCGGCACTTATCTGGCAGTGGGAAACTAAGCTGTGCGCAGAGGCACTTCATCTATTAAGGCTTTAAATCGTTTTTTTAGGCCCTCTTCACTCAGAAAGAGCAGCTCCGGGGTTGGGGGGGTGGGGTCGAGCATCCTCCAGCATTATTCAGCTCTCGGAAGCAGAGCAGTGACAGTCAGGCACCAGAGGGTCTCCGGCTTCCTAAATAGGGCTAATCTTCAGGGTTGATGAGCAGTTCACCTGGAAGTAAGTCTCAACCTGATGCCTTGGAAGAGAGGGCGTTTCAAAACACATGGAATGGGTCTTCCAAAAAAGCCAGTTCAAATGGGATTACCTAGTTAGGAGCTGCCTCTGAGAGTCATTACGATGGGCCTGCATCTTGGAGAAGGACCTGTGTCCCCTGGGAAAATTTCCCCAGAGGAGCTGAACCCAATTGTTCAAGATCCATATGCTCTTTTTCTGTATGACTCCAGCCGCAGAGACGTTCCGGGGCCTTTGCACCCCTGAGACCATTCCCAAGAGGGGCATTCAATTGACTTGCTGTGGGAGAGGAGGCCGAAAGGGTTAGTCACTACAGGAGGGACAATTTTGTCTCGCAGATGCACAGGTGGCTCACAGATGGGGCAGAGACAGGAAAAATCAGAGGCCTCACCCGAGCTTGGGGGCTCAGCTTGAGTTTGGAGCAGGAAAGGTTTCCCTAAAGAGCTGGATCTGTACTTGATCTAGCTCTCCACGTTTGAGTACTCTCCCCCACGCCTTTCCTTCTACTTGTTTTATGAGCAATATATATTCTGAGTGATCATCATACATATTCTGTAATTTTTCACTTAGAAAAATAGCCTTTGCATTTCTTACAGCTCTAATTCCAAAATTAGTTCAACATCTAGCAGTGAATGTAGAAATATATACCCCTTCCTGAGACATACTCAGGGCTGGTATTGATTTATGCTATATCATGATTTCAGTCTTATGGGATAATCACCTTGTCAGGGCTATATTTATTGTTGTGGCTATTAAATCACATTAATTCCTTGGCGATTACACAGAGGCAACGCATCCACAAACTGCAGCAATGACAGAATTCAGTTTTCCTCCCTAAATAAACTCAATACAAAGATAGCCATGTCCTACTTTTTCAGCGCATTCCAACTTTTTTGTGTGCATGTCCTGCAGGAGCATTAAACTTAGAGTGGCAGCGAGCTCTTCGCCATAGATTTGAACTCTGGTGGAAAAGCCCCTGGAGGGAGAAGGAAACTCGATGGAGACAAGTGCTAATGGCAACACAGCGCAGAAGCAAATTGCCCATCAAATGGGACAACTTAGTGTCACAGAAGCACTTGCAGTGGGGAAAAGAAAATGAGAAAGCAGAAATCATCCAATCCTGGCCGCCCCTGGTTTCGGTTGCTTTCAGTGGATTTGAAAGGGCATGTGGATTCTCGTTGGTGCTCAGGGCACATGTCACAACGCTGTCCAGACCCAACTTGCTTCAAAATTCCCATGCTGTCTCGGTGCTGTGAAAGCGAGAAAGGGAGGGTTGGTTGGTGGAGAGGTGTCTTACACTGGGATATGAGCTAATGGGATCCTTTTGAAGATGTACCTCAAGCCCAGGCCAGATTCACCCTGGCTACAAGAGTTGATCTCACGCCTCGGTACCCACAAAGCGGGCTACCGGAGAGTGGCTGCAGCAGACCCTGCCTAGGGATGGCATCTAGATATCTCACCTGAAGGAGCCACTGTGTCCCTGCTTCTATGCAGGACCCAGCCCATCACACTCCCCCGAAATGCAGCATTAGCCACCCCCCACCCCATCTCCCTCACCCAAATCACCAAAACCCTGTTGCCAAGAAGTTGGTTCTGATGATAGCTCTATAAGGCACAACATCGAAGTGCCAAGATTGTAAACCTTTAGGAAAGCCACAGCCACTTCTGTCTCCCCTTGAGTAGCTGGCGATTTCAACCACTGGCCTTTCAGTCAGGAGCCAAGTGTTTTAACCCCTGTGTCACCTGGGCTGCTGTCAGCATGGCCCAGCACTTAACAATTCTGGCGGCAGATAATAAATATCTCTGGCATCTTTTCAAAAGATTCTGCTTTGCTTTGTATTTTTGATAGAGCAGGGCCTGATAGAATTTATCCAAATTGGCTCACCCCTTTTTTCTGCCCTGCATTTTGATTTTGGTCTAATTTGGGGGCAGGTTTTTAGCTTGATAGGAGCTGCTGTTCGTAACCAAAGACCTTTTCATATGCCTCTGACACTGTTCATTTTTATGAGGGCCAAATACCTTTTATCCACCACCCATACCTTCCCAGAAGCCCCCAAGCCAAGGAGGAAAACCAGAGTCATGAGGAAGAGGAGCAGTGCTCAGTGATTGTTCTGTGCTCTAATTGTGTTGGTTCATTTTGGACTAGTGAACTGGATCATGCCTGATGCCACACCGAGTTTTGACTCCAGCAGAAATGATAATAAGTGAGTGTGAAAATGTAAATGCCTCCTCTATAATAACATATTAAACAGCCTCAGAATTAGAAAAACCACCCTCAATGACCCATCATGGGTTTTGTAAAATAGAAAATGAATTGCTGGCAATTCATGGTGAGATTTCCTAATTTAATTGGTTCCTGTTTTAATTTTTTCTGTTTTTAATGAAGCATGAACACCTGAGTTATGGGATACATGGTTCTGTCTGGCTTTTTTTTTTTTTTTTGGTAATGGAGGGAAGCAGCAGAACTCTCTTTACGTGAAGAGGTTCGCCTTTACCTAAGTGTCTCTAGAGTGACTGGAAGATGCTCGTCCTTTCCTTTCCTGCCTCCACGCAGCTCAGCTCTGTTTCTGAAACCTGACCATTCCATTCCCCTCCTCGCTTTGCTCTCCTGGTACCTTGGGAGGACATGGTCCTTCCTCTACTTCACTGAAAAAATTCAAACTCACTGCCATTCCTTGTACCACCCTCCACCCCTCCAGCACACACACACACTGGCCCCCAAACCAGGTCATGCTGTGCTGTTCTGGCCCGTTTGCTGCTGACTCTCCTTTCCCTGTTTTTCTTAGTGCTCAAATTTTCCGGGAATCCCAGGAAACTTTCACCAAGCTGTTCCAGTGAATATTCCTTCAGTCTGCCAAAAGGTCCCCCTCTAGGTGGGTTTTCCCCAAGTCCCCAAGTCCTTTTGCTAACGAAACTGCTGAACGGGAGCTAATTTATCATGCTGTGATCACGCTATCAGGGCATGAGAGAGCCATCACTGGAATGAATCCTGGGTCCACACAGTGTCCCGGGCATCCTGTACGTCAAGGTAAGCAAATGCTGTGTTGTGTTAGCTGTCAGCCTCCGAAAGAGCTGACATTTGTTATTTTAATTAATAGTTTACTTTGCTGAAAGAAGCTTCTGTGAGAAGCCGCGGCTCTTTCTGAAATCTTCACCGCAGCATCGTTTTCCCCAGATTGGGAGAGGAAAGCTCATTTTCAAAACTGCTTCATCCTGCAAGGTCACAGTCAACAGCTTGTGCGCACATGTCAGGGAAACAGCTGCTTCTGTGCCATAGATATAAGTAAAACTTGCTTTATTTTGAAATTTAAATTTACTTTTACTTGGAGAAAAAATGATGAGTCAGTCATTAACGAGCTATTAAGTGATGTTGATGAGGACAGACTTTTTAACCAGTCATTTTGTCTCACAACCGACACTGCTATTTCTCCGACCTCAGCATTCTGCCTCGACGTGGTGGGGAACTGTGGTCACTGGCACATCTGGATCTGGACCAACTTGTCTTTTCATTAATGCAAATCATTATTATGTAATTACTCAGCCTGCAATGTAGAGATCATTGATTTCTTTTGCCCAGTAGCAGTATTTTTAAGTCACTGATGACAAAGGGAACTCTCAGGACTCTCCAAACGATACAAATGAGCCGCAGTTCAGGAAAGGCAAACTTACTTAAAAGGTTCCAGCACTAAATTTAGTTCCAAGATTTTCTCTTTGCTTGGAATAAATTAACCAAGGGAGGTTGGTTCCTTCATGTTGTTTTAATTGCTTTTGGTAATGCATTTTACTCATCACATTTCCAAGACAATAACGCTTTAGTGCTCTTTCCCCAAATGGACTGGTGTTCTGCCCCTACACATGTTCCCATATCATGTCCCAACTCTCTAGGGAATCAGTAACTTTCCTAAGAACACCAGTAATCCTTTGCGGAGAGCCAAAGAAACAAACCGACTGCTATCAAGTCCATTCCGACTCTATTCTGTGAGACAGAATGGAAGTACTGCTTAGGATTTCTGAGACCATACATAGTTATGGGAGCAGACAATCTCATCTTTCCCCCATGGGTTTGGCTGATGGGTTTGAACTGCTGACCTTGCAGTTAATAGCCCCATGCCTAACCCTCTGTGCCAGTAGAGCCCTTTCACAGATATAAGAGGAGCCGGAGAGGGAGTCGCAGGTTCTAATCTAGTCACATAATCTGATGTCTGGGGTCTTGTTTTCTTTATAGCTAAAGATGGTCGCAAACACTGGCTTTCAGAAAATCAGATTGTTGGGTTTGAGGTTATGAAAACCATACATCTTTGAGCCTAAGAGACTCAAACCATACAGGTTTCTATATATTGTGGTAGATTGAAGGTGGCCCAAATTATTTACCTCTCCCTGTATCTCCTCCTTTGCTTCAGCCTCCTTCTGGGAGGAGTTTAGATTTTTGTTTGTTTGTTTGTTTGCTAGTCCCCATCTGTGCTTCTGGCACAGTCATGTGACTTGATTTGGCAAGAACACGTGGGTGGAAGTGACCATGAACCATTTCTAAGTGGAGGCCTACTCTATTCTCATATCTCATGTGTTTGCTTGCTCTCCTTGCCCTTTGCCAGCACTGTGAGTGGTGTCACGGCCAACCCACTAGCAGAAGGAGCTGTGTCAGCTGAGCCCAGCCTGGAGGAGCCAACTTCCAGTCAACTCAGCTATAACAGGATTGATGTTATAAGCCACCACGTTGTGAGATGGTTTGTTCTGCCGCAATAGCCAACTATTACAGATGCTCTATCTTTTTATTTACATATTTTAAGATTTTATTGCAGTACTACCCAGGGCAAAGTGCCAATGAATAGCTTTTGCCATATGTGAAATCATCGCAATCAAGGTAATGAGCAAATCCACTGAGATTCCTCCTCTTTTTGACATCTCTCCCTGCTACCCCAGAAAGCAGGGAACAAATTGTCCAGTACAGATTTTCCAGTGGATTTCCCTCCCTTAATCTGTCTTCCTCCACCAGGTTTGGCCCAAAGAGCCTGTCAGCCCTCCTTCTACTTCCTGATACCCATGGAAGTCATCTCTGAAGGCCTTGAAATACAGGTCTATCCTGGGCTCTGTAGGAAGTAGCTGTGGACCTGCCCCTGTGCCAGCCTCAGACCCTGACACCTAGTTTTGATGGCTCATTGTCCAAACGATGACTCTTGGAACCTTTTCTCAGCACTCACCCTCTGACTCCAGGCACCACAGAGGTTAGAAGCTCCCTCTCTGCTCTTGCCTCTCAGACTTTGGTCTGGTCATATGACCAGGCCTCTCGTATGCATAGTGACAGTAGAAAGAGGTCACTGTCTCAACACAGTAGTGTACAGCGTGTGACTCATCGGCCTCACCCAGACCTCAATGGGCTGCACATGGGGGTTTACCATGCTGTTTTGCCACCTTACAACCAAAGACAAGATTTCCTATGGCTGTTCTGCTCCCTGCCAAACCCCTTTCAAGCTCCAAACCCCACCTCCTGCAACTTGGTTTCTGTGATGCTGAGGCTATGACGAGAAAAGAGCATGTCTAATTTGTCAGCTAGCACCCTCCTCAGGCCCACCAGAAGGAGATGCTACAGGGAAACTGACAGACAGGAGGTGGAGGAAGGGACTTGCTTCTTGGGGTGCCGATTCTTATTGTCAGCAATAGCTAGCATCGGGCTCACTGGAGACAGCAGGAGCTAGTTCCAGGCTCCGGGTCTGTTTCAGGCCCCCGAGAACCAGTCCCGTCAATAGCCACCCACCACTTTCCTCCCACTCCCTGAAAGCAATGACCTACAGCATCCTTTCCTCAGAGGTCTGAGCCCCAGCAACCTGGGACCTGTCTTCTGTGCTTCTAGCTGCTGATAATGCCAACTTCTCCCATTTGTTCTGTCATCCCTGGGTGGTTTTTAATTCCTATATGTATGATCCTCGTTCACAGGCCTTCTAACTCCAAGAACTCTCCCTTCTAGCTTCCCCTCCTCTTTACCATTGGAACCAAAAATGCTACAGCAGTTGCCAGGAGCCAGGACTGCACACCAAGGAGTGCTCATGGCTACCAAAGCCTCTCAGAAGCACATTGCCAGGTTCTTCTTCCAAGACATCTCTGAGAAAGTCTGAACCTCTGACCTTTCAGTATTTTCCTCAAACACTCGGAAGTCTGCTTCTGGACTCAGAAGGAACCATGGGAAACAAAGAACACTTGTGATCTGGCTGTTGGTTGTGAAACTAATGATGTACTGAATTCACAACCATTAATGGGCTTCTCTTGGAGCATCAATTTCCTTAATAAATGGAGAGGGTGATCCTAAAAGGCCTCATCTGGTTCTAAAGACCTCCAGGGAGAAGTCACCAGGGGCATCAGAGGGTAAGGCATCGAGGCAGACTGGCCAATGACAGGGGACCGGCCGGGGTGATAGGGCTGTATAGAGTCAGTATATAGTGGCCCTTCCACCAAAGGCACTGCTGCAGCGCTTTCTGATGGAGAGCTTTCTCTTCCTTTTCCTTCCATTCGCCTCTCATTGAGTCGAGGTGGGGAAACACTCACCAACAAAAGCAGCCCTTTCTCTGTAAGGCTGTGTGTTTGTATATTCAATGGCATTGGCAAGGCTCATCAACAAAAAAATATTAAAAAACCCAACTCACTGCCACCGAGTGGCTTCTGACTCGTAGTGACTCTACAGGGCAGGAGAAAACTGGCCCTGTGAGTTTTCAACACTGTCACTCTTTACTTGAATAGAAACCCCCTCTTTCTACCCCAGCACAGCTATTGGCTTCAAACTGCTAACCTTGCAGACCACCGCCCAAAGGGTAGCCACTACACCACCAAGGTTCCTTGACAAGACTCTCAGTCTGAAATCCTCTTCCCGGCAGCTCGGGAGCTAAATGGAAGAAGCTCCCCCTGTACCATGCCTGCCAGAGAATGACTGGTGCAAAGGCAGAGCGATGTATGGGGTGCTGACTGATGAACAGGTTTTCCCCAATATAGAGCAAGGAGAAGATAACATGTAGGATATATGTGTATGTATAGATATTGTTTTCATTTTAATAAGTATTCTTATTGGAGGCTCTAACAGCTCTTTTAACAATCCATACATCCATTGTATCAAGCACGTTTGTACATATGTTGTCATCATCATTGGCAAAATATTTTCTTTCTACTTGAACCCTTGATATCAGCTCCTCTTGTACCCCTCCGTCCCCTACACTCCACCATGGTGAACCCTTGATAATTTATAAATTATTTTTATTTTCATATTTTATGCCACCTGCTGTCTCCATTTACTCACATTTCTGTTGTTCATCCCCATGGGGGGTGTTGTATGTGATTGGTTCCCACTTTATCCCCCTTCTCACATCTTCCCCCTACCCTCATGGTATCCCTATGCTCAATATTGGTCCTGAGTGGGTATCTGTCCTGGGTTCTATGTGTTTAGAGCTCTTTTCTGTACCAGTGTACATACTCTGGCCTAGACAGATTTTTAAGGTAGAACTGGGGTCAAGATAGTGAGAGGAAGAAGCATTAAAGAACTAGAGGAAAGCTGTGTGTTTTGTCAGTGCGATACTGCAACCTGGCTATTTTATCCCCTCCTTGCGGACCTTCTGTTAGGGTATGTCCAATCGTCTACAGATGAGTTTTGGGTCTCCATTCTGAACCCCCTCGTTTGCATCAAAATAGTTGTTTGTTTGGGGCCTTCTGATACCTGATACCTGATCCTGTTGACAATGCATGATCACATGGGCTTCTTCTATGTGGGCTTTGTTGCTTCCCTGTTAGATGCCCACTTGTCTAACTTCAAGCTTTTAAGACCCCAAATGCTATATCTTCTAATAACCGGGCACCACTAGCTTTCTTCACCACATTTGCTTATGGATCCATTTTGTCTTCAGCAATTGTGTCAGGAAGGTGAGCATCACAGAATGTTAAGTTATTAGAACAAAGTGTTCTTGCATTGAAGCAGGATATGAGTAGAACCCAATGTCTGTCTCCTACCTTAACTCTTAACCTAAAAATATATGTACTTAGGCCTATATCTCTGCCATTATATATTAATATATTTATATATGTACATGCCTATATTTATACCTCTATAAATGTCCTTTGCCTCCAAATTCTTTACTCTATTTGCTTTAACTTCCTCCTTCATTTGGTACCCTGTACTTCCTCTTGCTACATTGCACTTGATGGACCCCCACCAGGCATTGTACGCCCTCCTCGCCATCGACTTTAGATCTCTTGTTGTTCCTTTGTTCCTGGGTTTGTTGGCTTCCCCTTCCCTTTGCGCCACCTCTCCCTCTCCCCTGTTCCTCCCTGTGTATTTTTAACTTATGACCATTACACCCTTTATTTTGAAACCAGTTGATTTCCCTGTTTTAATCCAACCATAATTTTATTTCTAGGTATTTCAAATAATTGCTTGATCATAAAATCTAGCAGATGATTCAAAAGAATGTCTTCCACCAGAGGACCTCAGTCTAAGTCCAAGTTGTTGGGTCTCCAGGGGAGAAAGAAGGCAATATGTTCCTCGACCTTGCCAGTCTCTCATGACTTTCTCCACTGTGGAAAGGCCCTCCGTGTAGAGTTCTTTGTAACTCGTGTCTCTTTATTTCTGCTGTTTGTGTCTGCAGATCGAGAGGAAGTCAGCTAGGGAAGCAAAGCGAGTGCTTTTCTCCTTGATCTATGATAGGTTTTGTACATACTTTCTTTTCTTTTTTCTCTCTCTCTCTTTCTCTCTGTCTCTCTCTCGCTCTCTTTAGAGATTTGTATTTTTGTGTGTGTGTCAGGCTTCATTTCAGAAGGCATTGGGGTTGGTTCTGTGATGATTTATTTGTGTGGAAGAGGGAGGTTATTGGTTTTTCCTCATTTATATGTAGGGCCCCTCACAGGGAAGTATTTTTAGAAGCATTTTTATTTCCCTTCATATTTTTTCCAGTTTCGGTACGATTGCTTGCATTTGGAGTCAGTTGCCTGTATGTATCCCTTTGGTGTGCAAAATTAGAAAAGAAATATTTAAGCAGTAGAAAACTCACACGGCACCGATCACGACACGTGTTTGTCAGCGGCATCTAATGAATAATGGAAGGGGCCAGGGTTTCTTTCTGAAAGGACCCGGCTTTCACAGTGAGCGAGGCTGCACAGTGATGTTGATTGGCTCCGCATTCCTCTCTGTACGCTGCTAGCCGTACACATGCAAGGAAGACCTGTCCTGTTGACAGGTCTGATTCTCTGTCTGCCACAGTCAGTTCCATTATCCTGCCTCAGGCTTGAACCTGCAGCAGCTGAATCTTGTATTTGCTCTGCCTGAGGCCGTAACCTGCTGCTCTTCCCTTCATCCTTTATTTGTTCATTCCTTGTGCCACCTGTTTGTCTCATCTGGCACTGGAACAAGGCATTCCTCTATCTCCTTATTTCCACGCCTAGTATTAAAAAAAAAAATCCCAGGTGGCTTTCTTTCACCTTGTGTGAGCTTGAATCTGCCCCAGCAGCTGTCGAGATGAGTTTTCTTCAGGCACACGAATTCCAAAACCAATTTCCATTTGTTCTAAGAGAACAGGCCTCACCACAAGGCATCTGAGAGGCACACAAGGACTCTCAGAACACTTAAAAGAAAAATTAAAAAACAGGAATAGTCATGTGTCCAACACCAGTGACACTGAAAGCCAAAGGCCCTAGTAAAGTCTCTTTTTAAGTGTAGGCTTGAAGCACAACTCTGTGCAAGGCCCACAAATCCTGCCACCTTGCT
Source organism: Tenrec ecaudatus (assembly GCF_050624435.1). Taxonomy (NCBI): domain Eukaryota; kingdom Metazoa; phylum Chordata; class Mammalia; order Afrosoricida; family Tenrecidae; genus Tenrec; species Tenrec ecaudatus. Next base: position 114,750,595 of record NC_134530.1, read on the forward strand.
AAAAATATAGCCCCACATCGCTCTCGTCTTGTCCAGTCTGATAGCCACTTACCACGTGAGGTCATGGAGTACCTGAAACGCGGCCAGTCTGTGTTGGATGGGCTGTCGCGATAAAATGCATAGCAGATTTCAAAGTTCTCACAGAGAACAATAACGAACTCTCTCATTGATAATTTTTACATTGAGTAGTGTGAAGTGATATTAACTTGTATACCCTGGGGTGAAAAATTACGAACAAGATGAATGTCACGTATTTCTGTTGACTTTCTGCAGGACTGCAAACACAAGGTTTTACCTGTTTTCCAAGGCTAGTGCAATGTCTCTACTGAGCTTGCTGTTCAGGGTTTGTTTAAGGAACGGTGTGTGTGTGTGTGTGTGTGTGTGTGTTCTTCAGCCACTCTGGAATGCAGTGTTTCAACTTTACAAATGAGGGCTATATTATCCTTGAGTTTCTTTTCAGGATATTTTATATGGCATTGGAACACCAGAAGCAGAGTTTTTGCAAAATGTGAAACACACTATTTTTATAATGAATTAAGGTAGCCTCTTTATAAAAAGCTACTTTCCACTTTTATATACAGTTTTATTACCTGATAGAAGCAGGTTTCTTTTCTTTATATGCTACCGGTACTCCCAACAAAATCAACCTGTTTTAAGGTTGGTTTCATACTTGTGAGTGCTCCAATCTATACAAAAAAACTTATCAAAAAAGAGCCCTCCCTGCCCTCAAGGAGAATGCCTTCCTCGTGAACAAAGACCGGCAAATTCTAACACTCTCTGCACTGTTTTAATAGACCAAGTTATAAATGTTAAAAGAAAGAAAACCCACGCCCTTTGCTATGTGAACGGAAGGGATGTGATACAGACAATATTTCAACATGTCTTGTTCAGTTTGGAGAGCCCTGTTTGTCATAGGGTTTCACTATGAAGATCAATATGGCTTTGCTTCTGAGAACAAAACCTTGCCGATGCCACACATCAGAATTGGAAAGCCCCAAAAGGTTTTTTCCAGGATTTGAAAAATACTGCTAGTGAGCATATTTATATATCCTGATATAACTGAGGTTTAGGTGTTGGGCTCTAACCAGAAGGTGGGGAGTTCAAACCCACCAGCTGCTCTTTGGGAGAAAGAGGAGGCTGTCTGCTCCTGGAAAGACGGGCAGTTCCAAAAACAGGACTGTGAATCGGAACATGGAATCAAGGGCAGTGAGATGTTGGGCTGACTATCTGCCAGTGTTCCTGGTCCTGCAGTGACTGCAATTTCTGGCTGCTAACAGAGAAGTCGGGTGCTTTACCCAATGGGGCGGTCCGCCTCTACACTGATGCACAGCTTCAGGACGCCTGTGGGGCCAAGTGGGAATGGACAGGCTCCGTGGCAGAGAGTGCAGTTTATGAACTCGAGGAGCGCTGGAATCACAGCTTGGCACCAGCAACTCCACTCAATACAGCAATCCTGGGCGGCAGAGACTACTTGCTTGCCCATCTTACAGATGGGAAGACAGAGTCATGGAAAGTTACGTGAATTATCAGAAGTCAGACAGCCAAAACAAACTCACTGCCACCAAGTCTTTTCTGGCTCATCAGCACCCTGTAGCACAGAATGAACGATCCTTTGCATTTCTGGGCCTCATCTTTCTCCTGAGGAGCCACAAGTGGATTCGAACTGCTCACCTTGTAGCAACCCAACACATAGTCCCCTACACCACCCAACCCACCACTCACTCCCACAGAATTGTTTCCAGTTCAGAGTGATCCCTTAGAGTGGTTCCAAGGCTGTAAATCTTTACAAGAGCCGTTAGCCTCATCTCTCTCCCTCAGAGCAGCTGGTGGCTTTGAACCACCCATCTAGTGGTCCGTAGCCCAGTGCTTACCGGACAGTTCCACCAGGGATCCTCCCTAGTCACCAGGAACCGGTAATTAGCACAGGCCAACTCTCAACCTCAGCAGGGCACTGCTTCCCCAGCGCGAAAGCCCCCAATCCCACCCTGGTTCTAGAGAATACACTCTGTAGGCCTCCTGGACTTTGCGGGACTCCCTCTCCCCATTTCCCTTGAACTTTCATTTCATCCCATTGAGTCTTTTCCCAGGAATGATGAATAAGGACAAACTTTGGACTTCATTTGTTCTCTTTTGCAGCCGTTTTCTTCCTGTCCTGGTGTGTGCCCCTGAGTCCATTCTGAAGCAGAGCAAGCTTGCCTGCCACGGGAAACTGCCTGCCGCTCTTCAGAGAAGACCACGCAGTCTTTTCTCCTTGAGAAGCCCTTGATGGGTCCTTCACAGCACCAAGCTCTCGGTTAGCCGCCTGGCACGTCGCCACGTGCCTCCCGGGTTCCTGTTGTGTCAGCGCGGACTGGACCGAAGACCAGGAAGAGACAAGAAGTCAGTGGTATCGAGATCTGATGCGAGAGCGCCCTGTACATATTTTCTTTGCAGGTCTTCAGTGAACGCGGGCCAAATCCTACCCTCCTTCCCGGGTTTCTGTAGGAAACTCATTTGCATATTTGCAAAAGGAATGTGGATTTTAATGATCTTAATGGAAACTAGAAATATATCATTTTCCTGATAAGTTGTCAGTTTGGATGTTCAGCTTTCTGGCACCAGAAAGCGAGTGTGTGTAAGTCTATGCAGTGCTGCCTGTCACGAAGTAAATGGATGTGGTAGTCCCAGCTTTTTGCATCCTGTTCATGCACCTGATCTTTTGCTATGTGATGGTTCGATTTTTATATATTTTTCTCCCTCTGGATTTTGGCTCTTCGAAACGAATTCCCAGTGTCAGTCCCTAATAATTCATCTCACTGTTGGCACCAAAAGGCATTATTTAGAGCTCATACTCCGCGGTTGTTCCAGCGATTCTTGCTGAGCCAGCCTCAGAACGGCCTTGCAAGAGCCTTAGCAGTTTTCTTAGAACCTTCTGACATTATGCTTAATTAAGGTTTACATGCTAATATTGAACAATAAAGTGAGGATGGCATAATAACACAGGAAAAAGGAACCGCGGTAATTAGCAGTGATGATACTTGTTCATTGAATTGTATCATTGCACATATGTACCCTTGCCAATTTATAATTTTTTCAAGTTATTAATTATAGCTTCTGAAGCAGTATGTTTAAAATACCTCAGGAACCATCTCCTAAATACCCCTAGATTTAATGAAAAGCTTGTGATTATTGCCTTAAATAGCAGCAAAGATGCCTCCCAACCTTAGAGAAATCAGTTAATCTCTAATTTCTCTTGTCTATAAACACGCAACTCTTATTATTCCTCACATTTTTCCTGAAGTTCATTATCAATAATAGAACTTTGTTTTGCTTACATATTCCTTACAACTCAAGGGGGATTTCTCCTTATCTCCAGATTGCTTTCTTGTTGTGAAGAAGAAAATAACACGTATCTCTTTGGTGATTGAAAACTCTAAGAAAAATAACCCCTCACATCTATATTAAAAATAAGAAAGTTGCCTGAAAATGTGCTAGCAAGTAGGGAGGGGAGGGAAAAAAAAACCCAAGGTGTGTGAGAGACATAAAAATTACTTTACACATGTCCTTCAAAAAAGTTTAATACATAGTCAGGTCACATTACTGAACATTAAATTCTCTAGGTCTCTGGCTGCCAGTAGCAATTATCTGTAAAAGAACATGTTTTCCCTGGTGACTCGCTATCAGGAATTTTTGAGTATACCTAAGCATAGCCTTGAGCAAAACTCCTACGGGGCATATTTGGAATACAGGATTTCATTTGGATGCAATATCAGGGTTTCAGTGCAATATGTCTATCTATGTATTTTTACATCTGTTTTAACATATTGATGTGTTTATCTGCTGACTTTAATTACATGGTATAAGTATATATAAATGTAAATAGTACTCCTGAGCTTCCACCCAACTTTCGTCATGAGGTATACAAATATATTTCCCTCGATGCCTGGATAATTTTATATTATAATGATATCTCCAGAATTTTCATCATTAGTTTGCTAGAAAGATGTTGTATATTTGCAGATGGCTGAAGGACCAGTTCTCATGCGATCTGACTGATCACATTTCTTTAGTTCCCTGTGACCGGAGGGGCCAAAACTCAGACGTTCTTTTGTCCATCCCAATTCTGGACCACACAGTGACAATGCCAGGTTCGGAGGCAGTTAAAGCATGAGCACAATTAAAAGCAAACACACACTGCTGTGCCACGCCGGAGAGCCACAGAATGAATAAATGCCTTCAACTGATAAATGTCATGGAACCCTGATTGTGGTTAGGCGTTGGGCTACGACCTTCGTGGTCAGTAGTTCAAAACCACCAGCAGCTCCGAGGAAGAAGGCCTGTAAACAGTTATAGTCTCAGAAACCTACAGCGTGTTTCAGCCGTGACTTGATGGCAGTGAGCCTGAGAAGGATTCATGAAGCAAGTTCAAATGCTGAAAGACTTCAATGGAGTACCTGCTCTTCTAGCAGTTTTAGGCATTGCTGTGCAGGCTATGGCTTGGAACAGATTGTTCTCATAATGAAATGTCTGTGCCCAGAAATGCTGGGATGCCTATTGGCTTAAGATCTAGAAAGGAACGAAAAGGTGTCTTTGACACTGCTGAGTAGCAGAAAAGAGAAAAACAAAGCAAAAAAACCCAAAACCACCGAGTCTAAAATTTAACTTCAATGACTTCCTTTTGGCAAGTTTTTGAGTAGTGCATGTCACATTCTTCTTGACATTTGAGACTTTGAAATGAAATTCTTTCCTTGTCACTATTTTGAGGCCAGACTGAAATAATTCACTTTTACATCTATTGTCACAATGAGAGCTTCCTGATAACAAGAAAAGTCTTGGTTCCCACTGAATCTCTACAAGTCCACTTAGGGTGACCTACGGAGACTGCAAGTCCACATGAGAAGTGAGCAAAATGTGGCCGGATTGGTACAGCGCTCCATTTGTGAATGGGCCACTGAGCGTTCTCCAGCACTGGCTACTGCCGATCCGGTTGGTGCAGGCAGCCAGGAAGGACCACGTCACTTTAATATCGGGAGGAAAGGCCCACGCGAACCCAACTTAGTTGGTGTACAAAGAATTTGACTTATCGATTCTTCCTCATGGGGACATCCCCAAGAGATTTAGGAAGGCAGCGAATCTGGCAGGCATCTTTATGGCTCAGTTCAGGTTTGCCAGGGATACGTCATCTGAAAACTTGAGGTGATTCCTTCGCTAAGAAAAAGCACAATTTAGAATGCAAGTGTTTCTGTATACCTCAGGAAAAGCTGGAGAACATCAGTTTTTTCCCTAATATATTAGGTTGAATGTTTGCACGGGCCATGTAAACCATTGGGGATTTTTATAGAGCCATATGCACTTTTATTACTGCAAAAGACAACAGTATTACAGTCATGATAAATAAAATTACTTGCAGGCCTTCGCAGCTTGGGCAAGCCAGCAGTGCTGCATTTTCTTTCCCGTGGCCACAAAATGTAAATGAAGTTGAAACAGCAGAAAGGTTCATCGTTTTTACTTGTAGTAATTCTCACAGAATCATGAATGCCTTTCTTCCTCCTTCCTGGATCTCTCCAAATAGATCCCATTTATCTGATTGGATTTCTGTCCCATCTTTCTACATATTACAGCTAATTAGTACCCCCTGATGAGAAACAGTCCACTGATGGAAAAAGCAGTTAGATAAGATCTGCATTAACAAATGTAGTTCATTTAATATCATTTGTGCTGCTGCATTATTAATAATGCGTAATTACCCTGCACAGGCTGGAAGGGGAGAATAAAACTGTTCTTTAATTTCTTGGCCTTTGCAGAGAAACAGTATATTAGAGCGAATAAAACAGTATTGGACTATTGGTTGCCATCCATCATAGGACTTTATGTGTCACACAATTTTATTAACTTTGGGTCTAGCTAGAAGTTCTATATTTCAATACAATCACAAACTACCCAGAGACAACTATTTTTGCAGAATTTTGAAAAGGCCAACTTCTTGTTTTGGGATGTTAAATCGGGACACCCAGCAGATAACCATGGGAAAGTCCAGAGTTGTTCAGCCTGGTATTCCAAGTATTTCACCCCAGTAGATAATGAATGCTACTGGGCTGGAGAATTCATGCTCACAAAACACCCTGGAGGAAACCTGACATCACTCTCCCCATTCTCTGGAATTCGGCTGGCTGCAGGAATAAGAAAGAGAATCCTGCGATAAACGGGGTAAAGTAAACAAGCAGTGGTGACAGCACCAGGAGAATGGACGGTGCTGGTCGAATGCCTACTTTACACCGAGCTTTGTGTTAAACTGTTTCATGTGTGCTCATTCTCACAACAGTCCTATGCGAGAGTTATTATTTTCATGCAAGAGGCCATTCATCCTATCTGGTTGAAGACCTCACACACTGCTTCACACACACTGGAGAAAACTCTCTAGAAAGAAGCCTGGCTCCTTGCCTTGTTTCTTCATTGTGTGTCAAGGTAGTGAAGCCAGGCCTCTTGAACAAGCTTCTCCAGATGAGGCAATGTACATGCCCACAGGGTGGCCCTGAGGAGGCTTGTTTGCGCAGGTGAGGCAAGCTGGGGTGCAGATGTACCAGCTGGCCTTGGGAAGCCAGGTCTAGATGTGGTACCAAGGAAAGAGAGCGTCCAAATCAGGGCAGATGCAGAGCAAAACTTGGTTTATTTTCTCCCTCTTTTCTTTTTCCCATTAAAGCCACATCTAAACCTCATTCAATTTCATTCGTCAGCCCATTCATATATTTGTCAAATATTTATTGAGCCAGCTATTTGCAAGGGGGATTCAGGAGATGCAAAAGGTGCGTTTGAAATATGTAATAAGGGAATCCTTTTGTTATCATCAGAGAGCTCACATGCCTGTGAAAATAGATCTAAAACTGATGGTATCATTCAAGATGTCTCCAGGCGTTTTCAAGGTACAAGGTGGGCACAAAGGAGGGCGGGGTCACCCCAATTGAGCCACAGAAGTTGTGGCAAAGGGATGAGAGACTGATTCTTAGACCATGAGTGCTATTTTCCAGGTAGATGAGTTCGACTTCGTTTTATTTCTTTTAGAATGGCTGTTGTTTTAAGTACTAAATGACAGATTCTCCATCTACCTATGAGCAGAGTCCATGAAAACTTTGTTGCCTGTCAGTCCAGTACATCTTTCTTTTGAGGGTCGTACCCTTCTGAAACACCTTTCATCCAGAGGCGTAGAGAAATGTTTAGTTGGTGCGCCAATCTTTATGACAAGGGAGATGGCTAGAGTGTGCTTTGGTAATCATGTTCAGGTTTAACGGATGGAATATTAGATAGAATCGTGATTTTCAAGTGGAGCTTTTCGCCTCAACAGGTTTACAGGTATAGACCAGCTTTGAAATACAAATGACTGTATTTTCCCCCAAGATATTTTCATGTCTCTAAGGTGCAGGCAGTTCCTGGTCATTAAAATAACATCTCTACTGTCATTTCATTAGCTTAGGTATCAGTATGTCAAAAGTCATCTTTTCCAGCTGGAATTTTCTGCGGATAAAGTAGGAGCTAGCTCCCCTTTTCAGATTGCAGAGCCCCTGGCAACCTCCATAGGGATTTTTAGGCAAACAGATAGCCATGGTGGGCTAGGCATTACCAAGTATTCTCTAAAATGCCTTTCCTTTTCCTTCTGAGCTAGCCCATATTTCTCACTCTCCCTTGAGGTTAGTAATGGCAATCAACTGAAGTCTAGACAAAACAGGAGACCTGGGGTATAAGTGGTTACACTCTGGGATGCAAGCTACAAGGTGAGCAGTTTGAAACCACCAGCCATGCCTTGGGAGAAAAACGGGGCTTACTACTCCCATAAATAGTTACAGTCTCCATAACTCACAGAGACAGTTCTATTCAGTCCTGCAGGGTAGCTATGAGGCAGTGTCAACTTGATGGCAATGAATATGGATAAAGTAATGCTGACAGTAGTGATGTTCCCCACTCCCCAACACCCCCCCCCCAAAGCCTGCAGAACATCCTCCCTTCACTCTCCTTTTCTGCTGCCTAGAAGTGCAGAACTTGGGGGCTCTGCAGGATCACAGAAGCTTCATATTGAGGCTGCCTAGATCCCTGGGTCTCAGCTGAGAGGAGGGCAATTCAAGAGAACCAGAAATACCAATTGTAGACAGTGCATAACACGAAAGAAAGTTCTATGTTGAAAACTTAGGGTTGTTTGTTTTGGCACTTGGCCTCCCTTAATACACCACAGCTTGTCATGTATGCCCCCTCTAAGAAGAAATATGTGAGAGCGTGGGCAGGGCCAAAAGTAGCTAAGGATTCTGCATGGAACACAGCTACCATGTGGGTAGAGGGGAGTGTCACTGATAACCATAACAGTTATGGATAGAATTGTATTTCCCAGAAATACATGGTGTAAATCCTAAACCCCTGTACCTGTGGATGTGATCCCACTTGGGAACAGGATTTTCTTGGTTGGGCTAGAAGATGGCATCAGTGCAGGGTATGCTTTCAGCCAATCACCTTTGAGACATAAGAAGAGCTGGTTAGGCACAGAAAGGGAGCACAATTGGAGAGGAAGATAACATGCTACATGAAGAAACCTAAGGAGCCAAGCAGGAGCTAAAAGGAGACAAGGACCCTTCCTCTAAAGTTAATAAGGAAGTAAACCTTCATCTAGAGCAGCAGTTCTCAACCTGTGGGCTGTGACCCCTTTAGGGCTCAAATGACCCTTTCACAGGGGTCGCCTAAGACCATCCGAAAAGACTTATTTCCAATGGTCTTAGGAACCAAGACACTGCTCCACTATTCATCTCCAGGCAGGTCCGCCCACATGCAGATACACCCACGTAGGAGAACCCAACATGATGATATCATTGAGCAACCCCATCACATACACCCCGTACAAATACAGGTGTATGTGACAGGGTTGGTACCATAATGTACTTATAAGGACCAGTCACACATGTATAGAGAGCTGCTGCTGTGTAGAAAGCAGCTGCTGTGTTGAAAGCAGCTACTCTGTTAAAAGCAGCTACTGTGCTGAAAGCAGAAGTATTGGAGATAAAACGACACTTCATAAATTATAATTACTGGGTAGATGTAAAATCATATACTGTAAAGCCATCAACTACTGAAAAAAATATCTGTACCTTGGGAACTTAAACTGGATGCTGATCAGTCTTTTTATATTCAACAGTGGTTGATGTGAATACTGCTCCCTTGTGATAGTAACAGGTAGGTAAAAAAAACAACATAGAGAATGGTACATCATAGGAAATTTTAATGAACTGTATTGACTGAACTATGCCATGTATCATCTTTTGTATTATTAAAGCTATTGTTATATATTATTTTTATTAAAAAACCATTTCATGACAATGGATCATGTGGAGAGGAACGTTAAGAAAAGAAAATATAGTGAGAATTTTTTACAGTATGGTTTGACCTCAATAATTATGGCAGGATTTGGGAACCATAATGTTTTGTTTTTTGTGAAGATCTATCAGCCAACTCTATAAAGCCAAACAAAGTAAAACACCATTTTGATAGCAAGCATCCACACTTTGCTGGGAAGGATACCAAGTATTTTAGAAGCAAAGCTGATGGACTTAAGAAAGCCAGGCTTGACAAGTGGCAAGTGCCAAAAGCACAATGTAGCAGCCATTGAAGCTTCATATTTGGTGGCACTCAGAATCGCCAGAGCTATGAATCCTCACACCATTGCTGAGGATTTACTGTTGCCAGCGGCCAAAGACATGAGTTATGATGGGAGATCTATTTGTTATGAAATTGAGTGCAACTTCCTTATCTAATGACACTGTCCACAGAAGAATAGATGACATATCTACTGATATTCTTGATCAGGTAACACAGGAAATTAAATCTGCTCCATTTCCAATATTTAGCATCCAGTTTGATGAATCTATAGACGTTGCAAACTGTTCACACTTACTGGTTCACGAGAGGTATCTTAAGGATGGCGACTTTAAAGATGTGTTCCTTTTTTGCAAACATCTTGAAATGGCAACTACTGCACGTGATGCATTTGACACAGTTGGTTCATTTCTGAAAAAGCATAAGATCTCTTGGGAAAAGGTTTGTGGTGTTTGCACAGATGGTGCTCCAGCTATTAGGATGTCGATCTGGATTTCAACGTTTGGTGCTGAATGAGTCAACAAAAGTCATCGGAACTCACTGTATGATTCATCAGCAAATATTAGCAATGAAAACACTGCCACAAGCATCACAAGAAGTAATGTAAAGTGTCATAATTTCTGTCAGTTTTGTAAAGGTGAGCACTTTAAACAGTAGAATGTTTTCACAACTGCGCAATGAATTGGATGCGCCCAATAATGCTCTGCTATTTCACGCTGAAGTGAGATGGTTGTCGAGAGGAAAAGTTTTAAAACGTGTTTTGAGTCTGGATGAGCTCAAAACATTTTTTTAATCAGAAAGTAAGACCGCAGCTCAGAGCACTTTGCAGCGATAAAAGTGAGCCGCCGAAAATAGCTGATTTGGTCGACATCTTTGCCATCTTGAATGAGTTACATTGATCAATGGAAGATGCAACATGCCTCAATTTGTCTGAAAAGATCCGATCATTCCAAATGAAACTTCAGCTTTGGCCAAAAAAAAAAAAAGGATGAAAATAAAATTTGCATGTTGCCTACCTAATCTGCTTTCTTTGAAGAACGTGAGATTGACCCAGACAAAAGGATTATGATGATAATTTCTGTGAAAGAACCCTTGCACATGCTTGCACATGAAATTTCATCATACTTTCCAAATCTTCTGGAACAAGTGTTCGTAGTCATATCCCGTCTGAGACTGTGTTGCATCTTCTTCCATTTTCAGCAACATATCTTTGTGCAACAGGGTTTTCCAGCTTGTTGGTTATCAAGTCTAAATACGGAAGTAGACTTGTGGAAGATGATCTTCATTGTGATCTTGCAAAGACTACCCTGAGAAGTTCTGATCTGGTGAGAAAGTAGGTATCTCAACCTTAGCACTGATGTTGGCTTTTTACGCATACTGTTGCAAGATGTAGCAATGTAGTCTACTGTTGTTATATTAAGACTGCTACCCATGCTGCACCATGCTTTAAGATGAAATTTCATTTATTTGTAATTAGAAAAAAATATTTCACAATATATAATTGCATATTGTTTTGTGATTCATCATTAAGCTTTAATTATGTTCAATTTGTAACAATGAAAATACATCCTGCATATCAGATATTTACATTATGATTTATAATAGTAGCAAAAATTACAGTGATGAAGTAGCAACAAAAATAATTTTATGGTTGGGGTCACCACAACACAAGGAACTGTTTTAAAGGGTCACGGCATTAGAAAGTTTGAGAACCACTGCCCTAGAGCTTGTCCCCTGAATTTTGACCCCTAGCCTCCTGAACAATAAGAAAAATAAAATGCTGACGACTAAAGCCACTGACTAATAGTATTTCCATTAGACCATTACAAAGAATTGAGGACAACCACTCTCTTGTGTGATGGGTAGTGGGACAGCACACTGAAAACGCATATCATGCAAGGTGATGGGCACCTCTATCATGCATTGAGCACCACTGTCATGTAGGGTAACTGAAACACTGTTCCTCTTACAGGTCTTCTCAAATCCTGCTGTCCACCTTGGAGCTTCTGCTATCCAATGTTTCCTTGATTGTCAAGTTCAATTCCTTCCAAATGAATGTTCAAACACCAAAAACTTAAAGAACGGAACATATTTTTCCCTAAAGAAATAATAGGAAACAAAATGATTGGTTCAGAGGGCCCCAAATTATGCTAACAAATTCATTTGTCCAGGACTTTAAATCACTGTTGAGGGTTTTAACCTTCTTACATATCACTGTCTCAGATGCGTAATTACCATTGAGTTGTTTATGGTTTATCCAAATTAACAGTAACTTTTCAAACTCTTTGATGGTCTGAGTTCTTTTTTTGTGTGGTTGTCTATCCCACGCCTTGTGCTACACTAGCCACCTTAATCACATTTTTTTTCATGTGACTTAATCATGTTGTATTCAGCTGCCAAATCAGACAAGCAGCAACCCGATTCACAATTTGCAATGATCCCTCTCTTTAACTCAATTGTGATTCTCACAGTTTTCCTCTCGGCCTTATTACTGACATCACTAACTCTCCTGGAGCCACCGTTATGGTATTTTATGCCAAAAAAGCACACAATCATGAATATTTTCATGTGCGACCAGAAGCGCCATATGTTGTCTGAGCGACAACTGTACTTACACTGAAGCGTCACCCTGCGTCAGAGGCAGGACCTGACTACAGACTCACTCTCAGCTCTTCCTGCCTCTTTCCCATCACATGTTCTGTTCGGCTGTCCAGCAAAGTCACAAACACGAACAGATTTCTTTTCAGACTTCACCATTGGAGTGGTGGAGAGTTGGAGCATGGACCCAGTCCACCAACGAGGTGTGTGGGTCCCTTGCTTCTTCTCCTCAATAATACACATCAATGCACATTGATTTATTTGTTGAGTGATTGCCTTCTTTATATTATAAAACTTCTTGATCCATTTGTCATTGTGTCCTCTAATACATAGTTGATACTTATCAAATATTTGTTAATGAATTTTCTTAAAAGAGATTGTTAATTTAGGAAATTACATTCAGTGACCCATAAAGATTGTTTAAATTATAAGAGGCTGTGATTTAAAGTCCTCATTCCAAATAAATACCCACTCATATAACCAAAGTAGCCAAAGAAACACACATCAGTTACTAGCATTTAAAATGTACCCAGCCATCCTAGATATGGGGGCATCCAGATAATCCCCAATCCTCCTTTGCCACGCAGCCCCAGAGAAATGCTCAAAGACACACAAACAGCCAGACACCTGTCAAAATGAGCACACATCCCCAAACATGCCTTTCCACTATGGACGCACACTAAAACACACAAACACAGACAAATTCACACTTTAAAATAACTTCACACCGTGATCTTGCTTATATTTAGTCTACTTCATCAAATAAATCCAAAATGAAAGTAGCATTTTTACTTCCATCCCCAGTTCCATTTTTGGAGTTGCTTTCTTTAAATCCGTGTCCTCTGTAGGAAGGAGTGCACAGGGGACAGACAGGAACAGTGTCTCTCCCAAAGTCCTCCATTATTCTGCAATTTACATTGCAAATGTTATCAAAAATGCAAATCTATGTGACATCTAATTGTCCCTCTACCTTATGCTATGATAAGCATTGGCTTGGTTGAATCATATTTCTGAGAATAAGAGAGCCAACGGTTTTGTTCTCTATACTTAGAGATGCTCAGAGAACCCTACCATCATATTGTTTTTTTTTAAATCCCTCATCCAAATAATATAGTCACACTCCAGTCATAACTCATTTTGGGTTAAAAAATATGATAGGTAATGTGACAAGTCAGTGAGCAATGTGTGGTGATTGCCCACAAGTATTCAGTCTTCTGTTGAGGAAGGAAGGGATAAGGAGATATACAGGTGTAACAGTAATAATAAAGACAACCTCAGGGAACACACATATAATCAACTCATATAGCAGTCTCTTTCCATCTGCAAGTATACAGACATGGCCTCATCACTTCAAAGTAGACATGGTCATTCTCTCCATTCCCCCGATTAGCCCCTGATGCTCAGCCTAGAGAGAGAACAACATGTAACTGTGTGGTCAGTCCCTTTTGACTCTGAGTAGGCAGCTCTAAGGAAGATTAAGGAGATCAGAAACCAATTGTGTCTACTCTTTTGCCTCGCACATAACCTCTTTCCTTGTTCCAATGATCCTCGGCCATGCATCTCACAAAGTTGCTGGGATATGGCCCCAAACCAACCTGAACAGATGTGAAGCAAATCCTTTTTCTTTCAACATTTCTTTTCACTACTTCTGTAAATCTACACACACATGCCTGTATTCTTCTTTGCACATAGGAAGACGGACTCCCATGAGCATTGTAAGCAGCATTTAAGTGAGTAGCCCACGGAAAATGGGGAGGCACTATCTCTGGGGTTGTTAGCTGCCCTCCAGGCGGTTGCGACTCACGGTGACCCTGTGTGCAAAAGACCGAAACATTGCTGCTCCTCGTCATTCTCACAGTTGTGGTCAGGACTGAGTCCATTGTCTCAGGTCTCCTTTGTTTTCCTTTCTGGCCTTCTTCTTTCCCAAGCATGGGGCCCTTTCCCAGAGACTGGTCGCTCCTGATTCCATGGGCAAAGTAAATGAGGCAAAGTCTCAGTGTCCTCACTTCTAAGGAGCATTCTGACTATACTCTCCTAGGGTGTTTCAGTTGTGTGTTCTTCTGAAATGTGTGCAGTATCCTCGTAATATATAAACCACCATCACAAGAGGACTGGTAACTCTACAGGAGATGCATTGGCTGAAAATCAAAACTGGGTCTCACACATGGAAGGCAAGGCTTCGACCATTGAACCACCAATGCTTAATAATCAAACTAAAGTTCATTTCCATCGAGTTTATGCTGACTCATAGTGACAGAGTAGAACTTCCCTGTGAGTTTCTGAAGCTGTAATTCTTTAAGGGAGTAGAAAAGTGCTGTCTTCCTCCCAAGGAGCAGCTGGTGGTTTCGAACTACTGACCTTGCTGATTGCTTCCTAACTGTAACCACTACACATCCAAGACTCCTTATCCTATGTCACAAACTCCTAATAGGTCCTGAAGAAATATTGTTTTCTATTTCTTTGTTACAGAAGCAGGAAATAAAGCCAGACTTCCTGATAGTTTGTGATGGTAAAACTCTTTCCTCCTTTTGGTTGGCCACACGAGGGCATATTCCCAAGTAGAGATCCAGCAACGGCCAGAAAGAAGGCATGAGCAAGGTCTCCTAAAAGACAATATTTCCAGTGGTACAGGGATTTGAAGTATATCTATTTCCATAGATGTTTGCAGCCCCTGTAAATCCTGTCATCTTGTAAAGTCCCTTCAGCGCGCTAATGGTATTTATCCTTTGAAAGGACCATCATCATACAGCATCGTTTAGAATCTGACTTCTTTCCTCAGTCAACAGACTGGAAATAGACTTGAGAATCAAATTGATGTGGGGAGAAAAGGAATCCTAATCTCATTAAGTTTCCATTAACAAACAAACAGAGTCAGACACGAGCAAATTGATAATAGAGTTCACTTCAGGGGGGTACCTTCCAGAGAGGACGTGGAGAGGAGTGATCGCGCTGTCTGATTGGTGCAGAAGGAGACATGGAAGGAGAGAAAAAGAGCTGAAGTTGGCTGCAGGGACAAGCTGACAGTAGGCTGGCATCT
The DNA here is from genome assembly GCF_050624435.1 of Tenrec ecaudatus. Classification (NCBI taxonomy): domain Eukaryota; kingdom Metazoa; phylum Chordata; class Mammalia; order Afrosoricida; family Tenrecidae; genus Tenrec; species Tenrec ecaudatus. The sequence continues at coordinate 114,765,836 of NC_134530.1, forward strand.
GGGAGTGGGGAGGGACATGAGAGTAGGTTGAAGGGAAAGCTGAATGTAGGTAGAGAAGGGCTTTTGTCACTTTTGGAAGGGGCTGGCCCTCTAGGATGTTGCCACCCCCTTACCTGGACAGCTGTAACCTGGATAGATGGAGAGGAACCCTAAGCTGCCCTGGCTAGGCCCACAGAGCTTGAGAATCGCAACAAAATAGTAGTAATGAAAGGGCTTCTTATTTTACTAAATTCTTTATGTACATGTCATTAAACGTTCTCAAGACATGCTGAGAGTGTTACTATCATCATTCTTGTGTTATGCAGGAGAAAACATGCCATTGTTCGCTGTCCAGGCAGCAGGGGCCTGACTCCTGAGACCTCGTGCACAACGGCCCTCGCCTCAGCCTCCTGATAACCTGTGGGTTGGACCAGTGAGGAACAGTGTTTGTCTTGGCTGATTTTCTGAAGTAAATCATCAGACTTTTCTTCCTAGGTCATTCAATTCTGGAAGCTCCCCTGAAGCCGGCTAAACATCGTAGCAACATGCAGCCTCCCTGTGCCCAAGAGCTGGATTGGCCTGGGATGCACCTAAGTCGCCTTCACGGAAGGTCACCAATGTCTCACAGGAAACACTTAGGGGAAATTGAATAACTTAGCACACACCTGACTTTCTTCTTTTATACTAGCTACTACTTATGAAACCAGGGCCCATGTTACCAAGCGCCGTCTTAAGCACTATCAGCCATATGCTTTCACCGGGACGGGCCAGGCACACAGTGAGCTGGGCAGCTCCTTGTCCCTCACCCCATCTAGTAGAGACTAGCTTAAGATGCAGCTTAAGGTAAACAGAATCCAACCCGGTAACGCAATTCCACAAGGTCACATAAGCTACCCAGGTGCCCTCTGGAAAACTCAATTCTGAGGACCGAACCTCCTCCAGACTGAGTTCAAAAGAGACCATTTAAACTGGCAGTGACGGAAAGACTATGGACCAGGAAGTTGAAAATGGAGTTATTTTTACCAGCAACCCACTGGGGTGGGAGCTCGTGAGGAAGATTAGATCAGTTATTAGAAATAAAGAAATTACATTTTCTTTGAACATCTAAGTGACTACATTTGTGCTCACCACTCCAAAAGACTCCAAGAGCCCATCTAATGAAACACCTGCAGTCTATTTATTAACAATTAGGGGGAGGAAATGGACATCATACTGATGAAATCTGGGCTTGATGCAAATCTGGGCTGAGCGTTATGTGCAGTAGGTGACAGAATTGGGAGCTGCAAAGCTAGAGAACAGTGCAGAACCATGATAGCACTTTGGATAGAGGTAACAAAGCTTTCGAAGAACCACTGAACAAGGTGGACTGCCTGAACAAAGGGTTCCGCATATTTTCACAATCATCCAAGGGAAGAATGATTCAGGGGTTCAAGGAAAGAATCCTAACAATCACCTTTGAGCCCGTTGTGCCAGGTGCATATACCATCTCATGTAACCCTTTGAGGTCCACAGTTTTATTTCCGTTCAATCAGGTAAGAAAATTGGAGTTCAAAGCCCAAAGTTACATAAATAATAAGTGGCAGAGTGAGAATTTGAAGTGATGCCTATCTGACTTCAAGCTCCAGGTTCTTTACACTACACTGAATTGCCTCCCCCATCATATGACTCCCAATTAAAGGGGGACTTATGCTAGCAGTCTGAACAATCTTAGCTGTGAAACTGAGCTCTTCTCCCAGTATTGGAGATGGAAGGGTGGTCAACCTCAGGGAGGGATGAAAATACATGCACGGCTTTTCCTAATTCTGAGGATTTATAATTCGACCTCTGGAAATCTGCAGAGGTCATGATCACCGTGTTAGATAGTTATTTTCTTCCCTTTGGGCAGGACCATGCAATCTGAAATCTCAGTGACCCAATAACAAGCCTTTATTTTTCCCCTCTGGGTCTGAGGATCAGCTGTGCCTCAGCTGAGCTCAGTGCAGGTGTGTCTGGGCTCCAGGCCAAGGTCATTGGGAGTTGCAAGTCCAGGGAGCAGTCACTCCATCATATATTATTACACATGGGAGGCAGATTCTCAAAGGCAGGTTAGAAGCCTCCGTTCAGGTGGGGGCATCACATTTGCTTCTACTCAGCTAGTTGCCCAAACAGGCTCTTTATCCACCCAATAGGCAGCAGTTAAACTGCAGTAGGTTTAAACCATTCCCTTGTTAGAGAAGATGGTCTGTTCTTAAGAATGCTCCTTTAGCTAGCGCACTGGTTCTCAACCTGGGGGTCGCAACCTCATTGGGAGGTCAATGACCCTTTCACAGGGGTCGCCCAATTCATAACAGTAGCAAAATTACAGTTCTGAAGTAGCAATGAAGATAATGTTATGGTTGGGGGGTCACCACCACATGTGAACCTGTATGAAAGGGTTGTGGCATTAGGAAGGTTGAGAACCATCATGAATGCAACTACGCCACTGAAATTTTGTTTTCTTTTCTTGGCTTGATTATTTTCTTTTGGTTTTACTTTCAGAAGAAATTGTTACTGGTGATGGCCATCGCAAATCAGTCTGAATTATAGAGGTGAATTAAAATATTCCAAACCACTCCCACTCCACCCCTCTGCTCCCTGTTCCCAAAGAAGTACCTTTCGCTCAGTGATGAAAGAGAGTTGGTAACTACGTGATTGCATCTTTAGCTATGGACGTTTATTATTTATTTCTCGAAACTTTGGATCCATCCCTCACACGTAAGCCTCAGGGCACATTTACAAGCACTGTTTTTAAAAAAAGATTGAGAAAGCTGTGTTATCTATTTATTCCAGGGGAGATTTACTTCATTTATTTATTTGTTTATTTATTTATTTATTTGATTTATACAGCTGGGTCCAGCACAAGCCCCTGGGCATGCTCACATCAATTAAAACCTCAGATAGAAGCAGAATGCTGAATACAAACAAAATCAACAATTAATGGACTATCCCCAACTGTAAAGCACTTCAGCAGAACCTTCAAATCATTCCTCCCTCCTAACCCCCTTGGGCAGAAGGCTGGGTTAACAGATGGTTAAACAATGTTAAGAGAAGAGAACACAACATTAATACTATAGATGGGGGCAGGAAGAAAGACAGTGTGCTAAATCCATTGAATAATGCACCAGTAGCAATATAGGTAGATTTGGGGCTGGCTTTGGATATAGCAGCAATCAGCAGAAGGGAGCAGATATCACAGTTCTAATAATGAATGGAGACAAAAGAGCTTGGGAACAGTACAATAAGAGGCACGCATTGACTACAATTTTGGGCACAGTAACATCCTATCCTGTGGACCTTCTGAGAGTGGGCCAATGTCAGTGAGATGCTCTTTACGATTATTTCACGACAAGCAACAATTTGCCTTACCTTGGATAGGTAACAGCCCTTCAAGTACTGGGTGACTGCAATTGACAACTCAGGTGCCTCTAGATGGGGATTCAGATGTGACAGGCAGTGTTGATCTTTGGTACTACGAACATCCCCCCGCCCCAACCCCCACCCGGTCTCTGCATAAGACTCTTGTATGATACTCCCTATAGTTTAATTATCGCTCTTCCTTGAGTGTATTTCTCACTCTCCATCATGCAAGGTTGCCACTAGTGTCACATAGTGCGGAGAAAACAGTGGAAATGTGTTCTCTCACGTTTCTCACATAGTCAGCAAAATTATGCTCTCTGAAGGTTTTCGGGGAAGGTCCCACTTTGTCTCTTCCTTGTTTTTTAGTAGATGCTAGTAACACTTGCCATTCCTTGGTATGTTAACACATCTGGGAAGGAGCAGAGTGCACAGTGGTAAATCTCATTTCACTCCTGAAGTCTCATTGTTCCATTGTTTAGACAAGGACCAAATGCTCTCTAAGTTGTTCGACCAGGGGAGTTGGTGGGGCAGTAGTTAAAGCACTAACCCAAAGTGGGTGGTTAAATCAAGCAGCCACTCTACAAGATAACAATGTGGCCTTCAGCTTCCATAAACATTTACAGCCCAATTTAAACAAAAACCACTGCCATCGAGTGGATTTGCACATATCAGTCCAACACTTAATCAACAGCACAGCGGCAGCTTCTTCCTTGGCAGTTCTAGCCTGTCCTAGGGATACTTTGAATCAGAATTGACACAACTGGGATGCATTTGGTTTTCAAATAGTGTAGTCCAGTTTCCATGTAGAAGGGTCTGTCTGGGGCCACAGGCTAGATATGCCAATAGGCACACAAGTGGGAATGAGCCTTGCCCTACACTGTGATACATACAGAGAACTAGAATCAGCTATAAAGACCAATGACAATAACCAATGGGATTGTCTTTAAACAAACTGAGCCAGCTCCCTGCTAAGGAAAGAAGGAAATACACCTTTAGGCTCTCTGGATTTTTCTGTCATCGCTTCCCACTTCCTCTATTCATTTGTATGTTACTGTTCTGACATTTCTTGAATGCTTCTTATCTGTTTTTCCCTTCTATAAGCCTGCTGGACAGTTACACAATATGATCATGAAAAAACTCACCTTCCCGTCCATAGTCAACACAACGTGAGAGCTCAGTGTAATTATAAACAGATACACAGGAGCAACCCACCCCTACCCCCCCCCCAAGTCAGCCATCCTTCAAAGTTCAACAAAATATAAGATTTCAAATGTATTTATGGTTGGTATATTTGTAAAAATTATAGAAGTAGGTAGTTTTTAAAATTCCATGTTGAATTATATTTATGACTGCTAATTTAAAATAGCAGATGTAACTATAATAGCAAATTTTAAAAGCACTAAATATCCAGTAGGAAAGGAATAGTTAAATAAATTATAGTAAATTAACAAGATGGAATATTAATGTAGCATTAAAAGCAATCATTAAAAAGACCAAGTAGCAAAACACAAGAGTGGTCCAAATTGTGGATATGCAAAAAATGCTAATATTCATGGGAAAAACATGGGGAAAATACAAAACATGTTACAATATTAAAATTTTAGGAAAATGGAATTGTTTTTTATTTAAAAATATTCTAATAGTATTGCTTAATTTATTACTTTATAAATCTAGGTCTCAGGCGGTGGGGGAATCAGAATTCAATTTTTCGGATTTCCTTTCTTTTCTCCCATATATATTTTCCCATTATATATCTGGATAGATTAATTTACATATTTAAAAAAGCATTTCTGAGTTCTTGGGAATATATGTGTGGGAATACTAGTTCTTCGCTAAAAGAATTCCTATCAAAACACATGTAAGAATTGTCCAGTTCAGAATTAGTAGTGAAAGAATTAATCCTGACGCCTTGGATTTAGAAACTTAAAATTTTTTTTTGTTTGTTTTTGTTTTCCCGTGCTTACCATTCATTTCATTTTGTTTGGTATGGTGCAATCAATGGAATTGTATCTCCCAAAATGACCCAGTGAAGCCCTCACCCATTGTGCCTTTGATTATGCTTGTGGAAAAGGGGTTTCCCTGAAGAAATTACCTTAATCCTGTAACTGTTGTCTTATAAAATTGGAGAACAGACAAAAGAAAGAGTTACACAGGGAAGTGCCAGTGAGGATTTATGAACAAGCTACGAAGGAACATCAAGGATTTCCAGCAGGTACAGTGACATCCGGGCCGTTCGCCTCTTAGAACTCTCAGAAGGAACTGCCATGGCCGACACCATGGTTTGAACTTCTAGCATCCAGAAATATGAGACAATAAACTTCTGTTCTTTAAAGCTGTCCGCTTGGTGGTATTTTATGATGTCAGCCTAAGGAAACACTCTCTCTCTCTCTCTCTCTCTCTCTCTCTCTCTCTCTCTCTCTCTCTCTCTCTCTCATACACACACACTTTATTCCTTATATTTTATTTTACCCAAACTCAAGCTCATTGCTATGAAGTCAATTTCAACTCACTGCGATCCTGGCTATAGGACACTTACCCATTCATTTGTTCTGTGAGCTTTTATTGAGTGGCTACTAGGTCCCAGGTAGGGAGATACAAAAGTACGCATACTTTCAGGCCCTTGTGAAGGGTTTATTTTGTTAAATATTTATTCCTAAAGAAGGACGTCTTATAACCCCAAATTAAGCTATTTATTCTGCTATAGGTTCCTGTATATTATGTATTTCTTCACCCTAATTTAACTTTTAATACTTTTACTATCATCTCTCCCTTCTGTTGTACTCACTATTAAAAACCATGTCTACCTGGTTTGCCACATCCCTAGTGCCTAAAGAGTAACCAACGCATGGTAAGTGATTAATAAAGCTTATTGCAGCAATGAATGAATAATCAAACTAAATATATATGTTAAATATTTTAACAGATCAAAATGCAGCGAGTGCTGCTGGCAGGACTTGGCAGGGCTTCATCAAGGGAGAGCCACGGAGAGGTTCTAGTAGCAGAGTTAAAGACACGCCCAGCAAAGCTGTGGGAAGATATTCGAGGCGAGGAGAGAACACGCAAGAATGCACAATTATGAGAATGCCTAAGCCACTGCTGGCTAGCTGATTCTGATGCGTAGCGACCCTACAGCATTGTCAAGGATATCAATCTTTACAGAGGTAGCTAGTCTCCTCTTCCTCTAACAGAGTAGCTGGTGGCATTGATTCTGAGAAAGTCCAGTAAGTCGTAGAATTTGTGTGGCAGCAGCACTGATGCCTGACTTTCTTTACCATCTCAAAGGAGAAGGAAAATAAACATCAACAGCCTACAGCTGATTCCTTTAAGGTAGAGACAGGTATGTCTTTACCTTCCAAAAGTTCTACTAATCCTGACACCTCTCTGGGCACACTCTACTTCTCTGCTACATCCAGTGAGTCATAGCAATGACCATACCGGACTTACAAATTACATTCACAGTTATGGGTTTTATTGGGGAAGTAACAAGGCACAATTCGGCGTCAGGAAGGACTTAAGGTGCGGTGCAGGCGTGAGAACAGCATTGTCTTAGCCATCTTTCCTTTCCCTTTGCTCTTTTCATTCTTTCTGCCTCTTAGGCCCCTCTAACTAGCTTCTACTCTGCTCAGGGAAATGTGACAAAACCCTTTAGCCCCTAGGGGCGTCCACTCTGTAAATAAACCTCTGCCTGCAGGTGCTCAGCTATCTCTCACCCCATCGTTCAGCCACCTGAGCCCCTGTACATGTCTAGAGGTGCCCCACTCCACCACCAAGCCCATCCACTTGAAGATGCTCAGCTCTCTTGCTTCATGGGTCAGCAGCCCCACTCTAATGGCCTTGCTCTGTGGGCCAAGAAGCCCACTGTACCATCTCATACAGGTCTCCTGCTTGTGCTGCTGCCGTTGATCTGACCTCACTTTCCATGGTGCAGAGTCTGCCATTTCACTGTTGGCGCCTCATTGTCGCCCACTAGCTACAGCATCACATGCTCTTTCAGGAGATTGTAAGTGCAGAGGTGCTGGGTCTGTAGATATGCTCCATACCCCTTCTTCCTTATGGCTGTGGTCCTAACTTTCTGCCTCTGGGGTGGCTTAAGAGGGTGGCAAAACTGACCAATCCCCTCTTTAGGCTTCCCTACAACCTAGTTTCCTGATCTTATCCTCACAAGAGTCCATGCACCTTCTGTTCACTAGCTGCAAGCTGTCCAATCCTCTGGGTAGGTCACAATCCCCTATCCAATCTTTGGGTGAGAGTTATCAGCTCATAGAAAGTCCAGAATAAAGTGACCCATCACACCACAGGCCAACCCTCGCTCTTCTAGCCCCAATTATTTCATACATGAAGCATAGCGTCCTCCTCCCAATAATGTGATCAGTCCAAAAAAAATTCATGAACAATTCGCCCTTCAAGAGCAGACTCTGGAGGATGAAGTTGCTATGACATCAGCCATGCAGGTAGGCTGCAGGTATCCATTATTGTGTTAATCTGGGTACTTTAGAGAAACAAATCCACAGAGACTCATGTATAAGAGAGAGTTTTATATAAAGGTTAAGTGAGCATCAAGAAAACATCCCAATTCAGTGCTTTTTCTCCCGTAAAGACTTCTAGCCTCAGAAACTGACAAGGCATTTCTGTCCCATCCTACAGGGTGTCTGTGAGTCAGAATCAACTTGGCTTTGATTTTGGATACCAGTTTACTGCATCAAACTTCTTTTTCTTCAGTCAGTCATATTCTAGTCAGCTTATCTCCAGCCCCTTTGTGACAGGGGTCATCAGTCATAGATTTAAGAGTCCAGAACTTCCCTGCATTTAGACCAGCCAGCACACCTGGGCTCGGGAAGTAAATACTACCCATAGGCTTTGCAGTCTATGCATTTCCCTCTTCTTCTGATAAGTCACCTCTTTTTCTCTCTCTCATCCATAGCCTCCATTGACTAGGTAGGTGGATGCCAATGGAATGTTACTCAGATTGAGACTTTGTCTTAATTGTTGCATCTCCCCCACTTCCATTCCTTGGGAGGACCCAGTTGTCACCACAGAAGACAGGTATGCTCCTTAGAGGCAAGGATGCTGAGACTTGGTCTCGCGTACTTTGAAGACATTATCAGGAGAGACCAGTCCGTGGAGAAGGACATCAAGCTTGGTAAAATGGAGGGGCAGCAGATGTCGACAAGATGAATTGACATGCTGGCCACAACAGTGGGCTCGGAGGAGTCGCAGGGCCAGGTGGTGTTTCCTGCTGTTGTACATAGGGTCACTCCGAGGTGGAACCAAGTTGACAGCACCTAGCAATCACAGCAACAATGACCCATTATTAAGTAAGTGTGACCAGAGCACAGGGCAAGAGGCTTTGGATATAACGAGGATCACAAGCTCAAGAAGTAAACATTTTAGGGGAGAAAAATGAGAGTCCAGTGGAAGAAGTCATGGGCAGAGGCAGAATCAGGGGGTAAAGTATAGAAATCCACAGGGTTCACAAGCTGCTCCTCTAACCCACATTTCACACGGAGCAAACCTATGAATGCATCAGGGTAGAACAGAGGAGAGTCTCTGAAGAACTGAACTAGCAAAACCTGCCACTGGCATCCCAAAGCAATGCCTGAGCCCTTTGCTAAGCCAGGGATTCAACCTCGGAAGAGACTGCCCATCATACGTGCAAAGCTGTCTCTTACAGATGTAGCAGAAGACATTTCCCCACTATAGTTGAACCTAAATGATTTTTGAAATAAACATGAGGTGCTGAGCAGCAATTTCTGGAGGCAGCCAGGTGACGCAAGGACTTGACCTGAGCCCAGTTCTGCATAAGCATATTCAGCAGAAAGCAAGAAGCAGGCTGGCCACACGCCACCCTCGGAGAACTCTGCAGCAAGAACTAAGGAAAAACCCAGTGGACTGTGCCCTCCCGCTTCCCCCCTCCCCACCCCAACCAAGCACAGGGACCCAAAGCGAGAGAGGCACAAGGGATGCCAAATGCCAAGGAGTTGTAGACTCGACAGCACTGACACCAGAACTCATTACCTCTGTTGGCCAAACAGCCAAGACAAAGCCTTGGAGAACAGAAGAAGGCGGCAAAGGAGAGAAATGAGGATGCCTGAGGGAAGGTTTTAGCCCAAAACTTGACCACTGTTATTAAAAGTAGAAAGGTATTTTTCAGAAAATAACTTGTAAACAATTGCCAGATTATAATCCATTAAATGCAGGGAAAGCAGCAAATGTTTTTCATAGTTAAAATGGTTTGGGATTATAATTAGATATTCGGAGAAAGGTAAAGATCTAGAGAGTAATCAGAGTTTTATAAGCCCAAAAGAGATTAATGAAACGTGGTCCTTAATCATCTGCTCCGTAATATAATTTTAAAAATACAGTTTAACTGCTATTTTTAGAAACTTTAATCAATTATTAGCTCTAGGCTTTTTGGAGGTTCTTATAGCTCTGTGCCCCCCCACTGCTCCCCTTTACTTATAGGCCCTTTTCTGAAAAAGACTTGTATTTATTATTCATTAAATATCAATTTATTTCAGCCTACATCCTAACAGTTTTAATTTGCTCACCTAAAATATGATTCATCATCTTAAATTTGTTCTTGGAATAATAATTAATGAATGCCATTGGGTGGTGTAGGTTCTGAAGCATTTCAGCAGAACTCTTTTTAAAAATTCAGTGATATCAGTAAACAAGCGGCCAACTAGCTCAGAAGCAACAAAGTCCACATGGAAGAAGCACACCAGCCTGTGTGAGCATGAGGTGCCAAAGGGACCAGTTATCAGGCATCTAAGAACAAGAAATCATATCATTATATGCTCACCTCCCCGATACGACCACTGAAGACAAACGTGTGCATAAGCAAATGTGGTGAAGGAAGCTGATGGTGCCTGGCTATCAAAAGATATAGCATCTGGGGTCTTAAAGGTTTAAAGGTAAGCAAGTGGCCATCTGGCTGAGAAGCAACAAAGCCCACATGGAAGAAGCACACCAGCCTGTGTGATTATGAAGTGTCAAAGGGATCAGGCATCAAAGAACAAAAACTCATATCCTTGTGAATGAGAGGGAGTGCGGAGTAAGGACCCAAAGCCCCTCTGTAGGCAACTGGAGACGAGCCAGTCAGGGTGCGATGTAGCAACAATGAAATATGCAGCTTTCCTCTGGTTCCTAAATGCTTCCTCCCCACCCACTATCATGATCCCAATTCTACCTTACAAGTCTGACTAGATCAGAGGATGTACACTGGTACAGAGGGGAACTGGAAACACAGGGACTCCAGGGTAGATGATCCCTTCAGGACCAGTGGTGAGAGTGAGGATGGGGTGGAAAGGGGGAACCGATTACAAGGATCTACATATAACCTCCTCCCTGGGTGACGGACAAGAGAAAAGTAGGTGAAGGAAAATGTCGGACAGTGTAAGATATGACAAAATAATAACTTATAAATTATCAAGGCTTCTTGAGTGAGGGGGAAGCAGGGAGGGAGGGGCAAAAATGAGGAGCTGATGCCAGGAGCTTACGTGGAGAGCAAATGTTTTGAGAACGATGAGGGTAACAAATGTACAAATGTGTTTTATACAACTGATGCATGTGTGGATTGTGATAAGAGTTGTATGAGCCCCCAGTAAAATGATTTTTTTTAAAAAAATAGAGCTCATGAGCAGCCAACTGAGGTGAAACTATTTGTATTTTACCACCCAGAAGAAGAATGAATGACTAAAATTTAAAAGGAGAGAAAATTCAACATCTACCCACCACATTTATAAAATGGAAAACAGAGTGAGTTCTGGAGTTGAAAGTGGATGTAGGTAGGGACTGCTCCGTTGTTCTTCCCTTTCACCCCAGAGAAGTCTCACATTCATTGAAGTCACCGGATTCTTGTTTGGAAACCGTGGATGTGACAGAGAGAAGACTGGATTAATAGTTAGAAAGTCGTGTCCTTAGCCCTGGTTGTGCCACTCAAAAGAAGTTGGGAGGCCTTCCCAGTCATTTAGTAGCTCGGAAACTCATTCTTCCCTCTGTGAAATAATGGGCGTAGAGTAAACCATTTGGAAGAAGGCTCATTCTAACTTAAAACCAAAGCAAAATTTCTAAGGACAGGAGTTTAGTCACTTGAAAGAAGCATTCCTCATTTATGAAAAACTTGTGCATGTCCTTTTCAATTTTGAGCTTGCCAGACATTTTCTGTTCTCTGATTTATCTTTAGTTTCCTTAACCCAGTCTCCTTATTCCCACTGAGACCATTTGCAACTGCATACTTAGATTCCTAGTCTTGACTGTTTCCCAATTCCTTTGAGCTTTCTTTTCTTTCGAAACTGTATGGTGGAATGGTGCTACCTGTTGTCCTATCTTTTTAAAGGCCAGCTGTCCTGCAGTCTGAGGGACACAGCTGTCCTACAGTCTGACGAGCCCCAGCCTCTGAAGCTTGGTATTCCTTTAAGGTGACCTGGCACGGACACTTCCCCGTCCAGGTTTCAATCACTTCCACTTCATCAACCAATTTCCCCTTGTGGTTCAGAATTAGGTCCAGACTAGCCGTTTCCTCATTCCTTTTCCCTGCAGTCTGGGAGAAGAAATTATCAGAAACTGCGGCCTCCTTTAGTCATGGGATCCGTACAGCCCAAACCCCAAATCTCCTGGGGCTTAAAGTGTCTCACTGACCACCCCTTATCAGTTCAATGAGAATGAAAATTGACCAATTTCCACCTCCTGGATTCTCATCAGGACAAACCCATTAAAAACATTAGCATATAGAGTGGGGCTTGCAGGAGCCACCCGACTGCTGGTCCCCTTAAGGATGTACTCACAGGGGTTTTTGGTGCACAGATGAGACATGAAGTCTCTCTTGTGTCCCTTCTGAGGTCTAGCACACTCCTCGTAGATATGGGAACAGGTGATTCGGTGACACAGAAAAGATCTGTCGGGATGGAAGGTGATGTTGTTGACTTGTGTTCCCTCAAAGGCCATGTGAATTCCAAATCTTTGTTGTCGAACCTTTGACCTGCTTGAAAACAGAGCATTTATTTTCTTGTGTCTGTAAAATAATATCAAAAAGTGGATCCTAAGGCTAATCACTTCTGAATCACAACTTACTAAATGAGCAGAATACATCTACGCGAATTTCTGTTAGTTACTGGTTATGCCTTGGGCTGCTAACCACAAGGTCGGCAGTTTGAAACCACCAGCTGCTCCTTGGGGGAGAGACGAGGTTTCAAACTCCCATAAACAGATAGTCTCCTCCTATAGGGCCACTAGGAGTCAGAATTGACTTGGTGGCAGAGTTTGATTTCCTAGAAGTTGAAACAAACAAGGAGGGACTGCTTCCTAGAGCTATGCCCTGCATTTAGACATCTAACTTCCCGAAAACTGTGAGAAAGGAAATGTCATCTCTGAATAGCTATAAACGTGAGCTATTTCTTGCTATAGCAGTGCTAGGTAACTAAAACAGACAGTAGCGGCTCCCAGATTGTTCCTCCTATGCCTCTGATCTCTCCCCAAATCAGAGGACTTCCCAGAGTTCCGACGAAATCTTAAGAAAGATGTCCCAAATACCTTCAACTAGACCTTGTCCAAAATCAACATTATCTTGCTACCAAAATAATTGTCTTTCCCAAGCTCCCAACCTCTCGCAGCCAGAAAACTGGGAGTCCCCCAAGGCTTTCCTCTCTATGACCTTCGAGTTCAAACATTTCTTCTGTCACTAGTAATAGGTCATGGGAAACCTACCCTCTTAAAATGGCCCATTAATTATTTTTACATTTAAAAAAGTGTACCAAATAGAGTGAAAACTGGGCAAGGTTTGGAAAAATAGTGTACATTTTGACTGCTTATTTAACTTTTCAGAAGTTCAAGCACAAACTGAGGGTTAAAAATTTGTAATTATAGAGGTTGCATGATAACATGGCTTCTCAGAGAAACATCTCTGAGTGCCCGTTTGTTAATTGGTTTTTTCTTTCTATGCCAAGTACATTAAGTTTGTCATATTTTAAATGTAATGTAATTAGGTATAAATTCAAGAGAAGAGTAGACATTATGAAAGTTTTGACCCCAGTTTTCTTAGAAATTATTATTACTAATTATTTTCTCCAAATTTATATTCATAGCATCCTATGCAAAGCCACAGGGATTGCCTGGCTTCCAGTCTGATCTGGAGCTAGTAATGAAATACTGTGGGGCCAGATTCAGGCTAAGCTTCCTGGTGCCCAAGCATATCTGTGAGCAACTCCTGCTCTGTCTTTCCAATGGAATCCTGAATTATGCTGAATCTCTCGCTGTGAGAGGGATACAAAAATAAAGGAAATACAAAATAAACCCAAGAACAGCAGGTAAGGATGGCTGTAGAGAAAAACCCGCATAATGGGCTCGGTATCATTTTCCTAGCTGGCATCACCGGGTGAGGCTTTCGGAAACACTGAGGTGTCTTTGGTGACTAAGCCCAAATTCAGACACAGAGCCACGCACTCCTTGGGAGGCGTGCAGGTTCCTAGAGTAAACTGAGGTGTGCACAACTGACGTACACTGTTGGTTTTCTTCTGTGGAGCCATGGGAGGGAGGGCAGGGGCCATTTGAAATCGCAGGTACCTGATGCAATGTTAATTGGCAGGCTGAAACTAGGATTCGACGTAGCAAAATGCACTTTTGAGGCCACAAAGGAGGGTGTCTTTGGGACCAGTCACCTACCCGTACCCCACCTGGCCCATTGTGTTTTAACCCTAGAGCTGTGTCTCTGCACCTAGGTATTGTCATCCGGGTGAAATGTTAACATGTTCCATTTGTGTGGGCCTCGGTTTCTTTCTTTCAGTGTTCTCCGTAGGACAGATGATTTGGCCTTTTCAGAAAGAGAGGTGGGGCCCTCATTCTTGTTGCCACTTTACTCAGTCTCCGGGGCTATTTCAAGACAAAAGAAAAAGACTTGGTATTTGATCTTCAAAACTGGGGACTAGATCTCATAGCTGATGATCTATGGCATTTTAAAAATTTCTCAGCAATGAATTCATTCTTCTATGATAGCAAACCTTTGCATGAGGAGAAATGAATCATTTGTCCGTTAAACCTGCTTTTATTAGAATGGGGTCGTGTGGACGTTCACTAAGGCTCTGTGGGAATAACTTAGGCAAGTTCACGGTCGACAGAAGAGTCAGATTTGGTAGTCAGAAGATCGGTTCTATCAGCTGTTTCGCTTCGCTTTGCTGCCGCTGTTCTCTCCCCAGTGGAAATCTAGAGCCAGTGCTGGTGGTGCTCTCTGCAGACGCCCGTTCCCGGGCACTGGTGGTTCCGTGGTAGAATTCCCACCTTCCCTGCCGGAGACCTATGTCCGATGCCCCTCAACGCACTTCATGTGTAACCACAACCTCCCTGCAACTGGTGGATTGGATGAAGTTGAGACACTGAACAAGTTTTTAGCAGACCTTCCAGATAAAAATATGCTAGGAAGAAAGGCCTGGTGATCTACTTCTGAAAAGACCCCATGGGTTACCATGGTCCCACCCACTACCTTTTCATGAGAGTGGTGCAGGATGGAGTAGCATGTCATTACGGTGTCCATGAGGTCCCCCCGAATAAGGGGCTGCCTTAACAGCAGTTAAACACAACAACACATAACCCAAGATGTCTGATCATTGTCCTTTAATGATCCACTACTACATCACCCCGAAGAGAAAATTATCCTTAGCATGGAATCTCACCAAGGAGCTGACACTTACCAGTCGGGCGGTCCACAGCCAAGGCGCTGGCTTCCACAAGGGGCTTGAAAAGCTGACCTCCTTGCTCCATTCAGGAGCACTCTGTGGTACAATTTACGCTTCAGACTCTCTCCACTCCCACCATTGATCAGGCTCGTTCCCCTTCCATGTCGGCATTCCTTAATAGTTCTGGTTTATTCTGTAATACCCACTCTAAATAAATCAAGGTCCTTAGGATCTATATCTCAAGTCTGCTTCTAGAAAACTCAAACTAAGACAGGTGTTGTTCTCTGTTTTGTCACAAATGTAATAATCTTGATGTTACAGTCAAATTATCTCGTGATGATGCTGAAAGCAAATAAGAGTATTAACTGTTAGAGAACTTCCTGATATATTGAATCACCGGTTGACCTCCCACGAGAAAACATTAGAGGCAATTCCAGGCCATCGGATGATAAGATTTTGTTGAGAAAATACAACATAATATGACATAAACCTTTGAAACAGTAGAATTTGAATAGTTCAAGACGCCAAAAGTTATGTAAGGACAAATGAACTGTGAAGATAGATGCATGGAAACTGTCCCTACCAGAAGTCAGGCAAGTCCAGTTAGATGTTGCTCCCTTTCTTATTGTCGGTGGGAATGGGCATGCATTGCTTGAGCCCTCTGGACCTTGATTTTAACTGTAAAATGATGGTTAATAGCTATTCCCAAAGGTCCTCCTTGTCTTTGGACTGCTTTGACAGTTATCATGACTGTAAGCTGTATTAGGGTTATCTCATCTGTTTGAAGTAAGATAGAAAACATTTGGTCATATATTACTTAGGTTTTTATTTTTTTCTCCTTTCCTGGAGAAGTTATGTTTTAATCCGTAAGTAACATCATGGGAAATGTAATAGAAATGTTAATATGAAGCACTGCTCAGTCCATTTTGAATATCAATTTTAAATGGTCAAAATTATCACTAGGAGGGCACCCTACTGTTCTTTGAATAGAACAAGAGAAACATTAAAAATCAAAAGGAAAAATTAATTTCATCCTATAACATGAGGAATGGTGATTTCAAATAGCTGCTGTATATTATTAGTTCGTAACTACTATCTACAAAATGTCATGAAAATTAGATTTCAGATGGTAGATGAGGTTTGTCTCACTGAGAAAACAAGATTTTAATAAATATTAAGCACCAAAGTATTTGGGGATGATGAAGATTCAGTAATTAAGCATTGCACATGCAGTGATCTATTTTACACCAAGGAATAAAAGACACAAAAAATTGCTTAACTAAATGCAACTGCCAAGAGGGTTGAACCTACTATTTTTGTGCCCTAAGGAATGTTATTCGTCTAGTGGCAAATCTTTCTTCACCACTTATGACTTGTTAGAAATACTGCACATGAAGATTAAGTAGGACTGCAGAGACACAGATTCTTAAAACTGAGGCAGGTCCTTAGCGATCTATTTCCCTTGGGATACAGAAATTACCTCTCCAGTGTAACCTCTGAGAACCAGCAAGAGAGTGTAAACGGACATGCATCGAGGAGTCTGGCAGGCCGGGCCCTCTGGGGGAGTCCTTCACATTCTTAAATTGGAGATGCAGTCCAGTCACATTCTCCTATGTGAAAGTTATTCCCTTCAATATCCCCCCATAAGAATACCAGTTTTGAAGTACTGTTTGCAAGCACATGGTTGTTCACTACACTCTTGAAAGTCAACTGCTTGAACACTATCTGCCCAAAGGTTATCTAAGGTCAAGCCAGTTAGAGACAACTAAGGTGAGGCTGCCATCTCAGCTCCAAAACCCACCCATCTTGTTAAGTGTACACCTTCCTGTCATGTGTGCCTCTAGCACCTCCCTTCCTATTGTGTGTGCACCCCGAGTTCGTCTACCTACCGATCAGTGTATGCCTCTAATACAGCCCCTTCCTGTTATCTATGTGCTTACCGTGGCTTGCATGCCCCAAATTATAGAAGATCATGAGAGAAGACAGTACTCCCTCCTTCTGACCCTAGCCATCATGGAAGAAGTGAGCCTTTGCATGCTTTATCTTGGCTGACACCCCTTTAATGTACCCCTCAATCACCCAACTGCCCACTTAGATCCATTCTGTTGTGGAGACTGGTCACCACACTCCAGCATCCCTGGGGAAAATGGTAGTGATGACTTCAATATTTGCCGCAATCAAAAAAAATCCAATACTTCATGAAGCAGCCTATTCAGCTGCTATGCATGCTAATGATTACCATTGTTTTGTAACTGCATTCATTTTAAGCAGAAAATATGCTTCTCTCCTCCCTGAAGGACACAAAGATGAGCACTTCGCTCACGTGGAGGGTTAGGGGAGGGACAGGTTGCACCCTACCGCCCTTTCTGAGCAGCACACGACCTAGACCTGTGGGCACCCAAACATGCTGCTGCTTGCTTCACCTTAAGTAGTTTCTAAAGGAGGGTACCTCAGAGACTGTGGGATAGCTGACTGAGTGGACGGTTTCCAATCAGGAAAATCCGAGTTTGAATCCTGACTTGTACATAATTAGCATCTGTATGACCTGAAGGCACTGGTTTAAACTCTCCAAGCCTCCTTTTTCTCATCCCCCAAACCTCGAGGGTTGAGAGGATTAGAGATAATGTATGTAAAGCACCGAGCACAGTTCTTGCTATAAAGCATCAACATATCCCAGCTACAATTAGTTTGTCTCCTTAGACAGGCTAAGTTTATTTGAACACTAATAATTTGGGGGAGGTGATCATCGTGAGTACTATTGTATAGCATTTAGACATGGGTTGCCATGTTTACCACCACTTTAAATGTCCACAAGCTGGTTTTCATAGGTCTACGGTTGCTTTAAAAATAGTTCTTTATCTCCCTTAGTGTCAAATAAGTCTGGGTGCTGTCAGTTTGTCAGCCGCTCACTACATGTCTCAGTCTCTCCTTATTTACACTGCTCCGGGCTAAGAGACACAATACACACACACACACACACACACACACACACGCACACAGATATTTCATTGCAGCTATTGTTTTTTTTTTTAAATGTCTCTTTGGAAGGAACACTGATAAACCCACGAGTGTCATGCTTACTTCTAAGCTTTGCTTTTCTTCCCTGGGGGGGGGGGTTAGAAGGCGGAGCATCATTCAGAACGTGTCACTCGGGTAACATCATTGGAATCAGCACTCTTCACTCACCCCGCCTTACCAGAGGCATCACCAGCCATCCATGCTAGTCCTCTTTGACTTCAACCCAGGGCACTGCTCAGGGAAAGCTGCTGCCCTTTCTTTACCCCCCCTTCCACCCCCCCCACTTTACAGTTACTACATGCTAGCAGCACAACTCTACATATTTCCCCATTTGCTTGGTTGTGCTTGAAGAGCATGTCTTGATCGTAACACAATGGACCAAGAAACAGTGGCCTCAATCTTAGCACCCCCCCCTTCTCGTTCTTCTCCCCTGTGTCAACCCTCCAGCCTGGAGGGGAAGGAGGCACATTGGCTTCCAAGGAGCATAAAAGGGTGGGGTAGAGCCTGAACCATACTTGCTATAGCCAGAAAGAGTAAGAAAACGCAAAAACTCCCCTGACCACAATCGCTGCTGTCAGACTCCAGGAAAAAGCAAGACAAAATCCACAGTGTTAATGTCTACTTAGTTCTTGAAGAAACAGTAAGCTACCAGATGTGCGTGAGGGAGCTCGGGTAGGGCATATGAAACAGCTGCACACACAAAAAAGCCCAACTCAAACTACTAATTGCATGGCTGACCAAGCATTGTGCTCGTTCTATTGTCTCAGCACAGAGCTGGAAGGAAAGCAACTCTCTTTCCCTGTCAGTGGGCCCCATAAAGGAACCCAGGTATGTTCTCAGCCTGTGTGTAAAGAAAGTGTACCTGATGCTGCATAGAGAGTCCGACATACCCTTAAAGATGTCAGCAATCCATTTCACTGTACATAGTCAATGACAATTATTTCAGTCACAGCTGAGGATTTCTTGTCTCACCACCAAGCTTATAACTGGCTCCCAGGGTTTTAAATGATCAGATGCTTAATAGAAGATGGATGGATAAATGGTTGGATGAAGAGATAGACTGATACATAGATAGATATATAGATAGAAAGAGGCACTTTCTATTTTATGATATATGAATTACAATTTCCAAAGTATCATAGTGAAAGATGACATTGCCTATCAACATCCTCAAGGCGTTAATAAAGTCAAATCCAGTTTCCATCTGTAAAATGGGGCAAAAATTAATCTGACCTTTTTATACTTCAGCTCGGAAACAGAGGGATTGGACAGACACAAAAGATATCAAAGAACAGAAATGGGACTATCCTATGACTCTAATTTATCAATTTTATCTCATGTTTTACATTTTCTCTTTAAAAAGTAGATATTAAATCTATACGCAGCTTTACCTGTAGAGAAAAAAATCAAATACATTTTCATTTGGTTATGCAACTCCTTTTCTTTAGCTACATTATTATGATTTCTTTTTATCAGACTGTTTTTCTGACATCCTTCTAAGCAGCCAATGTTTCAGGACAGATCTCATTGGCGAGACTTGATCCTAAATTGTGTCGTGTCAGCAAAGTGCTTCTCAATAATGCTATGTCAGACTTCTTTACTAGCGAATAAAGTAAAATGCTTTGCTTCTTTTTTGTTATATTAAGTCTAACAATATTTCATTCAATGAGTTTTATGTCACACACACAAATAGTATAAAATCAATCTTTAGTTTCTAACTCACAAAAATACTATACACATGATGCATGACTACTAGGACCCTCAATCTCCAAGCTCACTGTCATTGAGTCAATTCTGACTCACAGGGACCCCATAGGACAGGGTAGAACTGCCCAAGACTGTACCTCTTTATGAGAGTAGAAAGTCTTATCTTTCTCTGGAGGAGTGACTGGTGGTTTTGAACTTCTGACCTTGGGGCTAGCAGCCCAACATTCAACCACTATGCTATCAGTGCTCCCTACAAGGACCCTAGTAAAGAAATAAAGCATCCTATTTCCATCATACGATTGAAGTACTCAAGGTGAATAATGTGTTAATGTTATAATGCTTAGGTAAAACCAAGTCTACATACACACATATAATCACAAACTATATGCATATTGCTTGTGAATTGTGTGTATTTATATACACATCTATTCATACATATATATGAATCCAATATAATATAATATATATAAAGAATTATATTGCTTACATATGAAAGTACTTCAGAAAGATCATGGGAAAAATGGCATTGAAAAATAATAGCATCTTTTCACAAACTTTTGAAGCCCTATACACACACACACACACACACACACATACATCTGTCTTACTGTTCCAGTTCACACATGCTTGGGCTTATTCCAAACACAACGTATTCAGGCACATCCCTGCAATCTGTGGATGGCTGCAGACAAGTTCTCTCAGCAACACACTTGTCTTAATCTCAGTAAAGTACCTCAAAAAAAAAAAAAAAGAATCGTTTTTGTGCCACAGGAATGTGAAACAATTTTAAGGTCAAGGCTAATTTCAAATTGCTAACAAAACTCAAGTGAGCATCTTCCAAAATCATTGAACTTTCTCAATAAATTCATAGGAATGCTAGCCCACATACACCAATAGATCTTTGTGGGGTTTTTTTTGTTTTTTTGTTTCAATCGGCATCTTTATAATACACTCACATTTGTACACAAACCCATCTTTACAAGTACAAAAGGCAAAGAACCGCCAGGGATCAATGCAACAACATCGTCACCAACTACCTCTGACTGTTCATGTTATCGTCTGCTTTCTCTAAACCCCAGAGGGGGCTCCCCTCTTAGAAGTTGGGGACAGCGTGTAGTTCCGCGCACGTCTGGGTCTCTACAGAACTGAAGTGCGACTCCATCGTGTTCCAGGCCAGATCGGCTAGAAGGAAGTCATCCGTGGCCGTCTGCGTTTCGTTGCTGGTGAAGAACAAACTCCCCAGGGCTTCAAAGCCGGAGCACGTGGTCTGCGTTTCTGGGCTATTCAGCTGTTCCTTGCCTTCCAGGGCAGCTGGGTTCTTAGCAGGGGAGATGCCTTCCACCTGGGTTTCTGTGTCCGACGAATCGGTACTCATGGAGAAGCTGGAGTGCTTCAGGATGCTTCCCAGGGGCAGGTGGGGATGACTGTCTAAGAAGAAGTTTAAGTCTGTTTGCGCCTGTGTGTCGAACATCTCAAGGCCTAAGAAGTTCGGATTCTCCCTACAGCTGAAGGGCTGAGCGGAGGTATCGGCAAGTAAGAAGTCCGTTTGTGTCTCGATATCCAGGGATTCCAAAACTGGCTCCGGGTTCATGCTGCCCAGTTGGCTCTCTTCCGTTTGCGTTTGGATATTTGAGACCGAGAAAAACTCTTCAATGTCAAAATCGATTCCTGGATTCTGGGTTGGGCCGGACGGGAGGTGTGCGTCAGGCCCAGTGTTCGTGTCGGATAAGAGACTTCAGTTATCCAATGTCTGGGCAGGCAGGTTACTTGACAGGATGTTTTCGAGGTCGCTCAGCAGGTCTATGGTTTGGGTCTGATTGTCCCTCATGTTCTGTGAAGGAAGCAGACTGCTCTGTGCACCAGAAGCTGATCACGGACGCGGATTTCTCCAGGTCTTGGTTGAGCGTCTTTGGGTCATTTTGAGGTAACAAACTGTGAGCAACTAAACTGGTACTTATCACGCTGTCTGTGGAAACACTGTACGATGAGTGGACACTCGAAAATGTCTCCGCACATGACAGCTTGGTCAATCTGGGCACAGCCGTCTGCAGAACTCGGCAACCCGCCGGTCTGGGTTTCCCTGGAGATGCCCCCCGACTGGAAGCATGCATCTATAAAGGCATCGGTCTGCGCGGCTATCGATGACATTAGCATGGAGCTGGGCAGGAATGTCTGCGTCTGAACACTGATGGGCAATGACACCTGAGAGCCGAACGTCAAGTCTGTTTGAGAGCAAGAGGAGACAGCAGAGTCCGGGGGTGCCCACTGGGCGGCAGGAAGGCTTTGTGAGGCATCAGACAGATCTGTCTGGATGTTGATTGAAGAAATGCTGCTCTTTTGACCCGGGTCTCGAGTTCTTGTAACGTGTTAGATGGACTTTTACCCAAGTTCACTTGGACACCTGTACTGACAGGCTCAACAGCAACAGGGTTCACAACTTTTGAAAAAGGCAAGCCGTCCTTGAGAGCGCATGCCTCAGAATCTAGGCCGAGGACCAGGGTTCCTATCGACAGAGGAAGCAAGTGCACGGCGCCCAGGGCGGAGCTCGAATGCTCGACGCCCACCACCACGGACTGGGCTGCGGGCTCAGCCGTAGGCACGAAGACGGGCACAGGAGAGAAATGCATGACGGGCAGTTTGACCAGGGCCACTTTGGGCTTCAGGAGAAGCAACTTCTGAGGGTATCTTGGGGGTGTTGTGAGAGCCTGTTTTCTGCCAGAAGTACAAGAGTCTTCAAAAGAAGCCGCTCGCTTAGTTTCTGAAGTTTCTAGTTCCTGAGTGTCCAGCCCAGGGGCTGCCTTACTGACCAATGAGTCCATAGTCTTGCCAGGCAACATCTGACTGTGCAGGGAGTTTTCCATTTCCCTCTTCTTACCGGGTGGATCCCTGTGCTCTGCAGGGATCTCGTGGCCGGTCCGGTAGCTGTGTGACTGCAGTGCCATCCTGCTGGCGTAGCGACAGCCGCAGGTGCACTGGAAGGTCTTGCCGCAGTCCTCCGAGTGCCTTCTCAGGTCCCACTCGGTGCCATGTCAGTTGCTGCACTTACTACACTTGTGCTTCTTCTCTGCATGCATCTTCATAAAGTGCTGTTTAACGAGGGAAAACTGAGAGAATGGTCTGTCGGGACCTCTGGGGCACCCTTCAATAGGACAGCAGTAGAATTTCGGTACAGTTTTCAAATCTTTCCTTATTGTTGGATTCACGATGCCGTCCTGCAGGCGGTGGCTCTTGGCTAGGTGCATGTTGAGCGCCGGGCTGTTGGGCAGGATCTTGCCGCAGCCGCGCACGGTGCACAGGATGTTGGTCCGCACCGCCCGGGACAGCTCGCTCACCGACCGCTGGATCAGCTCCCGGGCCGGCGGCACCGCCGCTGTGGGCTGCTGCCTCGCCGTCGCGGGCTGCGCACGGCTGCCCCTCAGCCATCTCGGGGGCGCCCACCGGCCCGAGGCGGCGGCGACGGCTCCCCTCGCGGCCGCCGGGACGGCCGGGACGCACGAAGCCAGAGCCGTGGGACCCGCCAACGCCGCCTCAGAGGCCGCCATGGCTCCTGCACGGCGCCGGGGCCGAGCGCGCAGGCCCCTGATCTTTGTGTTTTAAGGGAAGGTCAGGAAGACCTCAGAGATGAATCAAGAAAAGGAAAATTGTCAAACTCGATGAGAAAAGAAACTAGCCTGGCATCCCCTTACAGAAGGGTCACGGGGAGGAGACGAACCAATCAGGATGCAATGTAGCAACGATGAAACATACGACTTTCCTCTAGTTCTTGAATGCTTCCTCCTCCCCCACTATCATGATCCTAATTCTACCTTATGAATCTGGCTAGACCAGAGGATGTACGCTGGTACAGATAGGAGCTGGAAACACAGGGAATCCAGGGCGGATGATCCCTTCAGGATCAGTGGTGAGAGTGGCGATACTGGGAGGGTGAAGGGAGATAGGGTTGAACGAGGGAACCGATTACAAGGATCTACATATAACCTCCCCCCTGTGTGATAGACAACGGAGGAGTGAGTGAAAGGAGACATCAGAGAGGGCAAGATATGACAAAATAATAATTTATAAATTATCAAGGGTTCGTGAGGGAGAGGGGAGTGGGGAGGGAGGGGGAAAATGAGGAGCTGATGTCAGGGGCTTGGGTGGAGAGCGGATGTTTTGAGAATGATGAGGGCAATGAATGTACTAATGTGCTTTACACAATTGATGTCTGTATGGATTGTGATAAGAGTTGTAGGAGCCCCTAATAAAATGATTAAAAGAAAAGAAAGAAAGAAAAAAGAAACTGGCTGCGGTCTATGCAAGAATGGAAGAATGTTGCAGAACTACCAGTGATGTAATCGCTGCGGATGCCAGGTCGCACATGGGGAGGCGCTGTCAATTTTAGTCAACGTCAGCATCTTTAGGATGGATGCGCGCCAACCGTGTTGCGTGAAGATCAGCTTCAAAGAACTGAACTTTCTGTCAGTCTTTCAAGCAAGACTGAAGTGTAAAAGGATGATCTTATGGGCTGCATCTGGATCAGAAAGCAGTCTCCCATTGACTGATAGGATGCAGAGGAGAAGATCCAATCAGAAGCTGGCTTGATCTGTTCAAATCAAGGTCGAGATCAGCTCAGATTAGGGTGACTGGGGGGATTTTAAAGAAGTCACCTTGAATGACCTACTCCAAGGATGCAGGACAATCACGAGGATTTGTTACGGAGGAAGTTTTAAGAAAATTGAAAACTGCCTTCGGGAGAAAAAGGCCAGGAAATTTGCAGCAAGGAACGTGTTCTTTCCCTGTCACGACGATGTACCTTCTTTTTCCACGGTAGCAAAGGCTGTCTCTCCAGAATTTCACTGAAGAATCTGACCTCATCCACTCTACAGCTCTGAACTTGCTCCTTCAGACGTCTACTTGTTCCCCAAGCTCAGAGAACACAGAAAAGGAACACAATTCGAGGCCCCGGAGGATGCCCGCCCTGCTGTTTGGACATGGTGGGAGTAGACAAGCAAAGAGCTCTTCAGAGAAGGGTACGAGAGATGAAAACCGTGCCTTCAGATGGACTTCCGTCTAGAGGGAGGCCATGTCGAGAAATAATAGCTTCACATTCTCATGTTTTCATTTAATGAAAGTTTCCATGACTGTAGCAATACTTTTTTGACTTACCCTCCTCTATGGCTATATCAGAATTTCCTAAAATAACTTTTTTTTTTTTTAGAAAATAGTATTTTTCCTCATGGGAGTTTATATTAGGTTCTCTAACAAAGCATTGGTTTGATTTCTTCACCTGCCATTTTTCAAGAACTTCAGAAGCTCCATGGTGGAGGACAAGAGGTGGCTTGGGCATGAGCGAAGAGAATCAGACTTGAACTCTAACTGGCTCTAAGTCTAGGCGCTCTCGTCTCTTTTCAGATGAGTGACCTTGGGCAGTATGCTTAGGCTTTCCGGGGCTGTGTTTCTTCATTTTTCCACTTCAGCTAACACTTCTTGAGGATCTGCCCCAGCCCAGACTATGCACTGATTGCGTTTTGCATAAATCATCTCAATTTGTAAAATGTGGTAACAATGCCACCTAGCAAGATCGCTATAATGTTCCAGTAGGATAATGCATATGCCAGGGCTTCGCAAACTGCACAAGTGCATACAAATATTAGGGAGTATCATTTTTCTGTTTTCCACGTCAGTGCTTCCAAATGATAAAACTGTAATTTTGACCTTAGAAACAACTGCTCGACTACTTTCATTCTCTAGCTAAATGATCCAGAGGTAATCTAAGAGTTATATTAATCTTTCCCAAATTCAGCTCTAAAGCCATCACTCCCCGGCTGAAAAACAAACTTCAACGTCTGAATAATATCTAACTCACTTGCATGATGCATAAATTTAAGGTCTTCCACAATCCAGCTTTAGCCTACCTTTCCAACTTTATTTCCCCTTACGTTTTATCAAATTTTCAACAGAATGAAATCGCTAGGCCTCCTCCCATTCAATCTCTGAACTTTGCTTCCTTTGTGTCTGCGCAGGGAATTCCTTTCTGATGCCTTGGCAATCAGTGCTAGCTCCAGAGCCCTTAGCACACAATCTGGAATACAGTCTATCCTCAATAAGTGGTAACAACAAAAACAAAAGCAAACTCACTGCAATGAGATCAATGCTGACTCATATGGACCCTGCAGGATAGGGGAGACCTGCCCCTGTGGGTGTCTGAGATTGACTCTTTACAGGAGCCGAAAGCTTCATCTTGAAGTGCCAACCTTGGGGTTAGCAGGCCAGCAAGCCCTCACTAGGTCACCAGGGCTCCTATGTCATAACTGGTAGCTTGTATTAATTATTTTAATTACCGTTGTTACCATCACACCAGTCCTTCAAATCATATTAAAATGTTTTCTTGGCTATAAACCTTACAAATTGAAACCAATTTTCCTGCTTCTACATGTCCATAACATTACATTGCACATTTTGGTAGGTGCTGTCTGTTGATTTTAACTCACAGAGACCCCATTGGACAAAATAAGGTTTTTCAAGGCCCTGGTCTGGGTGGGAGCATGTCGACAGGTCGCTTTCCTGCAGCGCTTCTGGGTGGGTTTGAAACGTTAACATTTAGGTTAGCAGCCAAGGACTTCACCGTGGTGTCAACAGCCTCATGTTTGGGGACGCTTGTCATCATCTGTGACAACTGAACTCACACACACATTCGTTCCACGCATGTTTAGTGAACACTCAGCCCCCGGCATAGCTTATGTTGGGAAGGACATTGTAGACAAAATGTGCCGGGCCCAAGGCAGCTTGCAGGCCGCCGGTAGAGACAGCAGCGAATAAGGCTTGGCTCACATGTGACACAGAAGATTCCTAACTGATCTCCCCAGGTCTGCCATTTTTTTTCTAAACAAAGCAGCTAGCATCTAAGGTGTTTTTCAGATTGTATCACTTCTCAGATAAAAATCACATCTTAGATCCTCATTTTACTCAGTTGTAATATGCAGTGATTGCTAAGACCCTACACCGTGTGGCCTGGTGACTTTCCTGACCCGATGTCCCAGTGTTGGTATTGATGTTGGTAGGTGCTGTCAAGTTGCTTCACACTCATAGGGGCCCAATGGACAACAGAATGAAACAGTCCCAGTCCTGCACCAGCCCCACAGTGGCCCCTACGCTCCAGTGCATGATCGCAGCCACGGGGGCAATCCACCTCATTCAAGCCCTTCCTCTCCTTCCCTGACCCTTTTCTTGACCAAGCAGGATGTCTTTGTTCAGGGTCTGGTCTCTTCTCACAATGTGAGATGACACCTCCCATCCGTACGTCTAAGGCTGGCGAGCCCACAGGAGCAGCTCTCCGCTGTTACTGTGAGTGGGAATTGGCCCAGTGACCGTGAATGTCATCCTGGTATTACGCCTTGGTTAATCTGCTTCAGCTACACTGGCTTTCTGGCTGCCTGGCTACATGCCACATCTGCTCTCACCCTTAGTGCCTTTGCCCGGATCATTCCATCCACCCGAAACGCTCTTTTCCTACGTCTGCATGGCTAATGCCTTGCCTGTGAACAATCTTAGTGCAAAGATGACCTTCTCGATGAAGTCATCCTTATCATACCATTTCACTTGTCAAGCGCCACGATCATTTACTCTGTTTCCGTTAATAGTATGTGTCATCCTCCTGACCACTAACCAGAGTCTCAAGTGGTATAGTTCACATACCTGTCTGTCCACCCAGAGGAGACCTAGGAAGAAAGGCCTGACTATGTTCTTTAAAAAAACAGCCATTTAACACCTCATGGGGACTAGTTGTACTGATGGGCATGAAGCTGCTATGTGTTGAAGTCAAATCTACACCAATAGCTAGTATTTTCTCTCTCTCTCTCTCAAGTCACTATAGTAAGGAGCTCTGGTGGGTGAGTATTGGACTGCTAGTCACCAAGTCTATAGTTCAAATCCACCAGCCTCTCTACAGGAGAAAGAGGAGGTTGTCTGTTCCTGGAAAGAGTTATAGCCTCAATTACCCTGTTTGGGGTTTTGTAACCTCAAGATAGCTACTGCAGCATTTTTTAGGTAGGACATATTGAATAAGTACTTATTATTGAATCATGCCTTGTTTCTTTGAATCGTGGTTTCACTATTTTTAAGGTGCTTCATTGATCTTCACTTGGCTTGTGTCTGTTCACAAGATCCACAGAGCTTATTTCTAACAGTGTGTGGGTATTTTCTCTCAGTCCTTCAGGTATTACTTTGTGAATTTGTAATGTTTTAATGAAAAGTTTTGGTGTGAATTTTGGTAACAAAGCCATCAAAGTGGGTTTTTTGTTTGTGTGTGTGTGTGTTTGTGTGTGTGTGTGTGTATGTGTGTGTGTGTGTGGGTGTGTGTATGTGTGTGTGTGTTTGTGTGTGTGTATGTGTGTGTGTGTGTGTGTGTGTGTGTGTGTGTGTTTTAAGGCTTCTCCTTTAGATGCCCTAGGTCATTGATGTATTTAGTAGACATTTGTGATCGGTACAACACCATACCTAAAAACGTATTTGAGAGGCAAAATCAATCCCAACCAACAGATACTAAATGGGCATCTACAATTTTCACATGTTTTACAAAAGTGGGAACAACTCTACTTCTGCCCTAAAATTGTTCTTCTGCTTTAAACTCACTAGAAAATAACGCATCGATAAAAGCCAGAAGAAAAACATCAAGCTGTATGGGAGGAATCATTCAATTGTATGCCTGTGAAAAGAGGCATTCATCTTTCTGTCCTAGACAAAAAAAGTTCCACAAATAGGTTAACATTCAATTAACCAAAAAACGTCATTCATCAGAATGCCTTACTCCTGGAACTTCTCCCATAACAAAGGATTCCGAGTCCCTTCATTCTTTGGTGCATCTGTGCTGTTTGAGCGGTGTGAAAGGAAACTAAGGAATAACGCTGAAGCTAGACTTTAGAGTTGATCACAGTTATTTAGTAACCTGACCACCCCCCCTTCATCCCCCCACCCATTCCCCACCCCCGACCTTGATGGATGTAGACGGGTTGCTCTGAGTTCCTTGGTGAGAGCGTATGCTCAGGATGACTGATTGACAAGTGGAGCTTTTTCCTTTTCTGGGGAAAGGCGATTTCCAGGGTCACGCTCCTCGGATTTGCAAAGCGCTCTAAAAGCTCCAGAGAGTGAGGAGAGTCAAAATTGACTGCTTTCTGATGATCACAACCTCCATGACAGGCGTGAGAGGGAAAGAGGAGGTTGAGGCTGCGATGCAGAATGTCAGGAGCACCACCAAGGAAGACGATTTCAAAACAGGCCTCCAGACAACGAGGAAGTTAGATGCTCCAGCGAAAACTACAGGCATTAGCTAGAGGGTGCAGAGGCTGAAGAACTCCAACCCCAATCAAGACAGGCTCTGAAACAGCGGGCTGCCAAAGAGAAGGGTGACAAGCGACCGCGCGGCTGCCTTTCTTCACGAACCACGCAGCGCCTGTCAGACTTGTGATGAACTTGCTTTTCTTTCACTTTTATACTGCGTGCATCCCAGTACCTGTTTCAGATGTTCCAGGAACAAAAATTATATGTCCAATATCCATATTCATATGCCTATAAACTATATCTGTATTCTAATACCTGTCTTGATTTATTCATAAGGGCCTGCAAAATTCATGCTTTCGTGAGGAAGTGTTTTAGCTCGTCACATCTCTTTTGTGGTCATTTTCAAAATGGAATGACTGAAAGGTAGGGGTTTCAAGCTCCATTCGCGTCTGGAGC
Organism: Tenrec ecaudatus; assembly: GCF_050624435.1. Taxonomy (NCBI): domain Eukaryota; kingdom Metazoa; phylum Chordata; class Mammalia; order Afrosoricida; family Tenrecidae; genus Tenrec; species Tenrec ecaudatus. Next base: position 114,795,292 of record NC_134530.1, read on the forward strand.
GGAGAAGAGTTCCACAGACTTTAGATCTTCATTTCTAACAACAAAGTCCCGGATTTTGAAGAGGGATATTTTTATCCCTAGGAAATAATCTTCTTTAGGGGAAAAAAATAGCTGGGGAAAAAAAACTAGTTATATTGGTATGTGTTTAAGCCTTTATATTGAGACGGGAGATTATTAGCATAGTGGTTTGAGAAAATAAGTAGGATTCCTGTTTAATGAAACCCATTTTCATTACTGCTTGGCTTCGTGACTAGATAGCCAAAGGCAGGAAGGGTACAGAAGCTGGTGGCGAATGGGCTGTTTTCGGGGGCTGAGAGAAACGAGATGATTACACCACAGTCATACAGAGACAAGTGAAAAGCTGAGGGGTCATGTAGAAAGATGGGGGAACTGGAAAGTTCTGAAGAGAGGTCTAAGAGGGCAAGCTGAGAGAGGGGTGAACTCCAGCATGTCTCAGGCGTACATCTCTCATCTGGAATGCTTTTCTGACCCGGTCTGCTGATTAAGATTCAGACACCCTGCCCTTTCCATAATTCCCTTCCTAACAAATCTGACCTGTTCACTAGTGACAATGAAGCCCATTAGATTCCCTAATCGAAAATTCCTAAGAATTCACTTCACCCAGAAAAGCTCTGGTTTGACTATTAGAGCTCAGGAACAAACAAACACACAGAAGCCGAGGTTTGTTTAGCATTACACAAAGAAAGTACCAAATACATAGGAGTCATGAATTCTTAATGAGACGGTAAAGAAGCATAAAGAGGGGGATATTTCACTTATTGGTAGTTTTAGGGCAGTAACCTGTAATCACAGAGACAAAGCTTCAGTGCAGAGTCTGGCATCTCCTGGAAGAAATACAGCCCAAGTCTTCATGGCTCTGTCTGCCCAACTATAAGATGAAGAGTAAATTCACACTTCACACTTGATGGAGGAAAATTAAAAGGTTTAATTCAATAATTGATGCAAAGGGCACTGAGTTATTTGAATAAATGAGGTTATATAAATGAGACGTATCATAAACTTTCACAGCCATATATCATTCATGATCCCCCAATCATCAAGCAAGATCTGTTCAGAAGTATATTCCCCATAAATCATCTTTTGAAGATAAAGTTATAAACCCCGATGCCCCAGAAAACAGAAGGAAGAGCCCCACTATATAATTAGCTGAGAATCACTCCTCCCGTGCTGCACTGTCATCCAGCCTCTGAAAACATTCAATCAAACCATCCTGTTGTTTACAAATCAGATGCAAACCCGAATCCTGCAAGGTTAGCCTGTTCTTCAAATAGCTACACTCCTGGCATAATTTCACAGCAAACTGGAAAGGCGAAGATTCAAGAGCTCTCCCAGTTGTTGCTAATCTTCCCACTCCAAATTATGCTGCGGTTTCGGTATTTTCTGCCATACTTGCTCTTTTTCAGGTGGAGCTGACAATTCCGAGGTCACACTGGGTTGTCAATGGCAAGCTGACAGTAGGACATGGCTGTTTGAGCTAAGTTACTAATAAGTGAACCCATGGAGTGCCATTTCATTAGTGAATGTATCATTAAAAGCATCACCTCCGTGACTCCCTCATTGTTCTCTGCCCAGCCTGGCCCCTGCCTTGAAGCCTTAAAAATAAAGAAACCGTGCTAGCCAGTGAAGGGCTGGGACCAGCTAATTAGTGGCCCCCTTCCTGCATATTTCTCTTCTCTCCAAGGCACAGAGCAAGAGTCCTCCCTCCCTCCTTCCCACCCATAACTATAGTTATGAATGGATTTGTTTCAGAGAAAGGAGAGGCCGAAGAACAAGAAATAATGATCCTTAAAAAGAAAAATCAAAGATCTCGGGGATATAGAAGCTCAGGTTCAGGGGTCTGGGACTCAGTGATCATATTACTGGCATTTTGGAGTTGACCTTACAAGTGAAGATTGGAGGCCAGCAGCCCTGGAAATAAGTCTCCTCTCCATCTCTTAGTAGCTCTGTGGTCCCAGGGAAGTTATTTGATGTCTCTGTGGCTCACTTTCCACCTTTGTAAAATGGGCATCATGCAAATATCTACCTCAAGGAAGATATGGTAGCACAGAGGTGTAGCTGTTACTAAGCCTCTCTAAAACACTCGAATATTTCTTCCCAGGAAAGCTACTGGAATATCTTGGTACTGCCCACCCACCACTGCCCTCACCGTCTAATGAACTCACTGCGTGTCCGAGTTCGGGTTCTCAACTGTGTACTCTTTAAACACTTCTTTGTTAAAGCACTCTATCTGTTTTTCATATTAAGGACTGTAAACAGTTGAGATCAACATCAACAAACACTGGCAATAAAGGCATGCATACTCAAGACAACTGCTTTAAAATGCTAACGATGTCTATATAATGGAGTCAAGCCATTGAAACAGCCAGTCAGAAAACAATTTGGTAGGGCTAACATGAGGTAAGGACATTTTCTAATGCAATGATTAAGGGCTAAACTACTAACCAAAATTTCAGGGCTTTGAACCCACCAGCCAGACCACAGAAGAATTCACTAGCTTCCAGTAAATTCTGACCCATAGTGCGTGACCCTGCAGGACAGGTTAGAACGGCCCTCGGGGGTTTCTGAGACCGTACATCTTCACAGAAGCAGAGGGTTAAAATTGCTGACCTTTTGGTCAGCATCTGAGGAATAAGCTAAAGTACCATCAGGGTCTTGTCCAAAGAAGAATAAATCTGGTCATCTGACCCCACAAAGATTACAGCCTAGGGAACCTTATGGGGTAGTTCCACTTAGTCTTTTAGGGTCCCTCAGAGTCAAATCAACCGGTGTTTAGAGCAGTGGTTCTCAACCTTCCTCATGCCACCACCCTTTAATGCAGTTCCTCATGTTGTGGTGACTCGCACCCCACCATAAAGTTATTTTTGTTGCTACTTCATAGCTGTAATTTTGCTACTGTTATGAAAGTGAAAGGGTTGTTTGACTTCCAAAGGGGTCGCGACCCATAGGTTGAGAACCACTGGTGTAGAGGCTTCACTTCTTCCCATACATGTCTGAGATATTAATGATAGACCAACCTTCCGCTCTAGCTTCTGCCTTGGCCTTTACGAAGTGGGCAATATACCCCAACGATAGTATAGGATGTGTTGGGGAACTTTTGTTTTCTATATTCAGATAATTCTTTAAGCCACAAAGAACTATGCAAAACAATATGGATACTTGTTACAATATGGATACTTGTTACAATATGGATACTTGCTACAATATGGATACTTGTTACAATATGGATACTTGCTACAATATGGATACTTGCTACAATATGGGTACTTGTGACAATATGGATACTTGTTACAAATGATAGCACTTCTTCTCCATAATTGAAATGTATGAGGGCTGTGGAACAAGGGTAAAGGCTGCATTTGTCCATCTATCATTGTGACAAATGGACAGTTTATCGCTGTGCATTGCTCAGCACTGCAGGAAAAGGGTGGAAGTTCAGAAAAATCTATTTCCCACAGAGCAATTATCAATTTTAATATTAAATTTTAAAATGATTTTTAATTTATCAACTGGTCCCTGGATTCAGGGCTGGAACTGTCAGATCTCTGCCTTGGATATTAGGCTGATGATGGTTCATATCCAAAGCCCATAGATAATGAACATTTTGTAAATCTGTAATGCAGTACTATTTTTTTCCCCTTCATTGTAAATTAATTGATCTTTTTGCCATTAGGGAGATGATCAACTGCCCTACTTTTCTCTCTGTCTCTTTCACTACTTTTTGGTTCAAATGCACAGCAAAACGTTCCAAAGTAAAACCCAATTTTAATTAAAGCTACCCTGGTCCCCAGAAAAGCATATCCTCCTGCTTCAGTGCGACTTTGAAAGTTTCCTGCTTTGATGCCAGGTTGAAAAAGCAATAAAACAGAGGTGAGCAGCTTTAAAGGGAGAGGGCGAAAAAGTATTGGTCTCCTTTTGCCCTTCACATTCTTGGCAGCAGAAGGTTCCTCTGTGTCTGGCTCAGAGTGCAAGGGAGCAGTTGCCTTCAGTAATCCCATACTCACCAAACATCACACAGCAACCACGGCACCCTACTCTGCCCGGAATGACACGAACCTAGACCCACTGCCAAGTCCGTTCTGATTCATAGCAACCCAGTCTAGGGTTTCTCAGGCTGTACATCTTGATGGGAGCAGAAAATGTCATCTTTCTCCCGAGGAGTGGCTGGTGGCTTTGAACCACTGACCTTGCAGTTAGCTGTCCAACACATACCAGATGGCACCAACAGGGCTCCTGATTTGAAATAGAACATCCCCAAATGCTTGAGAAGGCCAGCCTTGGCATATAGCATGGTGCCGTTTAATTATGAAATAGAACCCAACTTTCCCAGTGTTTACAGACCAAGGTCCTCTCCAAGTCTACCAACGGTAACCCTACAGGCCACAAAACCAACCCTCTGCCAAGTGGACCCTACACGACAGAGTGCATCTGCCCTTGTGGGTTTAGGAGACTGTAAAATAATCTTTACAGGAGCTGAAGGACTTAGCTTTCTCCTGAGGACAGCAGGTGGTTTCAAACTGCTGGCCTTGCAGTTAGCAGCCCAAGATGGAATTCACTACACCACCAGGGCTTCCTCTTATGTGTCAGAACCAAGATGTTTTCTTGTTGCTGTTTGGGCTTCGGTTATTCAGGTCCAAGGGAGCCTGGTGAACACATGCACGGATTCTAACGGAAAGGTGTGTGGGTCCAGTCCACCAGGCTTTCGGGGGAGAGAGGTGGCTGTCTGCTTCTCGAAAGAGTCTTTAAAACCAAAAGACAAACTGGCAGCCTTTGAGTTGGTTTCTACTCAGAGTGGTCATGTGGGGTAAAGCAGAGCCCTTGTGGGGTTCGCAGACTGCAGATCTTTAGGGGAGCAGCAAACCTCATTTTCCTCCCACTGAGAGGCTGGTGGTTTTTAACTGTGGACCCTGTGGTTAAGCAGCCCAATGCTTAACCCACAAAGCCACCAGGGCTGCCTCTGTAAAGACCGCAACCTGGGGAACTTTATGAGGCAGTTCTACCCTATTCAATAGGGTTGCTTTAAGACTGGATCAACTCCGGCAATGAACTTGGCTTTTTGGTTTCCAACAGGTCTAAGATGGCACTTTGCTATCTGAGTTTAAGGTAGCATTTCCTATCCAAACCCAAGACCGTATATCTCATCCAGGTCTAAGAAAACATTCAGAGCAAAAAATTACTGATGCTCTCTTCTCTCAGCAGATGAACCGACGGACACATCACCACATGATACTGGTTCCCAGTCTTCCACACAACTGTTCTGCATTTGAACCTAGCACCTTTGTTCCGCGTTGCAGAATTGCTCTAACTTCCCAAAAAGCCCATCACAGAGGAACAAAGCAAGCAGCAGATTATTGCTGAGATTAATGAATCCAAATACGAGCAGTGCTCTTGCCCCCACTCTCTTCTTTGGTGAAAATACACAGCTAAACCACCCAACACCAAAAAATCCACACGTGATCATTTTCCCTTACATTTCATGGAACCTCCTACACCTAAAGCTCCGTGAAGGTAAGGGTGGCATCTGTGATCACACAGCATCACAAACCCCTTTCGGCACAGGCGAGGCACAAAAAGATTTCATGACTAAGTAATGACTTGAGAGCAAAATATATGAATAACCATATTCATGACTGTTAAACCAGTCCGAGGCTTTTTAATAATGTAAAACAACCCAAGTTAGAGGAAAGAAGAGAAAACCTTGTCATCTCATAAAAGGTGTGATTTTCCCCCCAAAGAAAACCATCTCACGGCCACTTTTCCCTCAAGGAAGGAAAAGAGCAGCACCAGCCAGCGGCCCACAGTCGCCAGAAGCCCCAGCGTGTGCAGCGCTGATGGAGGGGAGAAAATTGAAGTCAGGAGATAGGTTTCACTTTTGAGCTTTAAAGTGGTTATTATAAGCAATAGGGAATAAATACTTATTTTTTAAATGATAAGCACCAGCTGGACAATGTGACAATCTTCTATTAAATGTAACTTGGTGAAATCTGATTATTTAGTGGGTACCTGGTTCTTCCACTGTAGATGCCTTGAGACCGTGGCTGTGAAAAACAGTACTGAGTCAAAGCACATCAGGCAATAAGTTGCTGACTGCTGTTTTCATTTTCCTATAGAACATAATGAACAGACTTCTTTTCTCTTTTCATACACAATAACAACAATTATTTTTAAAATATGATTTTCTTTATGCAAACTTGACTTTTTCAGATCAAGACATTCAGCTGCAGATTTTAGTCTGTGGTGATTATTTTTTTATTTGTTTGACAGTGTATGACCCCTGCAACTTAGGAAACAAAATCGCCAAGAGACGGTCTCACAAGTAGAACTATTCCAGCAGTCCTAAAAACTAGAAGCTGGCCTTCTCTGTCTGAGCATAAAATTTAGATTTAACCCCGGCTGTACAACCAACTTTCTCATCCATCCCTCCTCACCCCGACTCACTCCGTCTGTGATTTCATATCAACGCACCCAATTCACTCAATAACAGGTTTTTCAAGTTCACAAAACTGTCAAAGAGGAAAGAGAAAAAAACATCTCTCATCATGCTTCTTTCCAGTTCCGCCCCCCACGCCCACCTCCCCCACCGGCATCAATTAGAACACACTGGTGCTGGACAGCGGAGCACTCAGTGACCTCTCTGCCCAACCAAACCGAAGCACTCAGAGAGGAGTCCCAACAAATGAAGACAGACTGAATTGGCACACAAAGGGGACGGGAGGCATTTTCCCATGAAATCTACTGGGGCTGTTTCCCAGCATCTTAGTGTCCAATAAAGAGTTGACTCCAGGCTTTGTAAAACATGATGGCTCTAGGCAGTAAACAAGTGTAGCTATTTAACATGGAAGGAGAATCAGCTGAAAGAAGCCACTTGGCCATTGCTCTATTATGAGGGGATACCCCACAAAAAGAACCCTAACATTTTCTTTTCAAAGCTATGTATTTAAATGTGTTTTACAAAACAACCTCTTCACCTTCAAAGTACTCCCCATTACACTTGACATTAATCAAATCTGTAATTCCATTCTTGGAAACATTTTTCAAACACATTTGTTTGGATAGCTGAAAGCACCTCTCTTGCTTTTTTCCTTCACCTCTCTCTGCAATACATCGCTGTCCTTTCATGTCCCTCTTCATTCGCAGAAACAAAAGGAAGTTGCACAGAGCAAAGGAAAGTGTGTAGGGCAAGAGGGGCATGCTGTTCTTTGCCAAGAACTGGCACACTGAGATGGCTGTGTGAGCAGGTTCATAGTTGTGGTGGCAAAACCACTCCCCATCGGCCACAAATCAGACCTTTTTTGTTGCACACAATCTTTTCAGAACCTCTAAATAGAAAGCTTGAGTAACAGTCTGATCTGGTGGAATGAACTCCATGCACTATCCCCCTCACATCACCTCTGTTTTTTGGGGGGATACCCCCTCGTATTTCATCATTTATGTTAGAAACAGTGAACCGTGATAGTGTAGAGGGACATGTGAGACTGCTAACCACAGGCTCAGAGGTTCAAAGCCACCATCTGCTCTCCAGGAGAAAGATGAAGCTTTCCACTCCTATAAATATTTATAGTCTTGGAAACCCACAGGGGCAGGTCTGCCTCTCCTAGAGGGTCACTGTGAGGCAGCATGAGTCCATGACAGTGGGTTTCTTTTTCATTTGGACTTTATAGTCAGGAAGCAGAAAGTGAAAATTCATTACAGAAGGGCTTTGTTGATGAGTATGAATGACCTTGGAAACAAATATTAACTCAAATGATCCCTTGAGTAAAGGAAGGTCCAATTCATCTAAAGACTTACAGAGGAGCTATGGATCAACAGGACCATGGCAACCCTAAGGAGCTGCTGTACTCGGTCCTCTAGGATGGTGACGAATTACAATCATTTGATGGCAATATGTTCTACACACACACACACACACACACACACACACGCAACAGCATCCACAGGGGCTGGCTTCAAAAAATTGGTGGGAAAATAGAATTAAATGGTAAGGAAAACTTTAAATGAACTTTTTAAGTCCCTTTACACATACACATATACACATACACACAGAGCCCTGGTAGTTAGCATTGGGTTGCTAACCTCAAGATCAGTAGTTCAAACCCACCAGCTGCCCCTTGGGAGAAAGATGAGACTGTCTGCTCCCAGCAAGATTGATAGTCTGGGAATATACTGGGTCACTATGAGTCAGAAAAGGTGGTATTAAAAATCCCCCTTTTCAACCCCAATACTTCCCAGTCTTAGAGCATTAGCTTGGCAGCAAAGCTTCCTTTGTTTCTCTTGCCTTAAACTGCTTCATGTCACCCGATAAAAGTACAAATCAGTCAAATATCTAATCTAACAACATTTCATCACTCTTAGTTTGCCCTTAATAATTCATCCCTCTTATGTTGACTCTAATACTGGTGCAGCATAAATATGCATGATTTGAGACGGTGTATGTTCAAGCACCTTCATGGATAGACTAACAGCGGGAGGCATTTGACCTTGGTCTGAAGAGGAAAAAGTTACTGCAAAACTAATGACAGAAATGACAGTCTCCTGCTTTAAATTAAAGGAGAAACGGGAGAAAAGCATTCCTGAGAGAATTCCTGAACTGCAATTTAGATTTCAGCTAAGAGGTGCTTTTTGTAAATTACATTTTAAGAGTTACTTTTTCTGCTCCAGGTTTAACAAAGATAATACCTATCTTCATGCCTAAAACCTTATATAGTATGAGAATAATAAAAGAATGTCTGTGGAGCCTCTGAACTCCTTGAAATAAATATGCTAATAAATACAAAAGCTTCTCATTAATGCTAGTAAATATCCTGCAAGGTGGGGGAAAAGCCACAATAAAAGTGAGATTTGGGTGAAATCTAACTCCTAATCCAATTATTTTAGATGCTTTGGTTATTTTTTCCCGTACTCCCTTAAATTTGGGAGAAGTGTATTAGGTATTTAACATCTTATGTTCTCACTGTTTAGAAGCTTGTCAACATCTTGGCAATGACACCAGGTATTAACAAGGGCCAACTTAGGATCTTTATATTCTTGGCAAGTTGATTTTTCCACTGTGATTAAGAAACGGTGAAAGCAAGAGATGTTGTTGTTGGCTAAGGTACATCCTGTTCTTTCTTTCCATTTTAAAGTGATATTTCCACATGATTCATCTAGTCACCTTGGTGTGTTTGAAAACTTTGCTCTGGTTTGTTTGTTTGTTTTTGAGTTCTTTCCCTTACAATATACAAACTGAAGTGCTAAGGCTGAGCTGAACTCAGTCATCCTTCACCAGGTTGCAGCGAAGCTCTTGGTTCTGCCATCAGGTAAAACCGAACGACTCCTGCAAGCTTTCATCGTCTGATCTCATATTATGAGATATGTGACACAGGTGTCTGTGCCAGCTTGTAAAGACACAGTTAAGATCTTTATCTACCTAGGCGAAGATGGGCCAAAAGGCTTTTCTCATTTTCTGAACAAGTAGCACCAAACAAACTCGGGAGGCTGTTAAAGTAAAATAAGAAAGACATCCAGTTACATGGATGCATTTCAATTAGGGATGCTCTTGGGAGCCCGGAGAATGACAGGTCGAAACACCAGAAATTAGCTCTAGAAAGCTAAAACCAGGCATGTAGAAGTTGGCAGTAGGCATTGCTTATGTTGGTAGGGTCACAACTAACACACCAGTTGTGTAAGGAAAGAGGAGCACCTTCATTTTCTACAAGTGATGGACTATTTCCTATAACCCCCCACTCTGCTGGGTGGCTATGGGCTGGAGAGTGGGCAGCAATGGCTGTAAGTGAGCCTGTCATTGGTGTTTCAATGTTCTCTGGGCGACATAGCCTCTTTGGTATAATGTTTCAGTCCATTCAAAGCTCATTCCTTAAATGAAACCACTCCTTCCTTCCCCACTTGTGACCTAGTCCTGCTTTAAATCAATCATGAAGTGCAATGCTGTATGTAGGATTATATCTATCTTCCATCGAGAAATTCAATCAATATAATATTATTCAAATGTACACAACCACCATTAAAACTGGTGATGGAGAAATTGAAGAATACTACTAACGTCTTCAGTCAGAAGTTGATCAAACATGCAATCAAGATGAACTGATAATTTTTGGTGATTGGAATGCAAAAGTTGGGCGGGGTGGAGGAAAGAGAGAAATTAAGAGGAGTTGAAAACCTGAGCTTGGAAATAGAAAGGAAGCTGGAGGTCACATGATAGACTTATTCAAAACCAACTTGTGCATAGAAAATACCTTTTGTCAACAATACAAAAACCTTCTCCAGATGGAATACACAGAAATCAAATTGACTACATCTGTGCGAAGACACAAGGAGAAGCTCAATAGCAGCAGCTAAAACCAGACCAGGGGCTGACTGTGGAACAGACCATCAATTGCTCATATGTAAGTTCAAGATAAAGCTAAGGGATATCAAAACGCGTCCACTGGAGCTAAAAAATGACCTTGAGTCTATCCCACCTAAATTTTGAGAAGATCAGATTTGATGCACTGAGCACTAACAACAAGACCAAATGAGCGGTGGGAGGACATCAAGACCATCATTCATGAAGAAAGCAAAAGGTCATTAAAAAGAAAGGAAAGAAAGAAATGAAAGTGGATGTCAGAAGAGATTCAGAAACTTGTTCATAATCAGGCGCCCTCAAACTACAGCCCGCGGGCAGAGGAATTTATCTGGCCCGCTGGGTGTTTTTGCCCCATTTGTTTTTTAACTTCAAAAGAAGATATGTGCAGTGCATAGGAATTTGTTCATAGTTTTGTTTTGTTTTTAACTACAACCCGGTCCTCCAACAGGTCTGAGGGACAGTGAACTGGCCCCCTGTTTAAAAATTCTGAAGACTCTGCATAGAATAGCTAAAGCAAATGGAAGAAAGGATGAAGCCAAGGAGCTGATTAGAAAATCTCAAAGGGCAGCTTGAAAAGAAAAAGTCAACTATTATAATTAAATATGTAAAATCTAGAACTAGAAAGCCAAAGGGGAAGAATACACTCAGCATATCTGAAACTGAAAGAATTCAGAAAAAATTCAAGTCTTGATTTGCAATCTTGAAAGAGTCTATGAGTAAGATATTGAATGATGCAGGAGGTATCAAAAAAAGATGGAAAGAATACACAGCCACTGTACCAAAAAGAACTGGCAGATATTCAGCCATTTCAGGAGGTAGCATTTAAGCAAGGAAGAAATTCAAGCATCACCGACTGTATTAGCCAATAATATTAGCTAATAACACTCACTGCCTTTGAGTCAATGCTGAGATTTCTGAAATTGTAGCTGCTTAAGGGAATACGAAGCCCTGTTGAAGCTACTAGTGGCTTTGAACTGCTAACTATAAGGATGGAAGTTCAGTGCTTCATCACTACACAAACAAGGCTCCATTAGCCATAAACACTGCTTCAAGAAGAAATGGAATGCCAACTGAAATGTTTCAGAAAGCTGATGAAACAGTAGAAGCCCTTGCTAGTCTATGCAAGGAAAATTGGAAGACAAATCCTCAGTCAACTGACTGAAAGAGTTCCATAGCTGTGCCTATTCCAAAGAAAGGTGACCCCGTAGAGTGCTCAGTCTATAGAACCATATTGATATCACTGGTAAGTAAATTTTGCTGAGGATCATCCAACAACAGTTGTGACCGTACATTGACAGGGAACTGTTAGAAATTCAGGCTAGATTCAGAAGTGGACATGGAACAAGGGATATCATTACTAATGTCACATGGATCTTGGCTGAAAACAGGGAATGCCAGGAGGATGTTTACTTGTGTTTTATTGACTCTGCCAAATTATGCGACTGTGTAGACAATAATAAACTCTGGAAAACATGGAGAAGAATGAGAATTCCAGAACCCTTCATTGTGCTCATTCAGAACTTGTATCTGGATCAAGAGACATTTGTGTGAAGGGAACAAGGGCACACTTCATGGTTTAAAATCAGGAGCGTTGTGTCTCAGGATTGCATCCTCTCACCATACGTGTTCGATTTATATGCTGAACAAATCATCAGAGAAGCTGGCTTCTTTGAAGAAGACTGTGGTGCCAGAACTGGAGGAAGGCTCGTTAACAAGCGGCGACATGCAAATGACACAACGTTGCTTGCAGAAAATGAGAAGGAATTGAAGTACTTGCTGCTGAAGGTCAGGGATTGTAGCCTTCAGATTGGATTACAACTCAGTGTGAAAAAGACCGAAATCCTCAGAAAGGAACCAGCAGGTGAGATCATAATAAGTGGAGGAAAGGTTGAAGTTGTCAAGGATTTTGCCTTGCTTACATCCACAATCAATGCTCGTGGAAAGAGCAGCCAAGAGATTAAAGGAGGCATTGGGTTTGGTACTTCTGCTGCACAAGGTCTCTTTAGAGTACTGAAAATCAATCATGTTACTTAGGGAAGCAAGGTGTGCCTGACCCAAGCCACAGTGTTTTCCTTGGCCTCCTGCAAATGACACTCGGAAAGTGAATAAGGAAAAGCAAAGTAGAATTGATGCATTTGAATTGTGGTGCTTGAGAACAATACTGAAGGAACTGCTAAAAGGACAAAGTTATCTGTCTTGGAGGAAGTACGGCTAGAGTGTTCCATAGAGGGAAGGAGGGCCAGACTTCATCTCACAGAGGTGGGCATATAGTCAGGAGAGACCAGTGCCTGGAGAAGGGCATTATACTTAATAAAGTGGAGTGACAGCAAAAATGCGGAAGGTCCTTAAGGAGATGATTGACACAGTGGCTTCAACAACGGGCTCAGGCATAGGAATAATTGTGGGGATGGTGCAGGACCAGGCAGTGCTGTGCTCTTTTGTGTTTAGTGTTGCTATGGGTTGGAACCAACTAGTGGCACCTAACAACAACAACTGATGTGTCCCAAATTGGCTCACAAAACCACACTTGAATTTACACTGGGGTCCATTATCTTAATTTGCCCACCAACAAAGCTTTAACCTTTACTTTTTTAACTCCACTCCTTTTTCAATAAGGCCCAAGGACAGAAGGCACAATCTACTGTTTACCTCCTGAGGTAGGTAGTTTATTGTACCAGCCTGGCAGAGAAACACATGTGGGATTAATTGAAAGGCGGAGAGATAAATGGGTCAGCGAGCCTCGCCTTTTTTGTCTCTTGCTCTTTGGTCATTGGACCAGTGTGAGGCTGCCTTACTTGTTCCGTGCCTCAGTTTTCAAGCTACACTACCTGTGGGATGCCTAGCCTGTGGACTGTGTCCTTGTAATTTGAAGTTCCTTCAAGACCTGCTTTGCCACGCAATTTGAATTTACATCTCTTGAACTGGGGACTGACTGTTGGTGACCTGACAGTTGGTGACCTGGTTCACTGTTGGTGGTGCCTTGCTGTTTGCTGCCTGTGCCGGGATAGCCTGAATCTCTCTACAGAGGACTACCTGGTGGCCCTCAAGACTTGAAGGACTTCCAGTGTCTCACAACTCTCTCACGGGAGTGAGTTGTACTGAGTCATTTGTACTGCTTTATAATTTAACTGTTTATTTCCTGTGTTATCTATCTATCTGTATAAATATATATATATACATAATTTTTAGCAACCTGGCGTTGTCTCTCTAGAGAACCCTGTCTCTCCATGACGAGGACAGTTCTGATCATCACTTTCAACTTTTTTTCTGGGTGGTATATCTCCCAACCCACATTTTTCCTCGGGTGGCTTATGATCTATGCTCTGCCTTGGAGGCTAAAAGCTTCAAGGAACAATATTTAAGGTGCGATGAAATGTCTAGCTTAATATTTTCAAAATGATGTCCTCATTACAAAGCACCAAAATTAAAACACTTAAAAAATGCAAAGTTAAGAAATTAGCAGTGTGTATATACAAGAGCATGTGTTTGTGGAAGTATACTAGAGGGTAAACCAAAAGAAATGGAAAAAAAACTCCCCTGGGTGGAGATTTCACAGTATGAGTTTTTCCGGCGAGGTAAGCATCAAGCAAGTTAGTGCACCCAGTGGTGTCACGTGGTCACAGTGAATTTTTTTTGTAAAATCAATTTTGCTCAAATCTCATTTTTTTGGTGATGGCTGATTTAGGGGAACAGCGTGCAATTGTGAAATTTTGTTTCCTGCTCAGAAACACGCCACAGACACTATTGTGATGTTGAACACAGCTTACAAGGACAGGACTATGGGAAAAACTCAAGTGCATGAGTGGTTTTTCTCCTTTCAAAAAAGGGGAAATGTCGATTGATGACAAACCTCATTCTGGGCATGTGTCAACTTCCCAAATGGATGAGAATGTTGACAAAATGCCTGTACTTGTGCTCAGAATTGGTGGTGGACCACGGAAGAGATGGGGAAGTTCTCTGGACTATCTTGGAGCTCGGTTCAGTGAATTTTAATGGGAGATTTGGGAAAGAGCAGGGTAAGAAAGGTCACTGCAAAATTTGTTCCTTGGGTCTGAGTGACCAGGACAAAGAGCATTGGCTGGAAACATGCCGTGCTTTGAAAGAAGAGCTCAGCAGTGACCCAGACTTTCCCCAAGGTCATTACTGATCACGAGACATGGTGCTAACCTTATGACCATGACAGCAAGCATCAATTAATCCAGCGGAAGATGCCATCATCACCTTGTCCAAAAAAAGCTTGTCAAGTAAAATCAAAGATCAAGATGATATTCATTTGCTTTTCTCAGGATTTTTTTTTTTGGTTTTGTTTTTTTTTTTTTTTGCTGTGAGGGGGCTAGTGCATTGAATTGTGGTGCCTGAGAAGAATATTGAAAGTTCTGCTAAAAGGACAAACTGATCTGTCTTGGAGGAAGTGCAAACACAGGTCAGACTATTAATCAAGCTTTCTAGTTCGAGGTTCTGAAACGCTAGCATGGAAGTGTGCAAGAATAAAGGCCGGATTTGTGGCAGACGGGGAACTGGTTTTGTCACTATGACGTGCACTTGTTCACACAACCATCACAGTGTGCCACAACATGTCTCCCTTGCCCCACACACTTTACTCACCTGACCTCAGTCTGTGCCACTTCTTTTTGTTGCCGTGAATGAAGGGGGACATGAAAGGATAATGATTGGATGACATAGAAGAGATGAAGAATAAAACAAAGGAGGTGCTGTCAGCCATTGAAACAGATGAACCTGAAAAATGGTTCCTAGGATGGAATGACAGATTTGACAAATGTCTTACATGTAATGGAGAATACTTTGATGGTGATAAGGTTATTTTGTTTAAAAAAATTTAAATACATATCTTTGAAAAACATTCTGGTTTGGGGGTGGTACCCCCTTGGGTATATGTGCACATGATTTGCCATGACTGTGTGAGTGTTAATATGAGTTTTTTGAGAAGATGGCTGAAATAGGGGTCTGTAAAGATTTCACAGGCAATGCAGCCAGCTCAGCCTGTGAAGTCAGCATCCTTTTTAACTATTTCTACATTCACCGTGTCAAAGTTGACAGACTACCAGTATCCCCTCCCTGTATTGTCAAGGTTCATATTGTGCCACTTTGTTTATAAGAAAGAACTATATTAGTATTTGTTTTCCAGGGCCAAAGAAAAAATCCAAAGAGAATTTTCCTTTTGATGAAAGTAAGATGAAAAGCTAAACTAGTTTTAAGGTTTATTTTACGGCAAGTGTTAAATAAAGATGCAGCAGGCATCCCAAGGATTGAAAGAGAAGCTACAAAACTCCTTCCCCTGAATTTACACCCAGCATCCAGTTGCCAAAGCTTTCAACTGCGAATACTATACATTAGTGTTCTTTGGGTCTTACGTGTTATTTGGCATGACTTAGTCGGCCATTTATATATTTATTTTTAAGCTGGGAATGTTCAAAAGACATTTTTCCCCCTTATAAAACATCTTCACTTTATGCCATTTCAGCTCACAAAAATTCCCTATGAACACTCACCTTTTGGATAGCAACGGAAGCTTGTATTTCATCACCTACCGTAGGGGATAGTGCCTGGAAAATAGACAAGAGCTGTCAGCCCCAAACACACTCCTTTCTGGGATCCTGGAGATTTCCTCGCGGAGGTATCCGGGAAGTGTCATGTCATTGGAGACTGCTTCTCCATCCCCAGCTGGCCCCGACCTGGAATAAAGTACATGTTTCCCGAGAACACCTCATAATTTAGACGCTATGACAGAGGTCCCTTCTGGATTTTCTCCACAGAATATTTATTTTGTTCTCCCAGACTTCCTCGCGGAGAAGAAGTACAGCAGCCCTACTCCATTCTACGGCTTAAGCTGACGTTTAGACAACTTTTTTGCTTTCCCTTTGGAATAAAGTCAGCCCGTGCGCTTCTCTGCCAAACAATATCCCAGAAGTTACTTTTCAGGAGCTCTAACCTTATGAAGAAAGAGGGTACAGAAAGGGGAAATCAGAGAAATCAATTTTCCGATAGAAAACGCCATCTGGTAAATAATTGTTTGCTCTCGAGGAATAAATTGACCTAACATTACACCTCACTTATAATTTGTCTCTTTTTAGAGCAGAGTGGAGTCAGTTATCCACATTTTATATGTGAATTTTATCCACATAAAAGTACAGGTAATCTGCTCTCTTTTGATTGCTGATAACTGAGAAATTCGTGTAATTGAAGTCACACATTATTTCTTAGTTAAGGAATGCATTGGCCCTAGTGATAACATACCGACTCTGGCTTGAAGAATCATAGGTCTGTGACTTTCTTCTAAGTGGTGTTGTGGTAAATCAGGATTTGGGAAATTATACAGAACTGCGTGAAAATCTCGGCTCACTTCAGAGTTTTCTATTTTATGGAAAGTTACTGTCTTATTTTAAAGTATGTGCATGCAAACAATAATACTGATGGGGGTGATTAGGAAGACTAAATGAAATTAAGCTTATAGTTACTGCCTGAAACCATCCTTGATAATGTTACAATACCCTTTCTCTCCTATCCTGGAAATTCAAGTCTATCAACAGCCAACTTAAAATGTGTATCATGTAGGGAGGGGAGAAGCCAAGGTCAGATAAACTTTAAATAGTTTCCACTCTGAAATCACGTTTCTACTGAGTCTTGGACTCTGGCTGAGGTATTTACGTATTAAACATAATATGGTGGGTGTTCAGGAAGCAAAGTAGTCTACAAGTCTGACCCCAGAAAGCAAATTTCCCACAGCCTAGCTCCTCTACACAGCCAACCCTATGGCATTGCCAACATGACCCTTTGCTCAATAAGCCTTTTATACTAGCTTTGTAGGGTGACCAAGACAATAAGGAAGACTGAAGAAGAACAGACGCATTGGCATTGTGGTGCTGAAGAAGCAATCTGCAAGTACCACGGACTGCTAGAAGAACCAGGAGATCTGTCTTGGAAGAAGTACAGCCAGAGTGCTCCTTCGAGAAAAGGATGGCCAGACTTTTTCTTACAGACTTTGGACATGTTGTCAGGAGACTAGTCCCTAGAGAAGGACTCCAGGGTTAACAACTTGAAGAGGGAGCAAAAAAAGCAGAAGACCCTCAACAAGGTGGATTGGCAGTGGCTGCAGCAATAGGCGCAGGCATGGGAACAATTGCAGGGATGGCGCTGGACCAGGCACTCTTTTGGTCTGCCGTGCGCAATGTCACTGTGGGTGAGAACTGACTCAAAGGCACCTACCCACAACGAAACAAAGTTCCACAACTAGGTGACATAAATTCCCTTAGTGTCTTCCAGGTCTGGAGGTTAACAGTACAAATGTAGCATTAATGGTTGCGCTCATTCCTCTCGGGAGATCTGAGGGGGAATCTGTTCCATGCTGCTCTCCTGGTTTCTGATGAAGGCCAGGAATTCTTAGCATCCCTTGACTTGCAGAACACCCTAGTCTCTTTGTCTTCCTTAGGTCTCTGTCTCTCTTCCCTTCTTTAAAAGTCCACCATTTCTAAAGATTGGTTTGGGGCTCACTCTACTTCAGCCTAATCTCAGTTTTTAAGACCCTCCCAAAACAAGGAAGACCATGTTCACAGTTACTGCAGATTAGAACTTCAGCCTAAATCTCCCGGTTCATTGTGGTGGTTGGCTACAATCAACTCATTTCTGGCTCACGGAGGCCGTGTGTGCAATGGTACAAAGCACTGCCTGGTCCTGCATTACATTAATATAATATAATACAATATAATATAATATAATACAATATAATATAATATATAATGCAGGACCAGGCAGTGCTTTGTATATATATAAATCGTCTCTGCGCTTGAGCCCACCATAGCAGCCCTTGTGTCGAACCTTCTTATGTATGGTCTTCCTCTTTTTCCACGACCCTGTATTTTAGCAAGCATGATATTCTTCTCCAGGGACTGCTCCCTCCTGATGAAACATCCTAAGTCAGTGAGAGAATCTTCTAAGGCGCGTTCTGGTTGTACTTCTTCCCAGATAGCCTCGTTCCTCCTTCTGGCAGGCTCTGGTGGCTTCAATTGGTCCATGACACTATAATTCGAATACATCAGTTCTTCTCTGATCTTTCTTGTTATTCGTTGTCCAACTCTCACCTGTTTGGTGAGTGAAAATATCACGGCTTGGTTCAGAGGGACCTCAGCCCTAGAAGCGAAATCTTTACTCTTTGGCACGTTAAGAGAAGTCTTTTACAACAAATTTTCCCGGTGAAATATATCATTTGATTTCTTGACTACTGCTTCCATGAGGGCTGACTGGAGACCCAAGTAAAATGAAATGTTTGACAATCCATTCCACCTGTGAATGCATACCGCCATGAACAGTATCATCCTTGCACTCCAAGTGCTGATGGTCCGGTGGCGAAACCTGAGAAGTAAACGCTCACTTCCAGTAAAATGGGGAAACTACAAAGTGGAGCGTTGGTACTGCAGTGGTCACACGTGGCTGCTAACCCAAAGGACAGTAGTTCAGACCTCCCCATTGCTCCCCAGGGGAAAGATGTGGCAACCTGCTTTCATAGACTGAAAGCCTTGCAGCAACTAGGGTGCGCTTCTACTCTGTCCTAGGGAGTCACTGTGCGACAGAAACGACTCAGTGACCATATGGCTTTTTTGTTTGTGCTTTTGTAGTTACGCCTGGTTAAGGGGTAAGTTTTGGGTTCCACAAAAAAAGGATCTTTCAGAAGAAGTGGCATCCAAGCCACGGTATGGTGTGAATCAAAGAGCAGACATTTCCAGTGGGAAGATTAGGGAGACGGACGCACTGCCTTCAGAAGAGTGCTGACCTGGAGGGTGGCTATATTGAGAAAGAATACCTTCCGATCATCACATTTCTGTGTAATGAAGGTTTGTATGGTTTTGGAACAATACTTTTTAACTTACCTTCATATAAGGTGGGCCATCCGAGTTAACTTGTTGCACATCAGTCAGGACAACAGATATCCTTTCTTCACCCTACTCCCATCCACACGCTCTACTCTACGACAAAGTGCTAGCACACTGCAGTAACTTGATGAGGGTGGATGTCTCACTAAACATCTCTAGGGACTTCCTATTTTCCGTAAGTGTAACTCTCTACCGTGGTACCCAAGGAACACAAAGCTTTGGCCAATCTCAGAGTAACCCGCTGACCATGTCCAGCTTTGCCCACTCGGTCCCATGGACACAGCCCAAGATGCACTGTGGCCTCTGCCCTTTCCTTCCCCAGCGCACTAGCCCTCTTGATCGGGCTGTCTACAAAGGCCATCTACATCTTGTCTTTGCCTGGAGATCTCCTACTTTTCCATTGGTATCAACTGCTGCACAGCCTTTGGCTAATTTCTTTCTTTTTCCATGTTTCATCCAGGTCGTATCTATGAGGGGGCTTCAGAAAGTCTGTGGAAAATCCCTTCATACTCAGACCTCTTCCTAGAGCTGCTTAGAGGCCGCAGTGCTCCCCCATCGGCTTCAGCTCCCCTGGAGCCCATCCCTGCACCCTCAGCACCCAGTCCAGTTCTAGGCATTCAATTAATACCATGGAATGACAGAGCAAGTGAATGGGCAAATGTACTCAATCCCCGAGGATTTAAGAAACTTGGAGTGGTACATTCTTAATGTGGAATCCTTCTGCTGAGTGAGCAACTATTTCCCAGACTCCTTGAGGGTATCACAGTGAACCAGCTCCCTAATGCTCCCAGCCCATGCGGTGATTGATTCCACCACCTTAAGCTATGTTCCTGATTACTGCTTACCCAAAAGGCAGGATCACTTGGGTGGGCATGACATTCTCTACTGTGTTTTGAGAGTGAATGCAAAAAACTCTGACTCCCGGTTACAGCGGGATAATTTGCAATGGTTGCTTAACGCATGCACAGGATTGTGTTAAGAAATCTAAGTCAGAAGCATGTTATATGGTGACACAGAGACCCAAACGAGTATCCTGTCTGTTGCAATGAACCGGCTCCTAAAAGCACCCTATTGATTGATGAAAGCACATCCATGTACTTGTAGGAAGGAAGCAGCTTCTACAAGAAAGAATCCTGGGAAGCATGAAACTTGGGTCTGATTTTGATTTAAATCCTACAGCGAGCCTTCTTTATAGATGTGCAAGTGCGAATATAGGTGGAGAGAGCAAATGACCAGCTATCGCATGGCATAAAGCGCACGAGAACAAAGCATACTGTAACCAGGCATCCGATGGATGCTCTTTTTTTCTACAGCACTGTCTCAGCTGCTCGCTACTAAAACTCGGGTGTTCGGTGGCAGACCAAGCTGCACTGGTCTCTGGCAGTTTGAGAAGTTGGCTCCAAATGGAGGTTTTCTAAGTGGCTGCCTGTGACGCCATGCTGGTGGCATTAAGGCCTGGGAAAACCAGTAGCTACATGCCCCCCCTATTTCATTTTCTAAATTTCATAGCCTGATAGCAGACGGACTGCAGGCATTGTATTCAGAGAGGATTACTGCGCTTCCTGAGCAGTGGCAGTCATTCGGCGTTTGCCCCCATGGCTTGGGACACCAACCGAGACATACTGCAACCACAGAGCTGCAATAGACTGTCTCTCGTGACTCCCTACTTAATGATATTCCAAACACCAGACCTCCCCTCTGTTATGGAGGCGCTTCGCCGCCACCACCTCCCTTTTGCTTCTCTGAAGCCTTTTTCCATTTTCGTATTTACCTTATTCATCGTACCTTCACACTTCCCTGACCTGATTACCCTTAGACATAATCAACTCCTGGTCCCCTGTATGTAACAGTGACTTCCACCTGACATTATGGTGGTATTTTAATATCGTAACCGAAAATGATAAAGGCCAATCAATTACTTTGTATTATCCATTGTGCTCCACTGGGATTGATTTTCCTCTATGTAATCATGTTTGCAGTCATAAAAACAAAGATTAAACAGGGTTTTCTTTCTATTTTTCATATTCAAAGGAGTCGTATTCGTCTCCCTGCCTCATAATGTTCCCATTACTGGAGATCAATTCATCGAGAGAAATGGAGTCCCCGGGACGTGGACAGGGCCCAAGGCTGCTCCTTGGACTTTGGCCCATGCCTTGACTATTTATTTTCCCTGCTGCTCTTCAAAAAAATCTGGCATCACTTTTGTGATCTGATAAATGGCGATCTTGTGTCAGCTGCAGATTTTTGCATTTCAGAAGGGGATCCCACACTGTCGCTTTGCCTTCTCCTCGCCAGGAAAACGGTTTAAAATCTCCCGCATCAAATAGCCTAGCAATGTCCCGAGAATGAATCTTCCTCCGGTACCACCACGTCATTTGCTCACGGAAACTTCAGTTGTCTGCCGAGGCTCCCAATCCTTGAAAATAAATATACATTCGATGCACACGGAGCACACACAAACACCAGGCGATGCTACAAAGCGGGGCAGGCAGCTTGCAGAAGGTTCCCAGTCTCTCCAACAGGGAGAGTCTCTGAGCCAGGGCTCGGCTTCAAAGAGATGAGCGACAGAGACTAAGTCCTCTAATCACTAGCTTTACACGCACGGAGATTGATGAGGAGCTGCTGGCCCCCCTCAATGGCAGCAGCCGGACATGCGATGGAGAACACAGCTCCGAGCTGCCGCCCGGACTGTGCTCCCTGCCATCCCAATGGCCAAACGGGTGGACTCTCGCTTGTCCTTTGTTTGCGTTTAGAATCCCCACCGCAACCCTGCCTGCCTGCAAGCTCTGCGGTGCTGGGGTTTCGGCCTGATCTCACTGTTATTGCTGGAAGGCTCCAGCCTCTCTTTGCCCTCCTCTTGCTACTCCACTGACCCTTCCCTGAAATAAACAAGTTGCCCACGTTAAAAGTCATCCCAGGTGATGGCGAGTGGGTGGGCGGTTTCCAGGGCTTGTGGCACCAACGTCCCCCTGCACGTATCCAGAAGCCTGGGGACGCTCCCACTGTCATGTCTCCTCCGTGCAGCAGCCAGGGGCTCCCTGGGGCCTGGGTTCAGCTGGGGCTCTTCTGCGGCCACTCGCTCCTGCCCCCCCTCCAGAGCCCTGAGCGAGTGTGTTCCCTGGTACCCTAGGCCTCGGGCATCACCGCTTCTGACAGTGGCTACAGTTCAGACTCCGTGTGCTTTGGGGGTTGTTGCTAGGATTTGGGTCTGTTTTTGCTAAATGTATAAAGGAGACAAAGAAGACCCAGGCACCTGTGCGTTTGGGAAGGTGTGTTGACAAAAATTGGGTTTCTGCCAGATGGTGTCTCTGACTGAGTTACACTTACCCCTTCCCAATTCTTGAGCTCAGCCCCTGGGTAGCAGATGCCTTCCCATGGACTTCAGGGGTGGGGGGCAGTGCCGGAAGCCTTGAGCAAGTAAGCAAGGCGCACCACAAAGCCCTCCCCTTTCACAACAAAGCCCAAGCTCCTACTTGCTCATTTGCTTAAAACCAAGTCTCCAGCTGTCTCCAGCAGCACTCGCCCTGGGAGAGTTCATGCTCCAGCCACCGAGGAGGAATTTGTATTGTATAGCACACAGTTACTGAAATAGGTTCTCTCCAAATGTCCTTATCTCCCCCTTCACCTCCACCTGCCAGGCAGGTCCTGGAGTGCGGCCCGCCCGAAGGAGGGGAAGGGAAGGTGTCCCGCCTGCAGCTGCCGCCCTGGCAGCCCGCACTGCTGGCCCTCATCAATGAAGGCCAGGGAGAGCGGGCCCAGAGAGGCTTGCGCGCTGGGAGTGGTCCTTGCCTGGGCGAAGCATTGAACAGTGTGCTTTGCACATTGAAAGGGGAGGCTGTGGGAACGGGGTCAGCGTTCTTCCTCGGGGAAATTACTCAGACAGGTTTGTAAATGTACCGGCAGCGTTGTGATCATAACGAAAAATAAAAGCAACCTCTCAAACTCCCTTTCTCAGGACTAGAGAGGTCCTCTGGGGTTGGCTCCCTCTACTGTTATTCTCTGTTTTGACAAACAACGAGGAAGCAATTGTATCCTTGAAGCTGCGCCAGGACCCCAGCCTCTGCTCTCCTGGAGCTTTATCCACCCCGGGTTCACTGTCAGTGCATCAGCTTGCTCCCTACTAACCGGAAAACATCCGCTGCTGCCACCTTGACACCCTAAGGCTGCTCTGTGTCTACTCGTTTCCGGGTTTCCTCCTGCGCAGTCAGAGAATCGTCCTTGAATCCAAGCAGCTGGGCTAAGTCATTAACAGCACAGGGAGTTCTAATAACAAAGCATTGCCCTGCGCCCTCACGCCCTTCCTCTGCGCCCGAATCCCAGCCACGGGCTCCCCTGTCAGCTCACACCTGTTTGCAGTACGGCCCAGAAGGGCCATAGAGGAAGAAGTTGAAACATTTAAAACCTGGGGTTTTAATTCTCGGTATAATTACATAATCCACACTTACCAAATCATACCATCTTCTTGTTTGGGGTGAGATTTTTGGAGTTGCATTTACAGGGACATTATTATTGTTATTATTATTATTATTATTGTGGTAAATTTTCGGAAAATAATCTTCATGCACTGAGGAGGAGACAGTGTTATTAAGCACCGTGCTTCCCTAGGCGACTGTGCCATTGTGCTCAAACACAGGGAAAGCCCCCTGGTTTGGAATCTCAGCGTCTGCCTCATTTACTTGCTTCTGCACTATGATTCTGATTGCGCTTAATATGACCTATCGTCGTTGGAGCCCCTCGGGGTCTCGGGAAAACGCAATGGATTCCGTGTGTGAAAATGACGGGCTTTCCCCCGCCCCCACCACCTCTTTTTATTTCTCTTTTTATTAAGTTAGATTTTGTAGCATTCCATAGCCCATATGAAAAGCATTCCAAGTGATATTGATGAAATTTTCTTCTGAAAACTAATTTCTCATATAAAAATTCAACTGGTTGAACTCGTAGCAGCTTGAAGGGAACGAATCTTCACGTGGGTTAACTTTGGGGATATTCTTTACATTAAATATATCATTTGGGCAATAAGCCAAGCCATTTGCAAAAAAGCATTGTAAAGGTACATATAAACCTGAAGCCTCTTTTTGCACATACCTTAAATTGCATGTAATTTAAACAAGCAAACACGGTTCCCTCTCTTATGGCCCAGTATTCTCATGAATCTTTGAGGTTTCTGCTACCATTAAATATGTTTAAAAGAAAATAATGAGTATCTCTGTAGATTCAAAATGTAAAACCAGGTCTCTACTTTCAAATTATCAAATTATACTTCCAATGGAGGGAAACACATCCCTTCCTTACTAGTTACCCCCACGGTACCAGAAAGGAGCGCGAGGAGGCTAAGAGCCATGCTCCCGGCTACTCAGGGGGCTCGATGGCAGAGTCAGCAGTGAACGTACGTCCCACCACACATCCCAGAAACATTATTAGAACAAGATGTCCCGAAAGGAGGTTTTGTTGTTGATGATGATTTTTAATACAGGCAGAATTTAGTGGTTGCAGAAGAGCGAATGTGTGAATATTGCTAGAGAAGCTTCCAGAAGAAACAATTCCAGCCAGAAATGAAAGCAAACTTGTATTAGTGTATGGTTTCAGTAGATGGGGCAGCACTGGTTACTAGGTACTCTCACAATGTGCATGGATTGCTGCTACTTCATCAGCATGACAACAGCCCTGCGTCCACTTAACCCTTTTTATGGCTGAGGTTATCTTCTCATGTTGTGCTGCTGATAAGCCCACTCACTAGAATAATGTCCGTCTGCAAAATCGACATTACCCTCTGTTTCTCAAGTGTAAGGACACTGTGTGGGCGCGGGTTTCTGCACTGTCACCGTACTCACGACAAGGCGCCAGTAACCACAGGGCTACTCAGTAAGGACAGAGGAGAGGCAAAGCCAGGCTTTGAGACCAGGATTAATTAGCCCTTCCTCTGATGCTTATTATGGGTTGTGAGCACTCAAAAACTCTGGGTTAAAAGAATCCAGATTAAATTTCTATCAGGATATGCATCAAGGACTTCAACAATTAAAACCATAGTATATGTTTTAATTAAAAAAAATAACTGTTAGCCCTGAGAACGTGCACAGGTTCCTTTTGTTCTATAGTAAGGGCAACGTTTATTATAACTTTTCCTGTACAAACATTTTTTTTCTACCAAGCATCTAGAATTTCTGTGAGCTTTAATTTCCCTAAAATTCCTGTGCTTAAATAGGAGATTTTTAACACGTATTAGAGTGACAGCATCAGTCTGCTTCCTTTGAGAATCAATTAGCAGCTAAACAACTCTACAGACTCTGTAATGATACATGTCTGGTCTTTCCCCAAATTACCTGGAGCAAGGTAAACGGCATGAGAGCTCCGGTCACCTGGGAAAGCATGAAAGGATATACCACATGAGCATGAAGTTATTCAGGAAAAATCTGTAAGGGAAAAAAATGTGTCTGAGGCTACACGGCAGCTGTTTCAAATAATAAAATATCATTTGCATCTCTTCTGAGGGTTTTGGTTTTATCGGCTGGTTGTGTCCCACGCATTTTTTCCTGAACTTGCTGTTCATTTTGTGAGCGTAGCCGGTTATGATTAAACCTTCACGGAGGTACGCTGGCTTGCCTCGGATCTATGAGAGACAGCAAAGCTGCGTTTCAAATAGAGATGCCCGAGAGGAAAGGGTTAGAAAGTGCTGCGCAAAGCTGCGAGACACTGACGAGCAATTTAAGTTGGCATCAGACAATTCAGCGTGCATGGACACAAAAAGAGAGAGAGGGAGAGAAGTGAAACCCTCTCACACCGTGTATGCAGAAGAGGGGGTGAGGGACGGCAGAGAGGTTTTATTTTTAGAAGTCTTTGCTAAGTTCTTTATAAGCATCTCAATCTTTGTTAAAAAGAAACAGCAGATATGCACGTTTTCCTTAGGGGAGCTCCCCTGCCCCCTGTATAAAATTTTAGTAGTTGGCTGCCTAGAGCGAGGCTTCTTGTAACTGAATATACAAATTAGAATTTTTATAGTTCCTTATTTATAGTGAAACAACCATTTTAATAAAATTATTCACTTAGATTATTTTACTGCTCTTCATTATGGATCTCCATATTTTTTCATTAGTTCTTATCTTTCTCCTAGTTAAAATTAAAATGTTTGACTCTGCAATTAATCCCAAATGCATTTGACTTTAAAACCCTTTATCCTTTATTTGTTAAGCTTCCCAAAATATCTTTTTACAAATATGAAGATCACAATGAAGGGAAACCATTTGGCTGCTGAGCTGATTTTCATGGAAAATCGCTAACATATATTTATTGGAAGGGGTGGGAATAAGGTGATACAAACTTAATATACAAAAGAACAAAACTCCCTCAAATTATAGAAGCACTATCGCTACCTGCTTCGTGTATTTTTCATATTGGAAAGCATATTGTTTTGTTTGAGGAATAGAGGTAGATGTTGTTTTGTATTTAAAATATCATAACCTAAAGTCAGTTTAGTTGAAATTTTTTCACATGGTGTGTGCCTTGGTCCTCTGCAATCATAAGGGGGAAATACCGTATTTAACCCAGTGACTAATGCTGGAGAAAATTCTTAGGATTGTGCCTCTGGACTACAGTAAGCCAGCTTTAAAGCAACAGTGCTTACTTACATTTGCGGAGATGAGGTTGGCGAGTTGCATCACATTATATACATGCTTTTTACATCCCTCCTCGCAACCTTAAGGACATTTTGACAGTCCACTGAATGTTTATGCTTTTAAAAATTATTATGACCATATGAAGTAACTATTTCAGTAGGAGGATCAAAATCAATGTTAAGAACGGCGATGTTTAATGCAAAATTAATCCACCACAACGTGTTTAAATTAAGGATTTTAGTAAAATTTGGGAAAATTCAAGTGCCCAGTTTCTGTTTTGAATATATCTGGGTACTTAAATGTTCTAATTTCCCATACGTTGCTATGTTCACATTCGGTGCACTCCAAGATTTGTAAATGAAATGAGTGATTTTGATTACAAAATAAAGGTGAAGACATATGCTGCCTTTACCATGACTCTATATTCCCACAGAATGTACTATAGTTTAGAATGCACACACACACACACACACACACACACACACTCCTCTGCCTCTAATTTGCTGAGTTAATGTTCCTTCTCAGAAAACATATACTTTGAATAAGGTGGATTAAATCTGTTGGTTGGATTTTAGGATGCAACCGAATGATTACATTAAGAATGGCCACGCGTAGGGGAAAATAGCTAAGTTGGGCTAATTTATTATTATTTTCACTGCATTTAAAGAAACCTGGACTGGAGAACAAAGTGCATTACGATTTGTTTGAAAATTGTAAAAGACCCGTTTCCAGTTTCCCCACCCCATAACGTTAAAATGAGTCTGTGATCACTGTCTGTGCACATCAAGAAGGAAGGGGCGCCAGCTTCAAATGTCAGTGCGATAAACATGTGAAATCTGGGAGATATTTTCTAAGCAAGCAGCCATGTGTAAAATGTCCCGCATTGTTCAGGAAGGGGTTGCAGCTGCAAACCTGCAAACTTCTCGCTTCCAGGAAGAGTCCAGATGTTAAGACAGGGAAGTGAGGTTTTTATGTTGCTTCCCCAGCTGTTGCACCTGAGAGAGCTTTGTTTGTCGCCATCTTCTTCAAGAGTGTTCCACTCGGGAAAGCAGGGATCATTTCATACCGGGAAAGCAGACCAGGGCTTACCTTCAGAAGGTGCTCGATGACGTGTGCTAGAACACGATCGATCCCAACGTTGAACTACAGAATAAGGCTTGCCATCTATCCAGCTGCCCGGCAAAGCCAAGATAGCTTGACAAAAGCTCCCAAAATGTGGAGAAACAATAATTGGCTAATTATAAAATAAGGAAATTATCGTGTGCTACAGTAGCCAAAGAGGATTCCCATTAAATTACACTTATGTATCATTTTATAAAAACTTTTAAAAAAGCATGTCTACTGCTTCTAAGTGAAAACATCTTGGGATACATTTAAAACTTTGCTTTACTACAGAAATATCAAATCTGCCAGAAATCATCATAAACAAAGACGATTTGATGAATTTTAAAAAATTACTAACACTGCTTTTAACACCACTAGCACTATATGTAATATTTACAATATGCAATCTTCTTTTATAATGTAAAGTGTTTTTAAAATGAAATTTGCACTTAAATGCCAATATCCTCTCCTTCTGGTTTCTCACTTTATGACACTAACATAGGATCTCATTCACCAAGCCAATTGAAATTTTAATAAAAGAAAGCAGGAGTTTCTAATAAACTCCTGCAGTGAGCTGATAATACTAAACATCTTTAGCAGCATGGTGTTTTTTATTATTATTTTAGCTGTATATTAATATGCTAGTATTTGTAAACTCCCCAGTGTCGCTAGATTTATTTCGGAAGCCTTCACCACATTCTTCTATTATGGAAAGTTGATCTGACGATGAAGAATTCCTTTTCGGTGGTTTTGCACCCTACACTCCTCGACAAGAAACGATTTGGTTGACAAATGCATTGTGACTCTGCACTCAGTTCTGGAAGGAACCTTATTGTGGTGCCAGCTCGAGGCTAAACGGGCCAGAAAAACTGGCACCATTCATGCCAACTGCAGCCGAGGCACTGTTGGGGCATTTGTGGGTGATTTAGCAAGCTATGCTTACCTGTACCCCGCATGATGACATGCCCTTGCTAACTTTAACTTCTATCACTGCTTTGTTTCTGAACAACGGGGCGGGGGCGGCGTAGAACATAATACACGAGGATCCATATTTATAATGCATTTTGGAGTGTGCAATTCAAATAAAACCACAGGGGACATTCTTTTATGACACGGGGGATGATGTGGAACTATTAACTGTTGATAGGCAATGAACTTCAATATATATTGCATGTAATAAGAGCGAACACCTACACCGTGTTTACTCTGGGTCCGGCACCGCTTCAGACACCTGATACTTACAAACTTCTGTGGTGGCTCCTCTAGCTCGGGGTGGAAGAGACTCTTCTGATCTGATCTCCACTTCACAGGTACTAAACCACTAAGTTGGAGGAGCGTTCTGTGGCCATGTCATGTAGCTAGGTGAGGCTGTACCTGATTCCACCTGAAGCAGGCCAGCTACTGGCTCTGGGTATTTGCCGCACTGCTGTGACCTGCTGCATTCAGACTGAAACTGCTACAGCATCCTGTCTCCATGGAGGGCTGCTTCTCTGGGTGGCACCCATTCTGCTGCATCTTTGCCCCTATGTTCTGAAGCAGCGGACGTATCTCTGGTTTCCTTCATCTTAAATTCAGGCAAGAAAATGCCACTCCTTCTAATCTGATTAGATTTCGAGTAAACTATTCATATTGGTATTCTCAACTGAAAGTGGAAAGGCAGATAGGAAACTTCCAGGCTATGTCTGCCCTTTACAAAGATGCTGCGAGGCTTGAGGGAAACCTCAGAAGATGCACAACCTGACTTGTAAGGGGTCTACACACAAAAGTTTAAAACGCACATCCCCCTGCACACAGCTATGTCAGAGTATGCCAACCAGTTGCTGTGGAATTGATTCTGACCAATGGTAACCCCATGTGCGTCGGAGTAGGATTGTCAATGGCTGGGTCTTCAGCAGTAGATCCATCACCAAGCCTTTGGAGGAGTCTCTTGAGTATCCGTGAACCTATTTTGCACTTGGCAGCTAAACATGTTACCTGCTTGCACCATCTTGGGCCTCCAGAAGGAGCTCAGGTGTGTGCAGAGCCCACCGTGTGCATTGAGTGGCCTACGCCAGTGTCCACGATAACCAGCTTCAACGGAAAGGAAGCCCGTAGCTGCCCGGGGTCAGGCCTGGAGAGCTGAGGAAACAGCGCATGCACAGCTCAGCAGAAGAGGACCGTGTTTCCTCCAATGCCAGGGATGAATCAGTTCGACAAAGCTACAAATGCCACAAAGACGAAGAATTGAGGGCCAGGTCAAACGAGTGTATAAAAGATAGCAAAGATGCCGAGGAAAATCAGAAGCCTACCCCCCCCCCCCTCAAATTCCTGCTTCTATAATCAACAACAACAATGAGAGCTGTTGCTGTCTAGTCAACACCAATCAAGGAACTCCATCTGTGACAGGACAGAGGTGTTCCCTAGGTCGCACAGAAGGAGATTTCCAGGCTTCTCTTCTGTGGCACCATGGGGGGGGGGGATGAGGGTTTATGAACTTTAGAGCAGTTAAGTCAGCTCCCTCTCATTGCGACCTTATGTCCAACAGAATGAACACTCTCCAGTCCTGCACCCTCCTCACAATTGTTACGCCTTGGCCCCTTCTTGCAGACACTGTCAATCCATCTTGTCAAGGGTCTTCTTTTTCGGTAAATGTTTGCTTCCCCTCTACTTTAGCAAGCATGACGTCCTTCTCCAAGGACTGCCTTCTCTTGACAGCATGTCCAAAGCACGCAAGACAAAATCTCCTCATTCTTGCTTCTAAGGAGGATTCTGCTTGTCCTTGCAAAACAGATTTGCTCGTCTCTTGGCATGCCATCTGTGGTCCTTTCGATATCCCTCATGAGCACTGTAGTTCAAATCAGTCTAAACCCTTGTTTGCTGTTCCTGACTCAGTGTCCAGCTCTCACAGGCATATAAGGCGGTCTGAGGTTAGTAGTCAACCCCAAACTATTTGGACCAGCCAGGGACCGATAAGAAGGCCATGTAATGACTTCTAGCAGGTTGCTAAAGAAGGAAGGTCCGTGACATTTCCTGAATGACAGCTGAGAGGTGCACATATTTGATGACTGTACACTTTGGCTCACGACAGTCAATCATTCATTCTCGACTAGGTGTTTGGGATCCGACTTCAAGAGCAGCAACTGGAAGCTATGGGCACATTTGAAAAACTTAAGGTAGTGTTTGCTGATAGAAATAGCATATATCATTGTTTAGAAGTAGTGACTTCTATTAAATTTAATTACTTCCCCTGTGGCTTTAAATCAAGGACAGCTTCTGCTAAATTTAATTACTTTCCCCTGCGGTTCACATGGCAAAGGTGTCGTTGCTACTTGCAACTGCTTCTGGCCAGAGAGAAAGCTTGGGCGTGATTGGCTCCTTTATACAATGCCGCCCTTCCACCATTTTACTATCCCCCTCTTTCCAATCACACGTGAGTGGGCACTGTATTCATGAAATCTGCCCTTCGTGTTTTGAAAAATGGTTCAGTTAGTAGCACATGATTGACAGCTGAAATTTATTTTTTTAAAAAGACGTTTTGGTACATTTCAGCACAAAGTTTGCCTGGATTGATGTTAAACTGTTCTGCACACGTGCTTAGTTTACTTTGCACACCGGTGCTTAGAAGTTATCGTTAGGCAGAATCCCCAGAGATGTGCGCTTTCTTAAATTTTCTGAATGAGGTGTCTGTTGCCACTTTTGGTTTATTAGTGTGTGTCCGAGCCAACAATTTTCACTACTAATTATGTCAACACCAATTCCAATAGCTCCTCTGCGCCCTAATTGTCCGAGTTCACATTCCATCGTAGCTACCTAACAATGTTACTTTTTATTGAATTGTCATTTGAATAATTTCAGGGAAGTAAATTCCTAAAAGTTTGCTCCTCTAAAGATGAAGTGGATCTTCATTAACATTCTGAAAATGAAATGCAGCTTCGTAAAAAAAGAAGAAGGCAGCTTTCATACCATGTTAGAATTTCAGAGAAATTTGCATTATCTTCCCCATGATTCTATGCTGATGTCAGGCTGTATTTCAACTGAAATGACAATGAAATCATTTCAATTCCATGCAATGTGCAAAAAAACAGTCAATTTTTCACTTGGCAAGCTGAAGTCTAAAGTAATTAAGCACTGCTGTGTGGGAGGCAGCTTCCTGCTCTGAAGTCAGCCTGAGATAATTACCATATTAAAGTCAAAACATCATGTGCCGCACTGATAGATAGATGGATGGAGAGATTGGGCATCTATTAAATGATCCATTTTGTTATGCTTCCTGGGAAATGTGCCATTGATGCCAATTAAGAAATATATATTCCAAGTGAGTATTTCTAAGTGACAAAACTTCTATCCGGCAAATTGAATTTATTATTTACTGATCATGAAGTACTTAAAGTCATAATATCTAGATAGAGAGCAACCTACGAAGAGAATTACACAGTCTGACTCGGTTTACAAACTCCTCATTACCCAAATCCACGTTAGCATAAAGTTCACCATAACATTTCTACCCAAGGTGCTGTGTTATTTCTGTCATAAGAACTCAGACTGGAATAAGAATGGAATATTGCAGATAAAATGTAAGCACTCAGAAACTTCAAAGTTACAAACAAATCATTCCATGCATGAAAAAAAAAATTATAAGGAGAAGTGAACTGTGCCTCAAATCATTTATCGTTAGAGTGTTGGGCGATGGCACTGAAAAAGACATGACTCCCCTCTAAGACAAAAGTTGGGGAGTAATTTACTAGCACGCTTCGGCTGAAGGCACCGCAGCGGGTCTCGGTTCCGCTTTTATGAAACTCTAGTAACCACATTTCGTAGCGGTGAGCAATTCATTCGGATGCTCGTTTCCAGGCACCAACTATGCGGCATTGATCACACTTTGGTCATTATAACTGGCTAAGGAGAAAACAACTCCAGCAGTCTGGGTTCTCATTTCAATAGGATAGTTTACTTTCTGCAAATGTTGGCAGAAAAGGAAAATCGATGTTGGCTCCTGAAAAGCAGAGGGCATCTCCAGGTCAAGGTGTGTTTCTGGGTAAAGAAGACAAGGAGTGGGTCTGGCGTGAAGGTTATCTTTGAAGTTCTTCAACCACTTTCCATGGGGTTTTTTTTCTCCACCATTTCTGCTACCTGACTGATACCATAAAGGACAGGGAGCGAAAGGCATACATGTGTAAAATGAAAAAATCAGGGCTTTGGAGGACAGAAACAAATATTATTCTTATTGACCAAAAACATTGGTCTTAAAATTTTAAAAATTTGCCTACATAAAGATTATACTAAAATTAGTTTCCTAAAGAGTTTAAAGAATCCATCGGCTGCCTTAATATCAGGCTCGGTCCATGCCCCCTAGCACAGCCCTTGACGGGGATCCCAGTGAGTCAGGCGGTCATGTGAGCAAAGCTGGCCTGGCTAAATTCCACACAGTTCTGAGAGATAGTTCAAGACCTTTGGGCCTGTGTGTTTTCAACAGAAATCCCCGAATGAATATATCTTTACATGACCTGTTATAGGGGAAGAGAGAAACAAGGGCCTTGGGATTCGTCAGTGAATTTCACTCTCTCTCCATTTCTGGGTCCCCTATTAATGTCATTCTAAGTTGTGTCCCTTGTACATAGTTCGAAAAATAGCGAGTGGGTGGTGGGGTGTGAGAGTAATGGAGAGTAGGAAAGAGTAAATATTTCCTCTGATTCTCTCTGAATATGCATCTGCGCACACAAATATATGTCCAAGTAAAAGCGTTCCATTTTAAGTCAAGAGAAAACCATATGAATTAGTTAAAAATGCAAATTAAGATATTTGTTTTATTTTGTTCTTAACAGGAGTTAAGAGTTTCTCTTTCCTAGTGAACTACAAGATTTTATTTTCTTCTTGCTGTGCTTATGCTTTCGGTGATAAAAATGTCTTGTTTGAGAGTCTGAAAAGGCACTCGATTTTTTTTTGAAGTTTCTTGTTTTAATTTAAAATGAACTCTTCAGTCCCTTCACAATACATCCCAAAACAAAATGAAGCAGAGCGGCCCTCGGGGCAGGGCACGATTGCTTTATAATGGACGGTCCTGATTAGAAATCCAGAGGGGGACATGAAAAATTGTCCTTACTGGCAACTGGACTTTGGGAGCTTAAAGTCGGCCTGGGCCAGCCCCACAATACTTAAAACCCCACTACGGAGGCTTACTTCACCCCTGTGCTCCCTCCATTCTGTGCAAACAAACAAGCCCGCAAATCTAGAACCCACCTGTGTTCCAGCATGGACCACTCACTAGCTTGGAACTTACCTCCAAATCCAGAAAGGGCCATTAGACCAAAAGTAAAGTTTGGCAATTCCAGAATTATGATAAGAAAGACATTTATTAGAACTTTATTTTTCCTATGAAAAGAATCCTAGGTGGCCAAAGGACTCATTCAATTTTCTCTGCCCCCTAATGGGAGACAGGGTTTCTTATGGTCAGCTGAGGTGACTCCACACCAGCACTTCAGACTCCAAGGCCATCCCCCCCAAAGGAAAATGCTCTACCATTGAATTGATGCCAGCACACAGCGATGCTATAGGACAGGGGCGGACTGCCCCTGTGAGCTTCCCAGACTGGAACTCTTGCTGGGAATGGAAAACACCTCGTTTCTCTCCCGTGTGCTCTCCCCACGGAGGAGCTGGTGGTTCCCCGCTGTTGTCCTTGCTGGCAGCAGCCTACCAGCAACCACTGTGCCACCAGGGGGCTGAGCCCACCGGAGCATGTATGAAATAAGTGAGTTATCAAAGAGAAGCAGATGATCAGAAATCGAGGGTGGCAATATTCAGTCTTGCAAAGATGGTTTCTCCTCCAGTCAGAAAGTAGATATTTGGTTTACTGAGCTAAGCTCTGATTTGATTTGCAAATTAGAAGATCTAGGTTTCTACTTCTGATTGTGCAACTGACTCCCATTGTGAATTGGGACGATTCAGAACTTTTTCTCTGCTTGCAAAAGCCAGTGCATTCTTCAGTCAAGAGGTTTTACAAAGCCAATAAAGAAAGACAATGTCGGTGTATAAATTCAGAGCATGAGTAGTTCTGGAGTAAATTCCGTTCCTCCTTGTAAATTTTAGCCTCGTTTACAGCTGCCAAATGGAGGTGCTACTTAGAGAATTCAGCCTCCCACACTGTATTTATTTTCTGCTCCCCCACCCCATGTCAAAAATTTGGAGACATTCTCACCATTTTAGTAGGAACAGCGAGATTAGACTGTTCGGCCACAGTTTATAATCTATTTCCTTTTCCAACTTCTGTGTTCAGATGATGAGTCTTGGGTTGCATTTGTAGTATTTCAGAGACATAGCAGATAAAATGGGTTTTCCTTGGAAACATTTAAGCCTCATGCGGGGGGGGGGGGCGGGGGATAGGTTCTTTTTGCGCTGGAGCATTGTACATATCCGAATATGTAAAAGTGGTTTATGCTTTTCTGAGCAGAGCCTTTCCAAGCCTCATCACAAGCCCTCAGCACACAGTTTTATACAACAAAACCCAGCTTTAAACTACCTGCCAAAGCTTATTTTGGTATATTTTGATTATGTCTTGAAGAGCACATTTTTAACATAGTTCTCCTAACATGCTAAAAAAAATGAAATAGATGAGTTTTACCCCAACCCCCCAAATCAAATAAACAAGACATCAATGCATGTAACCTTTCATTCACACTTCATCCACCACCTCATTCTTTACTCTTTTGCACTTCACCAATGGTAATCTTCCTTCTCTCAACAAATGTCATATTCCGTAACTCAATCATACATCTTAATCAAAAGCAGTAAGTGTAGCAGCCTACATGAAAGAACACCTACATCAACATAGTCTGGTGTGCCTTCAGGCCTCACACTGACACCGCTAACTCAAGACAGCACTTCTCATCACGGAGAACACACCCCGGAAGCTATTGAGTGTTCAGCACTTGCTCGAACACCCCGCAACGACAGCCGGCAGCAGTGTCGTCTGCTTTTAAAGCCGTCTGACACAGACGAAGTATAAAGTTGAGAATTAAGAAGTGATAAGAGAGTGCGTCTTTTATTACCAGATAGTTCCCCCAAGTTACTAGCATAATTACCTGACCCTTAAATATTACTTTTATATGTAATTTGTTCAATAGCTCATGGCAGCTAAAGGGATGAAAGGGACTCCCTGTGTCCTCAAATTTCAAATCAAGGCAAAGAAACAAAATAGAGCGAGAGAGCTGGGATGTCCGAATAGACATCCATCAGATGGAGCTTCCTGCTCTTTCCATCCAGACGGTCCCCTTGGAGAGTACAGCCGTTTTCACGGTGTGCGGACCGAGTCAGAAACAGCCATTCCATTCCCGCTCCTCGTTTTCCAGCTTCACTTGCTTCCTAGTATTGTCATAATATGTCCTTGATGGAACAGTAATGCCCTGAATAGTCATTCAAGAGGATACATATAGAATAAAAAAGACCAGTGTACGCTGACGGCCTAGGAGAAAGCAGACACACGTCCGATGTCTTCATTTTCTTTGTGTCAATTATTTCTCACAACTTTGTTAAGCTGATGTTATTGCTCCTCATATTTACATTATTATCCCCATTTTACTGATGAATAACTGAGGTTTGGATATATACATATATCAATGTCCACACAAATGCCAGGGTCGGGTGTATATTGCTTCGTGGATTAACTTATACTTGAAAATCATGGGGAGAGGTAATTGGGATATCACCAACCACTAAATCTACCATTAACTGGAAAACGGATGTTTGAATGCATCTTATAATCTTTTTCTTTTAACAGGTTTTGTGAGTGTGTGAAATAGTTGAGGTTCGCATCGTGTTTTCTCCAGCGTGGGTGCCTCGTGGCGTGAGGCGTTGAGCGTAATGAACGTCAAATCCCAAGATCTGGACTCCAGGCCTGGCTGTGCCACTTACTTGCTGTGATGGAGTCACTTAAACTTTCTGATTTTCTGTCTCAGAAACGAAATAGCGAATAAAGCCTCTACACTGAATACCCAGCATCAGGGCCGGGACACAGCAAGCGTTCAACAAATGTTTCTTGAATAAAAGGTTGCAACACGTACCTGTAGGCTGTAATGCAAACTAAAGTGCGCTCTTCTCAGAGAGTCAAGAAATTATTACCCGACTCCCCAAACGCTGGTATTTTCCTTCCCATCAGAGTAGTAGCTTCTATTTATTTATTTATGGGGGGGGGCAGGATGCTGTCTCTTAGGTTGTTCAACACTGCGTATCATTTATCTGCTAATAGTTTAGTTAGGTTGATCATTGTGTCAGTCTTAATATATTTAAACCGGTAATTATCTTCTGTGGTAAGTCAAGGTGATTAAATTTTTCTGTAAGCAGCCAGATACAAAATATTTCGGTTTGCAGGTTGTCTGGCCTCTATCAAAACTACTCAGCTTAGCGGGTAAGCACAAAAGTAGCCAGGCAATATGTATGTGAATGAGCCTGTGTTTGAAAAAAAAACTCCATTTACAAAATCAGAAGTCGGGTGAGGAAGTAGTTTCCAACTCCTGATGCAATGAGTGACCACAGAGAAAGGCATGTCTCAATAATCATTATGTTGCTTCAAGTGCTTTGTCTACATAAGTGCTCGGTATGACTTTGTGGAGCTAAAGTAACATGATAGAGTTTTGCTAGGCATTAATTACGCGCCCTGGAGAACAAATAGACAAAGAAGGTGTTGACCTCAACCGCTTCTGTTCAGTAACATACACATATGAGAAAAGGGCTTGGGAAGTAACATACCAGGAAGTTTCGTGGGCCCGCTGCTGTCCCTGGGTGCCTGCCAATAGAAGGAGGTGTGACCTTTTGGGTTTGGGGTGAATTCATTAACCTACAGCATATTCAAATTTCGGCAATAATGAGCAATGACCTATAATATCACACCAATGACAAACTGGGAAGAAGCACAAATGATCCTTGTCAAGCTGAACATATCAAGGAAAGCTTTTAGCAGGAGCCGATTTTCAAGCTGGCTTTAAAGAGAGAGCAGGCATGCAGACGTAGAGGGAGGAACAGGAAGAACTTTGGATCTATGCTGACCCCGAGCGAGTCTACAGGACAGGATAGAACTGCCCAGGGGGTTCCAAGACTGTCACTGCTTAGGGGAGTGGAAAGCCTCCTTTGTCTCCCGAGGACTGGCTGGTGGTTTCAAAGTGCTCAGCTTTCAGGTCGCAGCCCAGTGTGTAATCATTACCCTACCAGGGCTCTTGTAGAGGTGGAGGGAGGAAATGGGGTTTGGGAAGAGGGGAGGTATCCCGGCTTGAAGTAAAACCATGCAAAACCATAGAACAGAGGCAAGTAAAAGCAAAATTGGTGAGGTCAGAACGCACAGGTACGCTGTTGAATAACCTCAAACAATAGTAAAGATTTGCTCAAGGGCCAGCTCAAAGTCACTAAGGTTTGGGTGCGTTTAATTTTTGTACAAATCCTTCGGGAACTAGAACTATAGTATGATACAGCATTTTAAAGTTATTCCTAAGGAAAGAAATGATTTGGGAAAAGGAACTGATGTGACTGGTGACAGATGAATACCATCAAAGGAGATAAACTGATGTCAGAGGTTTAACCAACCTAAGTTCTGTGAGTAACAGTCTGCACACGCAGACCATCCCACGCACAGGGATGGTCTCCCCCAAGGTTGAGCGACTTCCCTTCTGTACCACACGTTGGCTAATCACATTGTTGGCCCTTTTAGGGCTTTGAACAGACAGTGCTGGCATCAGGAAAAATTTATAAAATCACTGTCATTTTAGTGGACAAGTAGAGGTCAGTATACAAATCTCTTATTTTCATCTTTTAGTAGAAATATGTAGTTATTGAAGTTAGTAGGGGAAATAGCTAACCCGAGTGTTTCTGATTTGAAAGCGCCTCTTTGCCCTGGGGTTAGAGTTTTACCCTTTCCTCCCGAAAGGCTCCTCTCCCTGCAGGTAATATGCAAATGGATCAAAGGTCAAGGCAATCTCTAGGGTTCAGAGATGGGAATGTTCTGTGCTGTTCATTCTAAAAAAAACCCCAAAAAACACATGTTAGGGTAGGAGGTGGGAAGAGACCATGGTTCACAAATCCTTTTTAAGAATTCATTAGCTAAAAGAAAACTTTAGTTCCTGGGAATTGTCGTGAAATAAACATTTCCTTCTCCCCCGGCAACCCAAATGGGCTTTTTTTCCCTAATTGTGTAGAATCTCTCATTTTGGATAATTCAAACAGTACTTTGCACAATGATGGGAAAAAAAACCTTTATCAGTCAAAATTAAAACAATAATAAAAACAACCATGAAACCCAAAAAAGTGGACAATCGCAAGCCATATAATTTTATATGACAACGAATTATCTCCAGCAATCTCTGTGGTCCCATCACCTTCCACATCCTCCAGCTTTAAAACCCACGGCAATCGTTACCTGGAATGCTTCAACAAGTAGATTGAAAACACTTCTCCGACTGACATTAATTACAATTAGTAGATTGCTTTGTTTCTTTGAAAACACAAGCCGTTTACTGGCCTTTTACTGGAAGGCTGTGATGGAATTTCTCTTTGATGGGAAACAGAATCAAGTGCGTCCACTGGGCAAGGGCGCCAAGAGGGAGCGCAGGGAGTCTCTCAGGCAGGATTCGCAGCGCGCATTCTTGAAGGCAGAGTGACATCTAAAGGGATTTTGAAATAGCCAGGCCTGCTCTATAGCAGCCAAGCTGACAAAGTCAAGGGCATGTCACATTTTGGAAAACTGATGAGTTTTCAGGTTTCCTGTGCTTGATTGTCCCAAGTAACCAGGAAGAGAGGATCAAATTCCGATTCTAATGACATGCCTCAGGGTGCCCTCAGGACAACTGCCATTTTTATCTCAGATTCTGCAGGTCCTCAGTGAACAAAAGGGGGGGAAATCAGCTTTGAATAGATTCCTTACGCTCTTGTCAGAAGTAATCCAACTCTGAATATCTATATCCCAAAATATCATCATGCGGGCAGCTTTTATTAACCTGAAGAATTAATAGAGCAGAATATTTAAAATGGGGTTTCAGTTATTGATTCTCCAATTAGATCTTGTGTTCCCTAGGTGCTGTGTATAATAATGGTTTTTGCTCAGTCTCCTGCGTGCGCTTGCTCGCTCGCTTTCTCTCTCTCTCTCTCCCTCTCTTGGCGTCTCTCTGTTTCTCATAAGCACGCATGCTTTGAATACACATGAGGTGCATAATGACCAGATCTGGGCGGTGAGGCGGCATTTGTGGATTCTGATTATGCTTTTGAAAAATATCCTCGATCCCAAAACTTAGTCTTTTCCAAGCCTATAATCCCAACTCTCATTCCTTCAGCACAAAAATAATTTTTATTTTGGAGTTGACTTTATCACAATATGTGGCGGCTTCGCCAGAGAGCAGGGCCTGTGTGCTTGTTAACAGCACCCTGATGTTAACAATGAACTAATTACTTTTACTACCGATGTGCTCTGGGGCACTATTTTCTTTCTGTGCGCTTTCCTACCGAACCATTGTCATTACTCAATCAAAGGACTGAGGAACACAAAACCGGGATGGGAGGGGTGGGGGAGCGTAGAATGTATTTCCCTCTGTGGGACCGAAGCCAGAGTCCCCTATTCTAGGTCTTGGTTTGTTTGTTTTTTTTTTTCTGCTTTCTTTAATTGCCCATTCCTTGGGAAGTGGGAATGCCTTCTGATGCATTTTTACTTATTTATGAAAAATAGTATGAAATCATGCAAGGCTCCTGGGATACTCGATCACATTTATAACCATGATGCCCCAGTGAACCGCTTAAGCACGGATCAGCTGCATATGGAGAAGTTAACTCTTTCTGCTTTACAGAAGCTGCGTCAATGTGGTAAAACAGTGCGTGGTGTATTCTCTTTCCGATGAAAGCGCCTCTGGAAAGGAGAAGTATGCGCGCTTCTCCATTTGCACAATGGTGTTTTCGGTTTTATTGGAGTTGGGGGGCATAAAGGGAGGGGAGAAATGAGGAAGGACCACATTAGCCCAGAGAAAGCTATGATCGGAGAACATTTACAGTGGGATATCATTTGCAGCAAAAGTGTTATTTTGCCTGAAGATAGAATTTGCTCACACAACTGATTTTCTGTGATTGTTTTTATATAAAACACCCACCCTAGACCCATTCGCACATCTACCCAAATAACAATATTTCACTTTCATGTCAAAAGAAGTTGGCATAGAAAATACAGAACAAAACATGGGACCTGAGGCAGTGAAACAATACAAAGTGACAGGACCTGCAGCTAGTCTTAATAAAGGAGAGTAAAACAACATGTAACCCCAGATGTATGTTAATAAAACAACTGGTGAAAAATAGTAAATATAAAACCCGAATAATAGACACACCTTTTTACATTTCAAATCATCTTTGGTCACTGCTATCTTTTCCTTCTTCTTCTTCAAAACTTATAACTATATTGCAACCGTAGAAAATTGATGGTTATCAAGCCTGCGTGTTCTTGAAACTGTTATTTTTAAGTCGGTCGTCTTTCTCATAAGTAACTTTTCCTCAAAGGTACCTCAATTAGAGCAAGAATCAATCATTGTATGTTCAGCCGCTGCTCAGCTTCCCAGAACTGTCAGTGCCCACAACCCGCCTCAGAGGGCTGGAATTTGGATAAGAAATCAGAAGGATAAAGATGAGAAAGACAAATCATGGGGCTGGAGAGTCATTGTAACTGTACTAGTCTGCACCGGGTCACAGCCAGGTGTCGAGGACAGCAGCTTCATATTAACAATGCAGTTGGAACTTCGTGGCTACAAGATCTCAAGTGTGAAGCAGTGACATCCATTTTGGTTCTTTTGTTCTTCCTGTAGTTATGTTCACATTAGGACGTGGGACGCTCAGCTGTTTCCCTGCCTGTAAACACGTAAGCGTGCTAGTAGAAGGTCTTTGTTCCTGCTTCTTTACCCAGGTGAGCGCTAGGAACCGAGAGGAAAAGCCTAGAAGTAATGACGCAGGATGAAGGCGTCCTTTGGCTCTTCTGCCACGTTCTCCTCACAACACAATTTGTAAGTCTGGCTTAGTTCTTGCTGCTGTGAAATATAATTCTATAGTGCAATATAAGAATTTTAGAAAAAAATATGAAGAAAAATGTTGAGAAAGAAGGACTTAGAAAAAACCATAAGCAATGAAAACTTTATTAGAATATATGTATGTGACACGACAGAAATTATATAAAACTATAGATGCTTAGAAATCTTTCAGTAGCTTTCCCTAGATTCACAACCCTAAAATGTGAGGCCAGTGCACGTAACCATCTAGCAAAAGAATAAAAACCCTAAAACATTCCACCTTTAAAATGAAAGAATTTCCAAGATAAGCTGACTTGGTATTTGTCGAGCGGTAGAAAGCCTATGAGGAGAACAGAGACTGGGGGTTGTCGAGTGCACTGTGGTGAAGGAAGGGGAAGGGAGAGGAGACCGGGGGCATTTGAGAGAGCAAGGCTCCGGCAGCCAGACCTCTGTGAATTGTCACACCGCACAGACAATAGATTTGACTAGAGACAGACATTTTTACACTGGTAAGAATTAAGTAAAGCTTGAGTAATGTAAATAGTCAATGAATGTTTTTTGTTGTTTTAATAATTTTAGGGTGAGTTTATTTGTAAGTTTTCGCCTGAGTTATTCAACTTCACAGATGGAATTCCAATTTTTGAACTATGTGCTTTTGATAATATTAAGATAATTAGTAATCTTAAGTAGTTCCATGTATCATGGGTATGCACACACTCATCTTTTATTGTGTATTATTCAGGAAAAATTGGTGTAGAACTCAAAATGAGGAGGAGCTAAGCAAATACCTGACACGTTTCTTTTCAAGAGCCTTTACACAGTTTAAGGCAGGGACCTGCCGCTCGCTTCCTATTCGGCAGGGTGAAGTTGTTAATACACATGCTATTAAGTATATCATATAGAATGTTTTCATAAACTCAAGAAGAGTAGATGAAGAAGGATGCTTTGAATAGTCTGAGAATGGCTTAACACCTAATAAACTGAATGATGCAGACACCGATCAGTTCCCCACCAACCATTTTCTCTTATCTATCTACATTATAATAGAAAATATAATATATAATTACAATGCTGGCTTAGCTTAGCTGAAACTATTTTTATCTGGAGTTACCACCAACTCCCACTCCCTGCTGTACACCCTCCCCTCCCCAAAAAGGAGGGTGTCTTTGTCTAGTTCTAATTTTAACTTGAAAAATCACATCTCAGGAAAGCCCAATATCCTTTTTAAGAGTAAGGACAATCAAAATGATGTATAATATATTCTGTTCATAGCACAGTGAATCATTGAGGCAACTTCCAAGAGATGAAAATGTATCTGTTAAAGCTTAGCATTAGTTTTCCCACAAAAGCAGGATTAAAAATAGCAAGCTGATTATATAACTGTGGATGGGGGGTGGGCAGTGGGGACGGGAAGCAAGGCATCTGCAAACAAATGACTGAAGAAAGAAATAATTACAAATTTGTAGAGAAAGAAATTTTGTGAGAACAAGAGCAGTATGTTTCATTTCAATAAGTAATCCAGAAGAGAAAATAGTTATATTTTCTAGAAATGAGTGAGACACAAGTTCTTGATAAATAATTGCAACTGCCCAGTACCTTCTCTGAAACACCACCGTAGGCACTTCATTTCTTATTATGACTATGAAAACAAGAAGAACAGGCCTACTTAGGGCCATTTCTCACAATGACAAAGTTAAGGCCTATATTTAATTATTCTAATTTTTCTTAACATCAAATGAGTTCTCTCATTTCTCTCTCCCTCTCTCTCTCTCTCTCTCTCTCTCTCTCTCTCTCTCTGGCTGCTAGGTGCCATTGCGTTGGTTCTGACCAATAGGGACCCTGTGCACAATGGAATGGGACATTGCCTGGTCCTGTGCCATCCTCACAACTATTCCTGTGCCTGACCCCATTGTTGTAGCCACTGTGCCAATCCATCTTCTTTTGGGCCTTCCCCAACTTTATATAACACATTAAAACATCCAATAGATAATTTTTTAAAGACAGTTTAATGAACTGTGTAGGTGACGTATGTAAAAAATAGTTCTCAAAGCTGTTCTAAGTTTCTGGGTTTTTCTCTGAATATGGATGATAGCACTCATCACAAAACTATCCCAGATAACCA
This sequence comes from Tenrec ecaudatus, assembly GCF_050624435.1. NCBI lineage: Eukaryota > Metazoa > Chordata > Mammalia > Afrosoricida > Tenrecidae > Tenrec > Tenrec ecaudatus. The sequence continues at coordinate 114,839,364 of NC_134530.1, forward strand.
GCATGATAACATACTCAACAGTGTTAGTTGGTCATCTACTGTGTGATATGTGATACAAAGATGGATATGTTCTCCCTCAAGGCATTCCCAGTAGAATGGCCTATAAGACAATGTCCCTAGTATTGTAAAACCGTGTGATGAATGTAATATTAGAGACAACCCCACTATGTTACAGTAGTTCCAAGGGAATGAATCAAATCGTCAGAATGGGCGAGAAAGATTCAGAGAAAGCTTCCTAAAGGGGAAAAGAGAAGTGCATAAGAAGGAGTTTTAGGGAGAGGGATTGTATTGGTCACCCCAAAGCTATACCCAAAATTGATGATTCACTAGGAGGACAAGGCTCAGCATATAATGTAGCATATAATTATAGTTATGATTATGGTTTCTTACAATCAAGGGTACCAAGCAAAACCAGCAAAGAGACAAGGCACAAGAGGCAAAGGCCAGGCCTGAACGAGCTCTAGGAGTGCTTCTTTTCCCAATGGATTAGACAGGACAAGCTTGATTCCCCAGCAACCACTTCTGAAAAAGTGTGAAATGCTGCCGACCAGGGACACTTCTCAAAGACTCGAAGGCCAGGTTTGTATTGAGAGCAGTCATAAAGGCACCTCTACTGAGACTACACAAAAAATTCCATATTCCCAGAAGGGAAGAAGAAGTTTGGCATAAACCAATATTGCTTACATAGACAATTTAGATACAAAGAGTCCCTCTTACAAGTTCTAGGAATGGCGAATACAAGTTCTGAAATCCAAGAAACCAGATGCTAGTTAAAACAACAACCTTATAGAAAGATTTTACTAGGAATAAGTTTCAGGTCTGCTATGTCAATTCTTTTATGTACAAGGGGTTAACATAAACGACCTCAGATAACCAAGAATAAGCTAGAGACATCATAGACAGGGTAACATTTTTATTTTAACTATCATTCTTTTAAGAGTGAAATAAAAAAAATTTTGTTCACTGCCATTGAGTCGACACCAACTCATAGAGACTCCATAGGACCACCTCCCCTCTGACTTTCTGAGACTGTAACTGTTTATAGGAGTAGAAGGTCCTGTCTCTCTCCCATGGAGCAGCTGGTGCTTAGCAACCAAATGGATAACCACTAGGCAAGCAGGGCACCTCTTTAAGAATGAAAAGAGGATTAACTATTACACAAGAACAAGGAGTGTGAAACCAGGAATATTCAACATACAGACACATGGTTGTGATAACATGAGATAATAGCTGCATAGGCAGGGTTGATGCTAAGTCATAGAAGGTTTTGAATTTTAAAAATTCAAACGTTATTCGTTTTTGACAGGGAACTAATGAAAATTTGTAAGTAGAAGAGAAAGAAGGTCGATATTCATCTGGAAAATCTAATGCTCTTAAAATGATAAGGGTCTTGAGAAGAAAATTGTCCCTACCTTTCCCTCAGGGACAAGTATGTTAGACTGGGTTGCCTAGAGAAAGAAATCTAGTGACACTCAACTATGTATAAGAAAAGAATTTTATATAAAACTGTATTTATATATCAAGAAGGTATTCCAGCCTAGTCCAATCAAGTCTTATGCTATTTCATATATTCCTCTTCCGACCCTCAGCTGCAGGCTGGAGAAGTGGGAAGCAGGAAGATCACAGGCCAGTGGGTGCAGAGTCTTGTGGATCCAAAGTGCCTGGAAGCATGGCAGGGCACTACCAGTTCCTGGGTTGAGCAGCCCACATGCAGGCCATAGGGGCAGGGTGGGCTCCAGCAGGCAGGAAGGTGGAGATGCAGACAGAGAGACTGTCTCTGTTTAGTTTTCTCTTGTACAAAAGGCTTATGGCATTAAGGATTGGCAGGATTGACTGTCAGGATTACCCCTAACAATCACAACAAGGCAGTATAATTTTGTGGTGAGGAGCATGGACTTTGGGCATAAACACCTGTGTTGTGATCCCAGATTTCAACTACTAGTCTGTCAGTTTGTAGTCCGATGGTGGATTGCATGTGGTTAAGATGATAGAAGCTGTCAGTGCACAACACGTGATGAACAGATTTAGCAGAGCTCCCAGACTAAAACAGACTAGGAAGAAGGAAGAAGCAGACCACTTGTGGAAATGCAGCCATTGAAAACCTCATCGATAACAGTGGATAGAGCACCCAAAGATGAGCTCCCCACGTTTGAGAAGAGCTGCCTCCTCAACGCAGTGTTGGCCTCAATGACATGGATGAAGCCAAGCTTTCAACACAAATTGAAAGGAGAAGAAATAGCTAAAAGTGCCCATAAATAATCATAATAGAAAATATGAATCTAGAACATGTACTAGCTGCCAAAAATGGAATTGAATGTATAAATATTTTTATTCTATCTGTTAATGAGATTGAAATCGACTGGAATTGGGCATCTCGAATCAGACAATCAGATGGTCTACTGTGGCAGGAATGACATATTGACAAAGAATGGTGTCACATTCATATTTTAAAAGAACATTTCAGAATTATCTTGAAGTATGTTGTTGTCAGTGACAGGAAATATCCCATATACTTACAAGAAAGACCAGTTGATACAACTATTATCCAAATTTACCCAACAACCACTAAAGTTAAAGATAAAAAATAGGGGATTTTTGCCAACTTCTGAAGTCTGAAATTGAGCAAATATTCAGCCAATAAACATTGATAATTACTGGTGATTGGATTATGAAATTTGCAAACAAAGAGGAAGGGTTTATAGTAGGAAAATTTGGTCCTGATGATAGAACTTTGGAGGATCCCCACCTTATTCATTGGAGCTACCTTTTCATGTGAAAGCATAGATAATGGCTGTCCGCGTGGACCTCACCAGATAGGAATAAAATGGATGGAATCTGTGGAAAGACATAATGGAGACACTCAATATTATTGTCTGGTAAAAGCATGGACGCCCTTCCCCCAGACTGAGTTTCCCAAAGACGGGCTGGCTCTGTGAGCAGCTGCACCCTCTAAAGCACAGACCGCCCATTACATTGTTCCTAGAACCAGACAGGCTGACCTGGCACAACGAGCAAACAGTCATGTACCCCCCACTGAGCAGAACCGCACCTTAAGTCAGTGAAAAGTGCCTAACTCTCCAGACGCTTCAACAGAGGGATATAAAAAACCCGTCAAGTGCTCCCCGGGTGCGGCTTCCACAGCTTCACTTTACTGTAGGCTGTTGAACCCATCTCCGCTTGTCTCCAATAAAGCCTGCTTTTTAATCAGTCCTCCGCGAGTACGGTGCATCTCTTCTTGTTTCATACCTCAGTTTACCTAACAATTGTGAGCCAGAAAAAGGCCAGTGAATGGCTGTGAAACAGACCATTAATTTCTCATATGCAAGTTGATGTTGAAGAAAACTAGTTCATGAGAACTAAAAAATGACCTTGGGTATATCCCACTTGAATTTAGAGACCAGTTTTTAAAAAAAATTTTTTCTTTGAGCATTGAATATTAATTACCCAAAACAGATAAGTTGTAGAAAAACATCAAGAACGTCATACATGAGGAAAACAGTAAGTCTAAAAAAGTAGGAATAAAAAGACGAAAACGGATGTGAAAAGAGACACTGAAATGAGCTATAATGTAGAGAAGCTAAAGCGACTGAAAGATTGATTAAATAAAAACACTGAACAGAAAATTTCAAAGAGCAACTTAGTAAGACAAAGCGAAGTATTGTAATGAAGTGTGCAAAGATCTGGCATTAGAAAGTCAAAAAGGAAGAACACATTTCTCAAGCTGAAAGAAAAGAAGGAAATATCGTCTGCAGTTTCAGTAGAGGCAAAATGTTGAACAGTGCAGGAAGATCAAAAGAAGATGGAAGGAATACAGGGAGTCACTGTACCAACAACCGTTGGCTGGCATTCAACTATTTCAACAGGTAGCATTTGATCAAGAACCAAATGCTGATGGAAAATAATGAGTACACTGCAGATTGCCAGAAGATTGAACTTCAAAATCCATGTTGGAAGAAGCACAACTAAATGCTCGTTAGAAACTAGAATGGCAAGACTCCATAGCATTTCCTGTAGAAAAGAGGGATCGGTTCCTGGGGAAGGACACCGTGTTTGCTATAGTAGAGAGTCAATGCAAAAGGGGAACTCCTCAAGAAGATAGACTGAGACAGTGGCTGTCATCATCATCATGGGCTCCTACTCAGCGCTGATGGTGAGATTGGTGCAGGAGCAGCCAATTTTTCATTCTGTTGGTCATAAGGTTGCTGGGAATCATAACGGCTTCCATGGCACCTAACAACAACACATGCACCTTACATACTTTGTTGAATGAATAAATGTACGATTGAATGTGAGAAACAGAACGATTTCTCCTGTTGTCTCCCCTAAATATATGCCAAACTTAGCTACTTGCTACACATGCTAAATGACTATACACTTGGAGGTCAACAAAAGTAGGTCAGAGGTTATTCTCCCTAAGGGTCGTCAGCCATCTAGAGCAATCAGACTGTCTAGTCTGTCCCACCCTGAGGAGGGTCCACTCCCTTCTGATAAAGATAACAGTAGATTGTTTCCCTGAAGGAGAGCCCAGGGAGGTCAAGCCCACTCAAGGTTGAGCAGCCATCATGAATCTAGGGTCAGCCCTTGTCACATGTATACCCCTAGTCCCTCCTCTTCCTATAGTGTGTACACCCCTAGCTCATCCCCTTCATGTCGCACTTATGCCCATTGTACATCCCTTTGCTGTGATGTGTATGCCTATTGTACAACCTCTTCCTGTAATGTATGTCTTTACCTGTAAATAAGGGGTATGCAAACCCCCAAAGACATATAAGCCTTGGTTAACAATAAATTGCTCTCTCCTGCACTCTCTCCTGTCCTATGCCCCATGCTATGCACAGACCTGGCTGTTGAGATCATGATCATCCAGGTGAGTATGCTACCATAAAAATGTGTCTGAATTCTTTATGTTACTCTCTCTCCTATCTCTCTATGACTTTACTATAATCTTGATATATTTTAGCCATATGATTGCACCTACCAAACCCGTGATTAGTTGCGGGGGTGGGGCTGGCTTCCCCCACAAAAGGAATAAACACTTGTGACGCTCACGTATAGCAGCTCTTCCTAATTTCCGGTACCAAATCCAGAACTGAGCCACATTCGGGGCAATATATAGGTTCTCACAGTGGGTTCTGGTGTCAGTCTCCAAAGTGTGAGTCTCAGGTCTTATCACTCTCATTTAAGGAAACTGAGATAAATTAAGAGAATTTAAAATTCATTTAAGCCTCAATTTTATCCTTTGAAAATTGAAGATAAAACTACTGAAGCCTTATATAATTACAGTAAAGGTAATGTGCACAAAACTTTCTGTAGCAGGTCCTTATAAATCACTCAAGAAGTAATGCTACCATTATTTTAAAGTTTTTTTTCCTTTTTAAAAATATTTTTTATATTATAAGGTAATAGCTTTCTACCCAGAGGCCTGTGGTCTTCCTGCACTTGACATCATTGTGTGTGCTGTGTGAGTCTGAAGAGGAATGGACGGAGTATTATCAGACATATGGGCTAATATCATACTCATGGATTTGATCTGGACTATCCTGGGCTGTTTTCTCAATATCCAATTACTCTTTGATATCGAGCTCTTTCCAATACACATGAGTGTCAATGAGTTTGTGTCTCTAGTCTACCTGGACTAATACACCAGGTGAATTAGTTTTTCACATTACAAATGGTGTTAAACAACATTCCCAACTGAGTAAGTGTGCTTTCAGCATCCAGCTATGGGTTTGAATCTCAGCTCTGCCATTTACTTAAAATATATAATGTGGTCTTGAGGAAATAAATGAAGCATTCTGTGCCTCAATTTCTTCGTCTGCAAGGAGAGGATGATAACAGAGCCCATCACATACAGTTATGGTCAATTCAAAGAGAGAATACATGGAAAGCATTTAGAGCAAGGCCTGACGGTAAAATGGAATGAATATGAGTTACCATTGTTGTGTAGACATAGTCATCATCCTAGCTGGCAAGGAAGTTCATATTTATAATCTGAAAATGTAAACAGATAAGAATGCTGGTTGGAGTGAACAGAGAAGAATCTCCAGTGTGATTTGTTCAGTTCACAAGCTTAGCAGCTCACAGTTTCAAAATCCTAATTCTCTGTCCTTTCCTTTCATTTTCCCATCACATATAGATAGTTCAAAACCTCCCACAATCAAAGCCGACCCTACCTCGTTCACATTGGAGGCTATTTTCCTGCCAATTCAGTTATTCTTTTAAAATGAAAACTAAATCTCCAATAGCTGAAATCATGCCTCATGAACAGCAAGATATGTGTTCCTGAAATCACCCCTAAATTGGATGTCCTTGGCTTACACTTCAAATCTCTGAGGAATGAACATTTCTCTTAAGTAAGTGTGCTCGTAAACTATCCTGAAAACCTACATATATTTGTCTGCCAGAAAAAATAAACCAATTCAAGGCATTGAACAAATCCTCGACATTGGTTGTAATTACCATCATGAACATTCCAGACAACTGCATCAGGATGGAGCTGTAGCTGCTCTCAGACTACTGGCCAAAGCGGGTCATTGTAAGTTTGGCTCTTAATTCTCTGCCTATTGGACAAGCATTCTTCAAAGAAGACGGGGGAAAGAAAGAATGTAATTAAAAAGTCTGAAGTTTAGCTAAACGAGATATTAGAGACAATTTGGTTCAAACACTCATTTTAAAAGACAGAGAATGAGAGTGGGGGATAAGAAAGAAAGACCTTGGCCAAGGTCACGGGTTACTAGGGCTAAGCCCAAGAGTCAAATCACGCTAATACTGCCTTATTTCCCAAAGAGGCTTTTACACGGAAAAGAACATGTTTAGACATATATTGCTTGATCCGCGTGACAACCTGATGAAGTAGAAAGAGGTTTACTGATGACACCATTGGCAGGATGGTGGCAGGATGGTGAGGACCTTCAATGAGTGAGTAAAAATAAATCGAACCCAACTCACTGCTGTAGATTCGATTCCAATTCATAACAACCCCATGGAACAGGGGAGAACTGCCTCACAAGCTACCTAGAGCTGTAAATCTTTATGGAAGCAGACTGCCACAGCTTTCTCCATCAGAGCCGCCGATGGGGCACTGAACAGCTGCACCACCAGGGCTCCTTCATATGGGAGACCTGAGTTCAATTTTCAGCCAATGCATCTGACGCATGACCAACTGCTTTCTGTTAGCTTGTAGCCATGACGCAGGCTTCAGCAGAGCTCACAACAAAGACCAACTAGGAAGAAAGGCTGTAACTTATATGCTTCCCCGAGTCAGTCATGGCGGTATTTCAGTACCAGGCAGCCTTTCATTCCAGTGAGCATGGAGTCACCTTGGCACAGAAGTGGAGGGCAACTCGATGGCAGCTAGCAGTAGAAACAGGAACAGGCTTAGAGAGGCTCCATGGTTTGCTCAGGGTAGCGTAGCCAAGATCAGAAACCAGCTCCCTCTGGATGCACCGCCTTGCTCTTTTCAGTCTCTAAGACTGTATGAGGGGAAGTCAGAATATATTACTACAAAACCACAGAAACTTTTATGACATAAATATATCAAATTGTGAAACTCTTCTTTCTTGACATAGCTTCCATCTAAGTCTGTACCTTTCTGAAGACGGCGTCTCCTTTTCTCCAACCCTTCACCGAAAAGTTCCACACTCTTTCATTTATGCCACGTCAAAACAACAGTTTGGGAATCTTTGAAGGATTCAGACTGGATTCTCTGTAAATGTTCTTTGAGTTTAGGGAATAAAAATAAATAAAATCCGACAAGGCAAGAAAGGAGCTTTAGAGTATATGCAGGAGGTTTCTCAAAAAAATAAAAATTCTGATAAGAGAGCCCACCCTGCCCCCAAAGAGTGAGCAGGTACCTTTATGTGGTGGGGGAAAAAGTCCTCCGCACGACATACCTGCCCTTTTTCTAACCAATGTAGTTGGACTTTTTTTCTGGTTTTGTTTTTTAATTTCTTTATAAGAAGCCCCTGTGAAGGTCTTGTGTCTTTCCAGAAAAATCTCTCATGATTATCCCTTTGGAATCTCACCAAACAGCATCAAAACATTCTGAGCTGACCCTCAAAGTTCAACTAGCCCGGCAGAGCCCCTCAGAAATCACGGTTTTGTTTGTATTTTTCTACAATACATAAATCATTTTATTAAGGCATAATCCAGACATCAAACGATTCAATAGTTCAGTTCTATCAAGAAGTGTTATGCAATCGATACCACAATTTGTTTGAGAACATGTTCTTTCTTATACTCCTAGTTATTAACTCCCTATTACCCTCACCCTCCCCTCTGTATCTTTTTAAAGGAGCCCTAAAGAGAGAAAAAAAATGTATCCCTGAGAGAACTCCTCTGCAGCCATTCCCCGACTGTAGAGACATTTTAAATAAGGTTTGTCTGGAATAGATCCACACAGGTATGACCTGGGGTCCTGGTAGCAATCCTGTTCACTTATTCTCGGGTTATCCAGTCATCCAACAGGCACAAGGAGAGAGACGGGCTGTCTGCTCCCATACACAGTGGCAGTCTCAGTAACCCACAGGGGCAGTGCTGCTCTGCCCTAGAGGGCCACTGTGAGTCAGCATCGACTCAATGGCAGTATTTGGTTTGGGGTTTTTTGTTTGTTTGTTTTTGAACAGGTAATAAGTTATTTTTCAAGTGTAAATATTTATGGCAGGAAGAATTTCTAATGTTTCTGATGCATTTCCCTAATAGAGACAGACCAAAGAAATGTTGATTCTCTGGTCCACCCTCAGATATCAAGGCAGAATTTCACGTAAGTCATATCAGGCAGGCCAGATATCTATTTGAAGGGAATACATTTTTAAAAATTTTCAATGATTGTGCTATTCACCAACTCCATCCATAATATGTCTTTTTATACTAATCAGATTAGCAAGCATTTTATGCTTTACCTGGTGTTTCCTGGGATGTATAGCAAACTAAGATTTCTTTTATATTCTAATTCAGCTATTCTAAAAGTGATGGTATGTGTATCAATACGCATTTTAAAACAGAATAAAATGATGCTCAAATACCTTTAGTAATAGAGGTATTCATGTGTCAGCCTGTGTCTGGGCTGACTGTTTAGGAAGCTGCCTTTCTGTATGCTTTTCCAAGCAGTTTAGGTGAAATCCATGCTCTCTCACTGCCGAGGAAGGCCTCTGAGAACCTAATCCTGCGAGAAAACCCATCTTCCAGGCCGCAATGACTGTATCCCACAGGCATGTAGCCCCGTTTGGCCAAGTGAAACAACAGAAGATGGTTTTTAAGGCTTCTGGAAAAGAAATTTCTTCGTTTTCTAAGAAATATTACAAGAAGAGCTTTCACCACCTGTGGATGTGAGTGAAAAAAAAATCTGAGTACTTCAGAAGCTGCCCAGTCACTTTGAGTCTGTCTACCAAAATTGGTAAAACCAACTTCAAAAGTTAGTGAGGAGAATTGGATAAAAAAAAACCCAGATATTTAGTTAAATGGTTGAACCATTGTCAACTCAGTTGAAAACCCATCTTAGAGATTCACTTTTTAGATATTTGAGTAAATAAATGCCCTGAACTTTTAGTCAATTTTATTTGCTTCTGTCATTTGAAGACATTGAAAAGCATTCTTATCAATACAGATACTAAGTTCCAGATTTGTATGCAGTGTGTGCCTGCGTGTGTGTGTTAGTCTGGGTAGACTACAGAAACAAATCCATGGACACACGAATATGTATAAGAAAGATTTATATACAAGAGCAATTGAACATTGAGAAAGCATCCCAGCCCAGTCCAGATCAAGTCCATATGTCTGATACTAGCCCATATGTCGGACACCAATCCACGAAGGGCTCCTCAGACTCACGAAGCATATGCAATGACGCCGAATGCAGGATCATCACAGGCCAGTGGGCAGAAAGTCCTTGGATCCAGTGTCACTGGGAACCTCTCAGTGCTGGCAGGGGTCTCGGCATCGGGGTGGGTCTATGTGTCTTGTCAGCTGCTATGTCTCCCAGGGTGTGAGCAGAGAGTCTCCCACCTCCAAGGAGGAAGTACTGGATTTCCCAGAATTCTCAGGAGAAAGTCATACCCATGCAGAGGCCTAATTGGCTATGATCTGATTGACAAGATAGACTCCACCCCTACACTCTTAATCCTCAAATTGACAAACGATTATATATCTACCACAATTGTGTGTGTGTGTGTGTGTGTGTGTGTGTGTGTGTGTGTGTGTGTGTGTGTAGCTGATGGAATAGTTTCCTTTCATAAGACTGAACAGGCAAAGAGTAGAATGAGAGCTGTCCCTGACCACAGAGACCACTGCTATGTGGCATTACTAAACAGTATATCTTCTGGATGCCTGTCAGTGATGTACTGGAAAGGCCCAACAGGGATGGGAATGCTGCCCACCTCTTTAGTGAATCTTGTACTCTACTTCCCCCCAATCCAGTAGCAAAAACACACAGAGAAAGCTGAATATTTCATCCTAAGAGCTCTATAAGGCAATTAAAACTTGACTCCATCATGACCTGGACACAATAGCTTGAATCCATCAACTGTAGAGTTCTAACAGGAAGTGGGTCTGCAACTTGGGCAGCTCTCACTTGACTGAAATGGTAAGGCTGCCATCATCCCTAAGTGACCTCAATAGGAAAGTAGCACTCAACCTACAAGGAAGCTTCTGGCTCCAGCCTCTGCCTCACTGATTAACACGTTGTTAATCACAGCAGGAGAACGGTAATGCTCTTAGCAGCCAGCTGATTGATCTTGCATCAGAGATAAGTAATCATAATCTTAGAGCTAAAGACAACTAGAAAACTCAAATGCTGGGCCATTTAGTCAGCTTCTACGAGTGCAGCTAAGTCTCTCCTTCCTTTCTAGGAACATGAGTAACCAAGAAACCACTATCATCCAGCTGACATGGAACCAGACCGGTGCTTTCTCTTGCCTGCTGCCCAAATGACCCTTTTTTAGCCCTTTCATTTGTCAAAGTTCTATGACCCGTATACTGGACAATCCAGGCTTTCTTTTGATCTCAGTTTTCTGCTATCAGTTTTGTTTGCATCTGTTGAGTCCTGGCCTCCCCATTCCCCTGAATCCCCCCGCTCTTGGATGGGTTTGATCAGTAATTAACCTGGTTCTAAGTTAAAAATATGAGTATGCAAAAAAATTGAGGAATCTGAGTTTCCTGTATTGTCACTCTCTATACTCAAGGCCAAGGTCTTCTGCAAGTATAGAGGCATAAGCTCAGAGCATGAGGTCATCGGGATTCCTTTATACCCTCTAGGAATCCCTGTCCCCCTCCTCAAGATGACAAAGTAGTCAACTTCTGTCAGGAAAATAAAATTACCATTTCAATCCAATTTGAGAACATTACTGATTCTGTAACTCCAAGGGATACTACCTCTACCAAATGAGACACCTAGAACACCTATCAGCTCATCTGGATCTGGTGCCGAAGAAAAGGGATATTCCAGGTTTACCACCAAGTTTTCCCTGAAAAACATGGCATGCAATCATTCAAAACAAGGAAACATGGTCATTGCGCTTTATGATTTATGCTGTCTTGGGTGGCCCAGGATTCTCCCACGGTGTGATTTCACATAGTACGGTCAAATCCACAAGGGGCTCTTCTATGAAGTAGCCCAAAAGTTCATCTGATCATAGTCTGGATACAATTGATGGAGGTTTCATTTGAGATGTGGCGACTCTTAGTACAGAATGACAGGATGTGGAAAGTAGCTCACGTCTACTGCTGGATTGGGTTCCTGCATCTGGTTAGCTGACCGTCCATCATAGCATCTGCCAATCCTCGGAGCCACCAGCAGACTCCTGATCTTGAATTCATCAGATTGGCATCCACTGTCGTGTGTTCTTCCTACTTCATCTCACTGCCTTCTGCTTCCTCATCCCCTGAAGCTCTGGGAGTCAAGAGAAGCCTTCAGTTTACATCTTACCCACGGACTGAACCAGATTGGACTTACCCACTTTTACAACTGTGTTAGCCACTTCTTGATAAAAATCTCCTTAATGATACATACACATACAATAGACACTGGGTTTTCTACAGATCAGAGCCCAATAGACATTGCCTACTTGATACTATGCCAGCATCCTATAACTCGCTACATTCGATGAACCAAGACTTCATCAAGTACTTGTTGCTATCACTTCTAAGTCAATTCTAAGAAACGTGTATTTGGAGGTCCCATGGTAGAGTTCTGGAACATAGTCAAGAGATCTGAGGAAGGTTTTGTGCAAGGTATCAGGAATTCTGGAGATAGTGGCCTAAGGTTCACAGGACACTGAATAATATCCATTCCTTCTCCACTGCTTTTGTATTTTTCTCTGATAATGTAATGTTTGCTAGTTTGGCCCAGAGGCCACTGTAATATCCTACGAGGGGAAGACCTCCTTTTTCTTTACCTTAAGCTTCAAATACCCTCCAATCTGGTGATGCTCTGAGTCTAGGGAAACACAGTTCCAGGAACCTCTGTGCCATCCAGCAAGTTGCATTTTTCTGACCATCTGACTCCTGCAGATCTTGAATGATGCCTTAGTTTACCCAATTACTGGCTATTGGGATGCAGCAAACTGAATCAGATGAGATTACCCTTGAATTCTATGTGATGGGGTACGGGGTGGGGAGTGGCAAGTAAGGAGATCCAGTATGCATGAGCACTTTTAATTTTCGATTTCAAAAGTATCAGGAAACTCAAAACAGTCGATGAAAGCCCTGCTTGAAAAACGAGCATATGGGAGGGGCTTCATCAATTTTATCTCCTCCAATATGTCACTGTCAAATATATATGATGGCGGGTGTTTGCTTCTGTGAACGGTGTTGCTGACATGAAAGCCAAGAAGATCTCCAAAATCATATGGGCAGTTTCAAAGTCTTTCAGTGTTTGCTGTAACTGTGTAGCTCTCAATATCCTGAGACTAACAATCAACTACTTGTTATGAGCTGGACACTTACTGAAAACCTCCACAGACCAACTCCTGATAAAAATAAACCTGGACCATCTCCGGAGCTTAAATAGCTCACTGAGTTTAGAAACGGAAGCCCTTCCTCGAGCAACTCTAGCCTAGGGTCACATGACCTCCTCTCTGTCCTCTGGTTCTCGATACAAGGGCAATCCAGAAAGCACTGCGGTTAGGTTTCAGTTCGTACATGCATGGGTGTACTCCGAACAAAATGTGTCTAAGCATGCCTCGGTGATCGGGGACTGGCTTCAGACAAGTCTCTCAGTATCCAGGAGTCGAGGTCTTCTGCAGGGCCTTCCATACAACTTCCGATCGCAACAGTGCCTCCAAGGGGTCTGCCGTGGCAGTTGGCTGAAAGCTCAGGCGTCAGCGAAGAAAAGCACGGCAACTGTGACTGGAGCACTGCAAGGGCCACCAGGGACAGGCTTTCTCGAAGGACGCGGGACAACGCACAGGCTAATCATGAAAACGTTAAGAATGCTGAGAACTGCACTGTTCGGAAAGTTGGGTCCGTTGCACCCAGGATATTTCCCCTGTAACAGTTCACTTTTTAAAATTCTTTGAGAGTAGAAGAGATTATCCTACAAGAATTTTGTTGGAAAACCGTAACCGAACCACCTTACAGCCCTGACTATACCCCTTCAGATGTCCTGCTCCTCAAACTGAAAAACAAACAAACCTGGGAAGACGTGATTTGATGTCCTTTAGGATGCCAATGCTGTCCATGTGACATGGTGTAAATTAAAGAGCACGGATTTTTCAGAGAAGGGTCAGAGAGATAGAAACACCATCTTCAGCAGTGTACAGATCTAGATAAAGGATATATCGAGAAGCGTAAACTTCATTTTTTGATATTTTTGTTTAAGAAATATTTTCTAGGATTTTGACTTTCCCTCATACAATGGGGGCGGGGAGATCATGTCTTCAGAATGATCTCTAGAAGATACTTGGTATACTCTGAAACAAAATCATCATCTAATGGAAGTTTCTAAATAGAACATTACATGAAATACATAGTCTGGCCTTCCTCTAAGCCTACACACACCACCAAGGCACACAGAAAGCTGGATATATGTAAATTTTCACCAACCCCTTTGATCTTCTACCTACAATTTATTTTTCCCCTGAACATCCTTCTCACATAGGACTTCTGAAAGACACTGGAGCACTAAGGAAGGATTTGATTCATCAGACCAAGGATGTGCCTCTCAGTTTGGGTATCATTTCTCCTCATAGCTTACCCTGAGTAAGCCAAGAAAACCCCAGTCCATTTCCGTCTGCCACCTAGTACTCGCTCACCATAACCATAACACCCTTATCACCCGCTGTCCTAACCCCGTTCTATCGTGTTGCATAATATATGGAATACAGTCAAACTGTTGCTTAAGTCGTTGCCTAACTTTAACAATGAGGCTCCAATGGAACTTTGAAGTATGTTCTCTAGAGTGACGAATTGAATTTCTGATGGTGGCTAGTTTGAAAGGTAACTTTCCCTCTAGAGAACATTTCAGTGCTTCAGTTGGGCCACATCTTAGCAGTTTGTAAAATCCATGAATATTTCTCCAGAAGAAAGTAGGTGGGCATTAGAAGAACAGAACATGTGTCTGATCTGGATAGCCTTATAATTTAAAGGCTTGAAAATGAACTTAAGGTATGACTATTGGTTTGTCCGTCCAGAGGAGCGAAGAATGAAAGACATAAGAAAGCAATTAGACCAATGGACTAAGGGACCACGCAAATATATACCCTGACTCTAGAGAAACTAGATAGTGCCTGACTATTCCTACCAACGGCTCTGAAAAGATCATATTAGAAGTTCTGGAGAGAATGGGGGGAAAGGTGGTGAAGAAATGGTGCCCCGAGATCAGAAATGGTGCCTTTAAGTGTCTGGGGTCTTAAAGGCCTGTCTTGAGCCAAACAGCCATCCAAGTGATGTGTCAACCAAGTCTACAGAGAGGGAGCACAACAGCCTATATGGCCCAAGGACTGTATAAAAGGAAATTCAAGACCAGAGAAGGGAACAGATTAGAACTTAAATTCTGAGTATCTGGTTTGCAGAAGGCTATAGGTAACAGTGAAAGTCCAAAATCCAAAATCTGATGAATGAAGCCTCCATTGACTTTCCTCAGACCATTGACCAGAGATGTGAATAGTCTTGCCCTCAGACACAGTACATTGGAAAGTAGACTACTCCAGATACAGTGAGGTTAAAATTTATGTGTATTGTTTGTTTTCCGCTTAGATTCATTTTGAAAACGATGATGGCAACATATGTACAAATGTGCTTGACACAATGAATGTATGTATGGATTATGATAAGAGCTGTAATATTCCCAATAAAATGATTTTTTTAAAAACCAATTCGTTAGGATTATTTCAGGGGAAGTTGAGGGAGATAATGAGGAGTTAATAATCATGAGTACTGGAAGGAAGAAAATATCCTACAATGTATTATGATGATTATTACACGATCCTTTTAAATATATTCAAACCATTAAATTGTATAGTACATGAAATATACCGTATATACTCGTGTATAAGCCGAGTTTTTCAGCACAAAGCAAAAAATGTGCTGAAAAACTGGGGCTCGGCTTATACATGGGTCCGTAGTAGCCCAGCGAGGTGTAACATCTCACTGCCCCTCCACCCCCCACCCCCCAAGGTAACTGGATGAGCGCCCATTATCTTGCGGGTGATTGCCATTTCAATGTTGTTCATTCAAAGCCCCACTGACACTGCAGGGCTTTGAATGTTTGTTTACTCACATCTAACCAATCAGAGCTGTCCTATGACATATATCTTTGAATAAGCCTTTTAAAGACCGTGTGCGAAGGATGTGGCATGTATGGATGTCATCTGGTCAAGCCTGACTAACAAAAGGAGGAAATCTCATGTAGCCTGACATAGAGTTAATAGCAAAGTGGGTTCGAAATGCATGGGAAGACATTGCAGAAGACATGGTGCGACGTGCCTTCCAGAAATGTAGTCTTAAGAATGCTGTGGATGGCAGTGAAGACTGTGCTTTGTATGAAAATGACAGCAGTGATGGTAATGACGGCGATCTCAGTGAGGACAGCGTCTATGATGACCTCACACCAGCTGAAGCTCTACACTGGGATACGGATGATGATGAGGAATCCAGTTTTGAAGGATTTTAACTCTTTACATTTTAGCTTGGTTGCTGATTGAGCTCAGGGAATAGTACTCTTAAGGTATCCTTGTTGATACCTTATTGTTTGTGTTGAACCTATTTTCTACTTACTGTGCTGGTTTACTAATGTTAAATGATGTGTTGTCCTTTTATTTATGTTTTTTATTTAAAATAAATATTTAAATACATTACCCCACTGATGTCTCAATTTTTAGTAATTTTATTTTCATTTGTTTTGATTATTGAAACTCACCAATAGCTTCTACATTTTCCACCTAGGCTTATACTCGAGTCAATCAGTTTTTCTGGTTTCCCAGGTAATAATTCGTTACCTCGGCTTATACTCGGGTCAGCTTATATTCAAGTATATATGGTATGTAAAAAAAGGATTAAAATTAAATAAATGAAAGACTATCAGAGAGAAATGGTGAGCAGGCTGACAGGTCAAACGGACACAGGTGGGACCCCCAGGACTATGGACCTTAGTCACTCTTCAGGTCTTGAACTGAACGCAGGCCCTTGTTATAACAATCAACTGTTTAAAACCAAAAGAGAGGCGTTTCCCCAAGGACAAAGTTCTGAGGGCTGGAGAAGGAGGAGGAATTAAAGCAGGAACCACAGGGACAAAGTCATGCGAGTGAGGGTACATTCAGAGGATGGAGTGCATTCCAAGAGTTGAAACAAAATGTGTATGAATTGTTGAACAAAAAATTGATATTCTGTTCTGTAAACTGTCACATGATTCTCACTCAATAAGATGAAGATTTTTTAAGACATTGCCAATTAAATGAATATAAATAATTGTATTAGTATGTGAATAGCAATGTTGAGTGGAAAATAAATTCTTACCGTCATGTCGAACCTAAAGCAGTCTGATTCTAAACAGCAGCGAAGTATTCTGTACTCCCCTTGAATTTTCTTACAAACAGTACATCATTTGGGAGAGCTCAGTGATTAGGATGGATTCTCAGGAGGAAAAATAGGCTATGAAAGTAAAATATGAATTGGTAGTCTCTAAAATATTTTCAACAATAATCTTTTTTTTCATGTTCAAATTAAAACATTTTGAATGTCTTTTAAGGTAAGTTAACAATTCAAAGAATGATTGGATAGTTGGGGTGTGGGCAGGAGCCCTGGTGAAGCTGTAGATTGGGTGTTGGGCTATCAACTGTAAAGTCAACCACCATTTAAATCAGTCGGTGCTCCATGGGACAAAAAGGATTGTCTGATCCTTTAAAAAATAATAAAAAGTACGGTCTTGGAAACCCTCTATTAGGTGTCTATGAGTCAAAATCAACTTGATGCCAATGAATGTATTGTATGAGCAGTTACTGTTGGCCACAAAAAGAAGTGAAATACTGTTTCTGCTCTTAATTTGATCCTATTTTTACTTCTTGCATATGAAAGATAGTCTATGGTAAATTACTTAGAGTGAATCATGTCAATTTGAGACCAACAGAAAAGGTTTGAAGCTTCATGGACACTGCCACTGTAAGTTTGAGACATAAGTAGGATTTCCCAAAGGAAGACTGTGGGAAGGGTTTGAATTAGTGAAGAAATGAGTTGATTCATTAATTAAAATATTTTAAACAGAACTAATACATGAACCAACAAATAACATTTTGTTACTGGATTTGTGAAGCTTTCTAGCTATCCAATGTGGGAGGATTTTTCTGGAGAAACCAGGTCTTTCTTCCACAGAGGCATGAAGTAAGTTTGAACTGCCAGCCTCCTGATAGCATCTAAGTGCTTCATCATTGAACGATCAGGGCTCATTATAAAATCATTATTTATGCATTTATTGTGAGTGCATACTCAGTTTAGGCTAAAGGTGAAATGAGTATTCTGTCAAAAAGGCTAAAGAGCAAGTAATAACTCTTTTTACTTTTTTTTTTCAATTAAGACTTCTCAAAGGAAAAGTGCAAAATATTGAGTAATAGAAAACATGACAAAAAGAGATTGAAAAATAAATAGAAAATCTTTCAAGCCCAGGCGCAAATGGCAGCATGTGTCGCTGGAGGATGACATAGATAACTGTAGAGTTGTCCGCGCTACAGAAGGTCGGAGAGGCACCCCTGGATCTCTTCTATCAAACAAGCACAATCAAGTAATTTTAAATTGCCAAAGATGGACTCATATATTAAGCAAAAAAGATTACAACTCAGCTACACCAAAGTGACTCCCCAGTTGTCACAAAACCGTGACAACAGAAAGCAGAAGGACTGGGGACAAACAAGGACTGAACGGAGGCAGCTGCTTGGAGAACACCAGAATGGAAACGTGGCCGTTCCTGCAGACCTCCTGCCGCCGGAACAAGCTGGTGGGCCATTCACTTCCCGACGATGCCCTGCAGCACGTGGGTCCCTCGGAACGTTGATGCCACTGGGAGGTGAAGAGTGAAGTGTGGTAAATCATGACCAAATGAGTTTCTCTTTGAAATGACTGAAAGCTTGAAGTGGTTGAGAGCCCCTATAAGGAGCCCCAGTAGGCACAGTGGATACACATTTTGCTGCTAAGCAAAAGGTTGGTGGTTCAAACCCACCCAATGGTTCCACTGGAGAAAGACCTGTCAACCAGCTTCCATAAAGATGACAGCCAAGGAAACCCTCTGGGCCAGGCCACTCTGAAACACGTGGACTCGCCGTGAAGCAGAATGGACTTCACAGCTACCTCTTGGCTCTTTGCTCTGCTTTGTTTTGCCCACTCAGGCAGGGTTCTGTGCAGAACACTAAACCCAAAGCAAAACCCAAGCCCTTCCCTCTCTAGTTGATTCCAAACTCAAAGCCAGCATAGAGCTAACATTTCCAAGGCTATCATCTTTACAAAAGCAGGCTGCCACACCTTTCTTTCGTGGGGTGGCTGAACGGCACTAGCCACCAACCTTTTGGCTGACAGGGCAATGCGACACCACACGCTGCCTCTCTTTCAGCCCTTCGGCTTTCTCTCTCAGCACACGGCCTCCGCACCACAGAAAGCAGTTTCAGATGGGGATCAATTTCTCTGCTTAGTGGGTTTGGGCTGCTTTGTTTTCATTGCACGTTGTTAATGGCTTTTCCCTGAACAAAATGAAAATATGCCATTAGGGAGATTAACAGGCATGGAACTCCAAAGAACCCACAAGTGCTTCGGAGCAACATGAGAATTATAAAGCATGTTCCGTCCTAAGTAAGGAGGAAACCACGACAAACAGTTGTTTTAAGACTCCCCAAGCAATAGTCCAGAGCGCGCTCTGGGACCCAGCAACCATCTTCACTTGCAGCGTGAATTTGGCTCTCCCTCTGAAAGAGGATGTGATAAAAAAGATGCATCTGGGGACGCCCAAGAGTCATGATCACAGGTGAAGCAGCAAGTCAGGAGTGGTCCATGTGGCTGCCGAAAAAGCTACGTGGGGATGAACTCGGGAAGATGACCGTGCGACTGCACTGCTCAGTTCAGAGTCTTATTGGAGTGAGACCAGATTAGACCCGAGCCCTTCTCTGGAGAAAGAGAGGGAGAGACAGAGAGAGAGAGAGAGACAGAGAGATGTCAAAGGACGGTGGGAGGGGCCTGGTATATGTGCTTCTGTGAACTGGTTTCTTTAATGCGCTTAGAGCAGTTCATGGCTTCCCCAGGAAACCATTGTAAGTGGGCCACGTGCCCAATGGTTTCTATGCCAGTTAAGTAAATAAATGAAATATGCTAATTAGCACCCTATTAGCTCACAGCAGGGAGTAATCCATGGCATTTTGATTGGAAAGAATCCTGTCATGCAAAAGGCTGGTCTGTAACAGAATGCAAACTGGCCCGGTTGCCTCCCTCCCTTTCTCGTGGCAGCTGTCCAAATGCCGGAGAAGCAGACCTCAGACCACGTGCGACTCTGAGGGTGTCACTGCACTCCGTGAGAACACCTCCAGGCCCCCATGGGATCTGGCACGAGGCCACATTCTGAGCACACATTTCTACAACCCAGCAACAGGGCCCAGAGTTCGTCACATCGAGCAGGTTGGGGACGATCATTGGGAGCCCGTTTTCATTTCTTTCCTTAAGGGACTATCCCCATTTTTGGTCTCCTGTCCTCCCTGACTCCAATCCAGAAGGCATTTCTTTAACTCAGGTAGGTGGGCCTGTTGCCAGAGAGTGTGCTTCTTATTATTAAAGTGGTAGAGCCTTGGGGTTTTAGTTGGAGCAGGCAAACTCATTTAGCCTCCCCTCTTTCTATTTTTATTGTTTCAGCTGCAAGAAAATACACCTAGCTCCTGTTTCCCCATTGCTATTTAAATGCCAACATTCACATCTTGCCTATATCCTTCAGAAGGAAGGGATTGCCTGAGGGGCTTGGAAGTCCTCCTGGCACTCTTGGGTCTGTGGTGGACTGCTAACCACAAGGTCATCCATCCAAACCCATCATCTGCTCAGTGGGAGAAAGATGAGGCTCTCTGCTCTCATAACGACTTACCACCCCAGATACCAGATACAGGATCACGATGAGTCGGAATGACTCGGTGGAAGTGGGATGATTATTTTTTCATTATTATGGGAACTGAACTGGTGGCACAGTGGCTTAAGAGCTTGGCTGACAACTGAAAATCAGGGGATGGAACCCACCAATTGTTCCATGGAAGAATGAAGTGGCAGATTTCTTAAGTAAAAATTACCCCCTGCCATGGAAATTATTCCAATGATAAATTATAAATGATTATAATGAGCCTACATAGGGTTTCTGAGGTTGTAACACTTTATAAGAGCAGAGAGCCTAATTTTTCTCCTGGGAGCCACTCCTGGATTTGAAACACCAACCTTTTGGGTCCAGTCAAGAGTTTACCTGACGTTTGAATGATCTGGGTGTTAAGGATGTAGGCTTCCAGGGGTGTGTGCTCTCTCACGTTTAAGACTCCCGGTGCATGACGCCCCCACTAAAGCCACGCAGGTCAAGGGAAAGCATGTGTTTCTGTGCACACGTTTATGTTTACACCCTAATAGAATACTGGTTCACCTTAAAGTTAAAATATATTAACAAAACATGCTGGCCATAAATATATTACTCTTTATTCTAGCCTGGGTTTTCCTTTACCTACGAAGAGAATCTATTTGGCCTGATAAGATATAAATTCAAAACAAATGTGTAATGCCAGCTGTTATATCAGCAGCATTTTAGAATGCAGCTGTAAATGAAATCTTCAAGTAAGCAAACACCCCCCACCCCACCCCGAATCCTCATAGTAATATTTATGTCTCATTTATGGCCATTGCCAAACGACTCTGATTGCAGTGCCTGCATAGGTCGTTAGATGTTGCGTGACACTGATGTCTATATAGAATATTGTTGTTATTACTATTATTATTCCGGATCAGAAAATAATCACCTAAATGATTCAACTGGCAAAAGGGGGAAAAAAATCTCATCCTATCAACCATCTGTGAATTACCACATGGGCTTCCGGAATCCATCATCTTGCTTCTGTATGTGAGTCATAAAGGGGGGGAATAAAGGAATGAATGGAGAACAAAAAGAAAGTAGAAACTTGTCTTTAAATATAACACAAGGAATTATTTTCTCCAGTCAAGGGGACAATAAGAAGGGAGGTACTTTATGAGAAAAAAAAGCAGTTATTTAGACCTCACAGCGACATGACCCAGAGCTGATCCCAAAAGCAGGCACAAAACTTTAATTCAGCCAAGACTCACATTCTGCTGATGGTAAATATGTTACTGAGTTGGGGCTCTGTAAATCTAGGCACGTTCCATATGCAATATAAACTCTATAGTTTTGGCAAATCTATCTATCACGACCTGGAAAACAGTTCAGTGAGGAATTAGGCGAGAAAGGATATAACTCAAGAAGCCTCGTACTTATAGCAGATACCGGTATTACCAGGGCGGTGATAGTGAGCATTAAAACACCCTCAGTTATTGCTCTGCACCCCACCCAGTTGGCAAGATGCAACGAAGAGGCTTGGGGAAAAGTTTATTTTCCATTTTGCATTTATCAGAAACGTTATTTGTCTCACATATTTATCAGGATAAATCTAAAAGCATTTCTACAAAATCATAGAAAACTTTATTAAACAAAAATATCAAAATGGGAACCAGCTGTTTCTCTACATATCCTCCGTCTAGATTTATACACTTCCGAAGGCAATGTGTCCATCGCTCTAATCCTTTCTCCGCCATTTATCTGTCAGGTAGTCATACTTCAGTGGTTTGCGTGTTCCTGTGAAGCTGGAAGCTATGCCACCAGTCCTCCAAATGGCAGTAGGATCCCCATTGTGGGCAGGTTTTAGCATAGTTTCCAGATTAATAACAGGCTAAGAAAAAGAAATATATGAGTTAATTAGTTTATTGCGCCAACCTGGCCAATAAACACATGTGGGATTAATTGAAGGGCGGAGGGATAAATGGCTTGGCGAGCCTCGCCTTTCTAATTCTCGGGTCTCTTGCTTTGTGATGGTCAGACCAGGGTGCAGCTACCTTAGCAGTTCCCTGCTTCAGCTGGCAAGACTGACTTCCTGCAAGACATTCCCAAGGAGAACCCACGTGGACCTACTCCAATGCACCCGTGGGTGCTGGAGCACCCGTGTGGAGACCCCTGCCAGTGCTGAGATGCTTACATATTCACTGAATCGGCTCTCCTCCTGCAGTCAGCATGATTGCGTCTGTTTTGTGAGATGTAGGAGAACTTTGTGGACTGGTGTTGGACATATGGGTTAATGTTGGACTTCTGGGTTTGGACAACACTGGATTGGGATGTTTTCTTCATGCGCATTTCGCCTTTACATAAAACTCTCTCTTATACATGAGTTTCTGTGGATTTGTTTCTCTGAAGTACCCAGACTAATATAATATGTGATTCACTTTTGACGGTATTAGCCACTGAACACCTACGAAATAGTAGTGAAAGATTGTCTGATTTAGTATCAAAAGATGAGCCCCTCAGGTCAGGTCAGAAGGCACACAAAATCCTGTTCGGGGGGAGCAGCTCACCTGATGACATGGGTGAGCAAATCTGTGTTGCTGAAGAAGCAAAATTCCACATGAGAAGAAACAGCTGCATTTACCCACTTTTGATATAACCTGAAATGGATGGAGTATGAATCTAGGAAAAATGGAAGTCATCAAAAACTAACTGAAATTCACAATGAACAACACTTTAGACACTAGGGAGCTGAATGGAATAGTATTGGCCATTTTGAATTGAACAATAATATGGTTTACTATGCCTGAAATGAGAAATTCAAAAGAAATGTTATCATATTCATAATCCGAAAGAACATCAGATGATCTATCTTGCAGTACAACACTGTCTGTAGCAGGATAGTATCCAAATGCTCACAAGAAAGACTGGTTAGTACAACTCTTATTCAACGTTATGCACCAACCAGCCAATGATAAAGTGATTAAAGAAGTCTACCAAATTCTTCAGTCTGAAAGAAAGCAAGCACACAGTTTCAAGATCCATTGATAATTTCTGGTGACTAGAATGTAAAAGTTAAGAACAAAGAGGAAGGGTCAGTAGTTGGAAATGGGATTTCGGTGACAGAAACAAATCTAGAGCTCATGTAACAGAACTTTGAAAGACCAATGACATTCCTTGCAAATATCTGTTTTTCAGCCATATCATCAGTGATTATATGCTGTATTTTAGTAACATAAATGATGAGTATATGTCTCACCAGATGGAATACACAGGAATCAATTATATCTATGGAAAGAGAAATAAAGAAGTTGAATATCATCAGAAAAAGCATGGCCAGGATTGACTGAGAAAGCTCAAGATGAAACTGAAGAAAATTAAAGCAAGTGTGCAAGAGCCAAAATATGACCTCCAATATGTCCCACCTGAATGTCTATGTCATTTCCAAACAAACTTGAGGCATTAACCCCCTCATGACTGAACGACAAATACATGGGGGTGACATCAAGAATATCATCTATGGAGAAAGCAAAAAGTCATTAAGGAGGCAGAAAACAGTTGTGTGTCACAAAACACTTTAAATTTTGTTCTTGAACACAGAGATGCTAAAACAACTGTAAGAAACAATTAAGTAGACAAAAGAGCTAAACAGAAAATTTCTAAGGACAACTTGAGAAGATAAAATATTGAGACATTTGCAAAGACCTAAAGTTAGAACCCCCAAAAGGCAGAACATGCTCAGCATTTCTCAAGGTAGAAGGACTGAAGTGAAACTTAAGCCTGGAGTTGCATATTGAAGGATTTATGAAAAATATTAAATTGTGTGGGAAATATCAAAGAGAGATGAAAGTAATGCACAGCCGCTTTTTGTACCAAAAAGAATTGGTCGGCGTTCGCCCATTTCAAGAGACCAAGAACTGATGGTGTTAAAGGAAGAAACCCAAGCTGTATAAAGGCACTAGGGAAACATAGCAAGGCACTAAGGATTGATAAAACACCAATAAAAGGATTTCAGGTTTCAACGAAGTAAGGCAGCACTCACTTGTCTCTGCCAAGACATTTGGAAGACAGCTATCTAGCCAACTAAGTGGAAGAGGCTCATATTTATGCCCATTCCAAAGAAAGGTGATCAAAAAGAATACAGAGAGTGTTCTTTCCGTATCCAAACAATATTATTAATATGACATGCAAGTAAAATTTTGCTGAAGATCCTTCAAAACTGGTTGCAGCAATACATCTTCATGGTTCTCCCCGAAATTCAAGCGAGAGTCAGAAGAGAATTTGGAATGAGGTTTATAAATGCTGATATCAAATTTATCTTCTCTAAAAGCAGAAGATACCAGAAACAAATTTTACTTGTTTTATCAACTATGCAAAAGCAGTAAATTGTGTGGATATAAACAAGTTATAGCCAAGATGGAGAACAGAAATTCCAGAATATATAACTGTGCTCTTATAGAACCTGTACATAGAGCAAGAGGCTGTTATTTAGACAGTACCAGGAGTATTGTATGGCTTAAGACTAGAAAAGGTGTGTGTCAGGGTTGTATCCTTCCATCACATGTATTAGATTTGTACGCTGCGCAAAGAATCCGCGAAGCTGGGCTCTGTAAAGAATACAGCGTCAACATTGGAGGGAACTCTTTAACCACCTGCTCTATGCAGATGGCACAACCTTGCTGACTGAGGGCCCCAGGAGAAACACACCCCTTTAGCTCTCTAAGACCCCACAATAACACTCAGCCTGGCAGGTAGACACTCTTGAGATCCTGCCCATATTGGTCACCTCAGTGCTCATGTCTCACTTGTCCCTATGCTTGGCATGGACTGGCTCACTCCAATGTGCTCTAGGAGCCCTGGTGTTATAGTGTTTATGGGTGGGACTGCTAACCATAGGGTCAGCAGTTTGAAACCACATGCCACTCTGTGGGAGAAGATGAGGCATTCTTCACCCATGTGGGGAGGGGGTTGTTGGGAGAGGAGCTGATAGCAAGGCTCAATAGAAAGTAAATGTTTAGAATGTAATGATGGCAATGTATGTACACGTATACTTTATACAATCTTTGTGTGGATTGTTATAAGCACTCTAAGAACCCCCAATAAAATGATCTTTTTAATTAAAATGTTTTTTTTACCTCCTTAGAAAATCACAGGGACAGTTTTATTCTGTCCTATCAGGTAGCTCAGAGTCAGAATCAACTTGATGGCAGTGAGTTTGGTTTCTGTTCTTTTGAAAAGAAAACAAAAATCCTCACAACTAGACCAACAAAGAACATCATGATTGATGAAGAAAAGTTAAAAGCTCAAGGATTTCATTTTATCTGGCTCTGCAATCAATGCTCATGGAAGCAGCTGCCAATAAATAAATAAGTAAATAAATAATTTCATTGGACACATCTGCTACAAGGGACTTCTTAGGAACTGGAAACATGGGGAATCCAGGACAGATGAACCCCTCAGTACCAGTGGTGAGAGTGGTGATACTAGGAGGGTAAAGGAAGCATGGGTTGGAAAGGGGGAACCGATACAAGGATCTACATATAACCCCCTCCCTGGGGGACGGACAACAGTGAAATGGGTGAAGGGAGATGCCGGACAGTGTAAGACATGAAAAAATTATAATATTTTTTTTAATTATCAAGGGTTCATGAGGGAGGGGTGAGTAGGGAGGGAGGGAAGAAAATGAGGAGCTGATGCCAAGGGCTCACGTATAACGCACATGTTTTGAGAATGATGATGACAACATATGTGTTTGACACAATGGATGTATGTATGGATTGTGATAAAAGTTGTACGAGCCCCCAATAAAATGATTATTTTTTAAAAAGTGTTAATGAGTAAAGAGGTCACTTTCAGTACATGGCATGCTCCAAGCCATGGTGTGAGACTTGTGAAAATTAGTCAGTGACTAAGGTAGAACAGAGAAGAATTAATGCATTTCTTCTCACGTACTTTGGACATGTGTCCACAGAAAAACACATCATGCTTGGTAGGGGGTCCTCAAAAAAAGGAAGCCCCCTCCCCCCAAAAAAGTGAAAGACCCTCAGCAAAATGGATTCATAGAGTGTCTGCAACCATGGACTCAAACACAGGAACCATGTGAGGAGGAGGAGGGTTTTGTCCTGTTGATAAAGGGCAGCTGTGAATCGGCCAACTCGGCACCAGCAAGCCTTCCCTGCGAATTCTCCACTTTGCAGTTCACACCACATCAAAATGGCAGTCTGGGTCTCCTCGGGGGACACAAATTCTGTCCTCCTAAATGTTCTATGAGTGTGGGGACACAGGAAGTCTGAAGGGGCATGGTCAGAGCTACAGAGGAGACTGGGCAAGGTTTCCCAGTGAGACTTTTGCAGGGCAGTCCTTGCTATCCAAGAAGGAGGAAGGCATTTTCCAGTTTGGGGTGGGGGGGGCGGGGGGGATTCCTTGGTGCAACTTTCCTGATTAGCTGAGAAATAACAAAGCCCGCATGGAAGAAGCACACCAGCCTGTCTCAACACAACCGCCGAAGACCAAGCGGTGCATAACCAAATGTGGTGAAGAAAGTTGATAGTGACCGGCTATCAAAAGATCTAGAGTCTGGGGTCCTATAGACTTGAAGATAAACAAGCAGCCATCTAACTGAGAAACAACAGAGCCCACATGGAAGAAGCACACCAGCCTATGAGATCACAAGGGGTCGAAGGGATCAGGTATCAGGCATCAAAGACCAAAAATATCATAGCACTGTGAATGAGGGGGAGTGCGGAGTGGGGACCCAGGGCCCATCTGTGGGCAATTGGACCTCCCCTTGCAGAAGGGCTCGGGGAAGGAGATGAGCCAGTCATGATGCAGTGTAGCAATGATGAAACACATAATTTTCCTCTAGTTCTTGAGTGCTTCCTCTCCCGTAGTATCATGATCCCAATTCTACCTTACAAATCCGGCTGGACTGGAGGATGTACACCATAGGGAATCCAGGAACAGATGAACCCCTCAGGACCAGTGGTGAGAGTGGCGATACCGGGAGGGTGGAGGGAAGGTGATGGAGAAAGGGGGAACCGATTACAAGGATCTATATAGAACCTCCTCCCTGGGGGATGGATAGCAGAGAAGTGGGTGAAGGGAGATGTTGGACAGTGTAAGGTATGACATAATAATAATAATTTTTAAATTATCAAGGGCTCATGAAGGAGGGAGGAGCAGGGAGGGAGGGGGGAAAAATGAGGAACTGATAAGTGCTCAAGTAGAAAGCAAATGTTTTGAGAATGATGAGGGAAACAAATGTACAAAAGTGCTTGACACAATGGATGTATGTGTGGATTAATAAGAGTTGTACAAGCCCCCAATAAAATGATGTAACTATTAAAAATGTAGTATTTAATTTTTTTAACTTATTCAAAGTAAGCCTCCAGGATCGTTCTATGTCTTTTGAGGAAATATATCAAGAAAATATATTCAAATTCCTTGGAAATAGAAACAAAACAAAACACAGAAACAGGTGCTGTAATCTTCTGAGCTGACTTATCTGCCTTGGATTCAGCTGGCCCGGCCCAGCCCCTCCGGAGCCACTCTTTCGATTGGATCTTTTTTTGGGAGGCATCATGACAATACACACACAAATAGCTACCCGAGAGAGCTTGTCTGGAACCACCCACCAAACACGCGCTATTGGAACAAACCCAGGCATGCATGAACTAGAGCGGAAACCTACGCTCCTGGGGTCCGCTTACTTGTAGACGTTGATATGTCTGACCAAGGGGTGCAATCACGTGCTTAGCTGCTAACCCGTAGGACGAGCAGTTCCAAGCCACCTAGCAAGTCCATGGCAGAAAGACCACGCCAGCCGCTGCCGTAAAAATGACAACCCAGGAAACACCAAGTGGCCGTTCGGTGTCACGCGGGCTCGCATGACTTCAAAATCAACTGTATGGCATAGGACAACTGTAACCCCGACCACAGTATGTGGCTAGGAAAGCAGAAGCGCTGTCACATATTTTGAGTTGCAATGACGATTTTCCCTTGAAATTCACATGAAACATATCTGTGTTACTTTGAACATGGGTTTCTGAAGGGAAAACACACACACTCTAAATTCGACGTGGTTGCAGGCCCACTCAAGAGGACAATTACCCCACCGCAGCTCCTATCGCGGATTAGAAGAAAACACTGCCTGCTGCCTCGCAATTCCACCTGCTAATTACTTGGAACGATCAGTCCTCAACAACTGGCCTGAGTGTTTTCAAGAATGGAGGGCCTATTAGGAAGGGGTGGAGACTGACTCTTGAAGAAGCCACCCAGCCAAGCTGGTGTTCTTGCAGCCTAATGAAGCGTCTGTCTCCCCAGACGTGTGCCTGGGCCAGTACAACAATCGGAAAACTTTATTAGCGGTGTGGCAAATCTGTGTTCTAATGCCGGCGGTCAGAATGCTCACTGAGCTGTTTTCAGGCTCTGCCAAGTGCCAAGTACCCGGCGCATTTCAGAGAAGAGACGACGTGGGACTTCAGCACATCCCGCAAAGGGACCCTTCGGGTGGAGGCAGCGAGCCAGGGGAGGGGAGGAAGACACGCAGCAGAAGGGGAAGCGAGCCAAGCTAACGTTGATGGTCGGCTTGCTTTTCTCCTCCCGCTCAGTCATTCCAGCGGGCAGTGCCCGGGGAAGTTCACGGCTGACCTGGTGCTGGGGTGACAACGGCAGGAATTCCTGTCGCTGGAGAGAAGCATTAGTAGGAGACAGGCAAAGTCTCAGCCATTTCACCTGACAGCACAGTGGAGGGACCCTGATGGAGAGCGACTTGTCCAAGGTTACAAACACGTCATTGATCCAGGCGCGGGTCATTAGTTCAT
Source organism: Tenrec ecaudatus (assembly GCF_050624435.1). Taxonomy (NCBI): domain Eukaryota; kingdom Metazoa; phylum Chordata; class Mammalia; order Afrosoricida; family Tenrecidae; genus Tenrec; species Tenrec ecaudatus. The sequence goes on from NC_134530.1 coordinate 114,868,674, forward strand.
TCCGGTGACATTTTTTGGCATGCCCTGCAGGTGCCAGGCATGGAGCTGCATGATGGTGGAACATGGCCCAGGGTACGTAACGCGAGCACACAGGCAAGGCTGTAAAGGAATCCGCCTGCTAGAAGGAGAGAGGTGGCCCAAGAAACTCGCAGTCCTGGAAATAATAACTTCTTACTTTGTGTTTTGGCAAGTGCCATTTCATTGTAGCCTCGCAATAGCCTTAAGAGAATTTTTATCTTTCCGTATTGAGGAAAATGAAATGCGACCATGGTCGGTCCCACACAACTAGTAAGCAGCCGTGCCAGCACATAAGCTCCCTCCCTTCTGGGAAACCTGCCCCCGCTGCCTGGACCTGGGCACCCACTGGCGACTCAACGGACATGGAAACCTGTGGCTTCCAGCCCCCGACCAGGAACTGGCCCCGCTCAGACTACGGCCAACCTGCTCCTGCAAATGGCCGGGGATATAAACACCCCCAGACCTGCAAAGCCTTTCAGGTCACTGAAGGGCAGACCAATGGATTGGAAAGCCTGAGCTACAGAATTAGTGATAGCACCATTTTACTACTTGCCGGAGCATTCTTGAGCTAGTTCACCAGCCAGGAAACAATATTCAATTTAATATAGCGGTGTTTTGTAAAACATGTTTATAAGGGCATTATTTATGGTGGCAAAAAATTTAAAGGTAGTCTAACTTACTAATAATAAGAGAGTGGTAAAATTATCACACATCTCTAGAGGCAGTATTGTGTAGTTTTTACAAGTAACTGTTAATAATTATATGGAATAGTTATCGCTTTCTCTTCAATAATGCTCATTATACACTAGAGACTCTTCTAATAATTTATACACATTAGCTCATTTAATCCCCACAATAACCTTAGGTACTATTTTCATGTCCAATTTACATAGGATGAAAATTAAGGACAAAGATAGTGATATGCCACCTGAATCCACTGAAGTTTATGCCTGCAGTTTATGTCTTTTTTGTTTATAAATAATAAACATTTCTGTGGGCCAGAAACTTTGGAGCCATTTAGTTTGGTGGATCCGGAGTCTCCCAGGAGCTTGGGATCAAACTGTTGGCCAAGGTTGTAGTTACCTGAGAGCATGAGGGAGGCTGGGGCATCGCCTCCAGAAAGCCTGACTCAAGTGGAAACTCCTGCTTTTCTACTGGCTGGCAGGAAGCATCCGATCCTGTCTTGTGTCCTTTCAATAAAACTAGCCATTGGACTACCCCGTACAAAGCAGCCACTGGCTTCCTCCAGTTTGAATGAAACCACAATGCTTTTTGGCCACACATTCTCACTTCTATCACATTGCATCTGTTTGAATGAAGTTACTTATTTAAAAAGAGGAGAAGTAGCCTCCACTATCTGAAAAAAAAAGGGCTGCTAAACAAATTATGGACATATTTCAAAGTCTCCACATTACTCATACTAAGATTGTGGGAATATTGGGTAAGCTTTTCTCTCTGTGATTTGATTTTATATATTTTATTTATTTTGCTCCCATAATGCAAAATAGTTTGAACATATATGCATGTATTTCATAATTATAAACATTAAATTTGAGGATTATTCTATTTGTAGGCCATCCACCCCCACTACCACCCACCCTACCCTACCCACCCCCTAGCCTGCATTTTTAAAAGATAACTCCAAAGGCCACATTGAATCATATCAGCTGCTCAGTTCCTATGGTCTCTCCCAACAAATAAGAACCACATAACCACTGTGCAGCTCGTCCTCCATGTCTGCCATGCAGACAGCCGAGAGGAAGGAATATTGAGAGGCTAAAGAATAAGCCTCCCATCCACTCCTCAAAGTATCCTGGCTTACACCCACCAGTTCAGGCAGACCTCCACGTCAGCCAAGGAGCCCTCAGGATTCTCTTCTATTGCACGGAAACCTGTTAGCTTTTCTTAGTCCTTAGAAGAAATAATCACATGACCAACCCAGGGACAAGGGAACAACAAGTGATCCAAAATTAAAAATTAGTGGCAAAGAGGGTGTGAGAGGCCTGGTAGGGATTCAGCAAGGGCAATGTGACCGGGAGAAATTACTGAAACCCAAATGAAGGCTGAGCATGATAGTGGGACAAGAGGAAAGTAAACGGAAATAGAGGAAAGAACTAGGAGGCAAAGGACATTTATAGAGGTCTAAATACAGGCATGTACATATGTAAATATATTTATATAGGATTATAAAAATATATTTACATATGTAAATAGATCTACATGCATATTTTATAGGTTTATTATTACAGCAGCAGATGAACGTTGGACCTCCAGTCGAGTACTTAGTGCAAGAACACATTGTTCTATCAAATTGCCATTCCATGATGCGCACCTTCCTGACATGATCGCTAAAGACAAATATGTGCATAAGCAAATGTGGTGAAGAAAGTTGATTGTGCTCATCTATCAAAGGATATAGCATCTGGGGTCTTAAAGGCTTGAAGGTAGACAAGCGGCCATCTAGCTCAGAAGCAACAAGAAGCACACTAAAGCTCATCTGTAGATAATGGGACACCCCTTACAGAAGGGTCACAGGGAGGAGACGAGCCAGTCAGCATGCAGTGTAGGAACAATGAAACATACAACTTTCCTCTGGTGTTCCAGCTACACCAGAGGATGTACACTGGTACACATAGGAACTGAAAACAGGGAATTCAGGACAGATGATCCCTTCAGGACCAGTGGTGAGAGTGGTGATACCGGGAGGGTAGAGGGAAAGAGGGGTAGACAGGGGAAACAGATTATAAGGATCTACAGATAACCTCCTCTCTGGGGGATGGACAACAGAAAAATGGGTGAAGGGAGATGTCGGACAGTGTAAAATATGAAAAAAAATAATTTATAAATTATCAAGGGTTCATGAGGGAGGGATGGGGAAAATGAGGAGCTGATACCAAGGGCTTAAGTGGAGAACAAATGTTTTGAGAATGATGATGGCAACAAATGTACAAATGTGCCTGCCACAATTGATGTATGTATGGATTGTGATAAGAGTTGTATGAACCCCCGATATAATGAATTTTTAAAAAGAATCACATGAAACCTACTAACATAGATTTCATAATTTTTTCAAAGCTACTTCCCAGTTTATCTTAAAATGTCTAAAAGATATGTCAATATTGTAAAATGTCCACAAAAAATCAGATTCCATGAAGAAGATTATTAGGAATCTTTCATCGGGGAATCCTATTAGGCAAGATTCTATTGGAGGGATCCCTTTTAGAATACACTGCCATAAAAAGAAAAGAAAAACCACTTCCTTGAAGAATTAGTGTGCAGATTCATATCGGATCAGTTCTATAAGTTGTCATCTTTCCTTTCCTTGCCCGGCTTGCAAGGCCACTTCAATGCAATGCACCATCTTTTGGACAACCTAGTCCTTTTCTTTTACATGGTATGGATTTTACAAATTGTAGCCTTATTTTTTTAAGTACTTCATGTAAAGCCATGAAAACTTTTTAGCAGGGAGAATAGGGAAAGAAAAAAGCAAGTGGGAGCAATATTTACTCTCATAGTGCTTACTGTATACTAAACTCTTATTCAAAATCTCAATATATGCAGTTAGGTTCCCAGTTAAAGCAAGACATTTGATTTGATTTTTAAGCAGGAGAAGTGTACGTGGAAGTGGTTAGCAGTTTTAAGTTTCTCTAGATGGAAACTGCAGGGCAGTGAATTTTTAACATGGCTTTTATCATTATAGTCTCTGTCTGACACCAAAGACCCTTTCCTGCTTAGTCCCTGAGGGAGAAGGTGGGGAGGGGTGCTGCTGCAATTAAGAAATGAATGCTTGTGAACAGGATTCACTGTGATTATTGAGCTCTCTCAGAAGCATGATGGAGCCACGAGTGGAATATGTCCTCTGGACCCTAAGATCCCTTTGCAGTGAACTTCCTTGATCCAGAAGGTAGCCGGACTGTCAAAGGAATGGCAGAGGAGAAACAGCAGCAAAACCAGGAGCCAGAGCATGACACAGAGCGGTGGACAAGAGGAGTGGAGTGCTTTGGGACAGGCAGCCGGCTGGTGGAGTGGAATTCCTGTGGGAACTTGACTCGGGAAGCTGAGTTCACTGACCTACGGAGCTGAAGCTGAGTGCCTTTCTGTTGAGGCTTGCAGTGAAGTGGCATGCCTTTTAGCCATTTATTAGCAGCCCTGAAAGAACTTTGTAAAATCCAAGCTCCTATCCACAGTTTGCCAAAGGGCTGGTGGGTGGTGGGTGGTGGCAACAACCATGAAGTCATTATGAAGCTGAAGGACAATGTAAAGACTAAGACATTGAGTTTTGTTATCAACACATTTTAAATTAGATCTAACTTTAATGGCGGTATATTTTTGGAGATGTAGAGAAGCATTTTTCCAAAATACAAATTTAGACTGTGTTTGGAGCCCACGCAAGTATTACTAAAGATGGAAATTCCCTACTTTGGGAGAAAGATATTTGATATCATTTTTATTGTCTTGTCAGAATGATGGGGTTTAGATTATACCTCTAGGCGAGGTCAAGAGCTTCTTCTGAAGGAAATTAATGTTTCTCAAGTCAGTCATGCTCAGGTAGGAAACAACATGGCTTTAGATGAACGGAGGGAGGACCCCCACCAGAACCCTTAGGTTTTGTGTCAACTCGACTAGGCCAGGATTATCAGTGGTCTGACAGTTAAGACCTAGTACTCTCCCAAGGATATGACTTAACCCAATGCAGTCAACACCATAGTGGAGTCTGCTATGAGCGGTCAGTCACTTGTAAGAAGATTAGAGTAGGGTGCAACACCCTAACTCAGGTCACAGTCTGATGCAATTGAGTGGATGTTTCCTCAAGGTAGGGGCTGCTTCCAACATAAGTAGGCACTGTGGACAAACTTGCTTGTGTTTCGCTGGGTCTAGATCCTGCATCTGGCTCATCAACCTCTGGTTCTTTGGACTCGAGCCAACAATTTACCATATGGCCTGCCAATTCTGGAAATCTCCAGTGGCCTGGCATCTCATCTATCAATATTGGATTCATTTACATCTGTAGTTACAAGCCACCTGCAGAACTTGGGTTTATCTGTTCCTGTGTCCACCAGACTGCAGTCTTCCTGCTTATCTCGGGTTCAACAGTCACAAAGCCGAGTCAGAAGAAGCCTTCAGCTTAGTGTCTGAGCCATGGGACTTGGAAGTTTTCTGGATTTGGGCTGCTTCTAGGACTGTGTGAGCCAATTTCTTGATATGAATCTGTGTGTGTGTAATTGATTTTAGATTCTCTATTGATCTCACCCTAAGACATCCACCAGTCTCCCATTTCCCATCTCCCATGCTGAGGACTGATATAGGATGACATTTGAATTGAGAGGTGTGCCAGGATTCTCAGGACTGAGACCACTGTAGCTTGGCAGGTGATAAAAGAACAAGGCAAGGACTCTCAACGGGGTCAGAGCCTATAAATCCCAGAAATAGTCACTGTTGACAACAGTGTATATTATCATTTTTATTTCTTCACTTTACATTTATGGAGGACTTTCTCTGTGTTAAGTCACGTGATTTTTTTTTCAAAAAATATACTCCCTAGCGATTGGAATCCATGGAATGTCACACCTGGTGCTGATTCATTGCATTTCTATCCCTCTCTGAAACATGTTTTCTAAAAAAAGAAGAATGTGAGCATTTCTCTATGAGCACCCATCCACTCAGCATGCTGCCAGGTGGCTACATAAGAGCTGGCCCTGCACATTAGATGGCCCCCTGGCGCATACCGTGCAACAACGCCCAGGGCATCGAGTGCGCTCTACAGTGTTAACTACTTTGTGGCTTCCATTTCTGCAACTTATGTCTGACAAATATTTTGATGAACCATGGCTGACAAAGGGAGGCAAGCAAAGTACTCAACTTGCCATTTAAAAAAATGAGTCACGCTAAATGTGTTAAAATGTAAGTTTTCTGGTTATTCAACATTCTACAATCACCATGTAACCATATATACCCAGCTAAAAAGATAACATTTTTATCAGTCTTCTTCATAGACAGTGGTGGCCTTATGGTCTACTTTTAGTTGATAAGATTTATACAAAAGTGTCTTTATATGAAGACCAAGCTCACTCATGGACAGAGAGTGGACTCCAAGGCAGAGCAGTCCCATCAGGCACAGTATAGCTGCCCCGATGTTCAAGGCTATATATATTTGTGGGCATAGAAAACCTTGAGTTTCTTCCTCGGAGTGGTTTCAAACTGCTGACCTTGTGGTCAGCAACCTAACATGCAAACCACTACAATAGCAGGGATTCTCTCTGTGTAGATAGAGTATATCCATTTCAATCCCTTCTTCTTTCTTACTACGGGCATTTCTTGACTTAACATATTCCAGTTACCACAAACCGCACTTAAAACCTCTCTTTTTAAAATGTTACATGTCATAATTTGGTGACATTATCATTCTGAGATGTAATTTTTTCAACCTTCAAAGATAACTAATGATCAAATTTATAAAGCTGCTGGTAATAAGACACTGAAAAGTGAAAAACAAGAGAGAAAGCAAGGACGGAAGGAAGACGGACACGAGGTGCGTAACTTGTGTATATCAGAACTAGGTTGTAGTGGTCTTTGTGACGGAACTCCCTTTTAGACGAGGGCTCTCTGTCCTTAAAATGTGGGTGAGACGACCTGCGTTCTATGTGAGCTGACCTTGAAGTCACCAGAAAGACAGGACCTAGGACTCTGTGGACAACATGAAGAAGTCAGATCAACTCGGATGTCCTCCCTCTAAATTGCTTTTCCGTAAGCAGGAAATAAATAGCTAGCTTGTTTAAGCCTGTGTTTGAGTTTTCTGTTACAGGCAGCCAGGTCACACCTTAGGGCTATTGCTTAAGGTTTGGGGGCACCAAAGGACCTGGCCAGAGGAGAGAATTAGGGACTGAAAACCAGCCTCTACCTTCCTCTACGTACCACGGACCATGATACGGGATTGAGTTTAGCCCCCCCATCCCCCCACCCCCCCAAAAAAAACACGCTATTTTCTAATTCAGCATAAAGTCCAGCCTGCTCATGAAGCTCTGGCCCTATCAGAGAGGTCAACGTGCAGACTCACAAGACAGGGCCGGACTAGGTGCGCCCTTATTTGAACTAACTCGAGCTTCGGAAAGGAAGCTACACAGAGGCATGAGGCCCAGAAGATGTGCAAAGCAGGTATCTTTCCGAGGAAAAGGGCTACCACGGCTAATTTCTAGGACTTTCAAACACTGTTTCTGGTGTTCCTTGAAATAATGTGAGGATGGGACTCCAGTAGAAAAGCAGACTTTCTGCAATCATCAGAATGAGGGAATAGCGTAATTTAGATACGAAAGGAATGTGATTTTATATTTTAATCACAGATTATAGTGCATTCATTATCTCTCTTAATCCTCACAACCACATTATAATGAGGTATTATTGTGCCAATTTTATAAAGGAGAAAACAGGCTGAGAGAGAATAAACAAACTGCTCAAGGTCACAGCTAATAAGCAGCACAGCCAGGATTCTAACCCAGGTCCCTTGGACTCTTAAAGTGGTTTGTGCTTGTGACCACTACTCTATGACTCAGTGTCGCTGCTGCTTTCGTTATCACAGGTAGAAAAGAGCGAAGTCCTAACTCTGGTTATGCTTATGCAAACATGACGAAAATGGAAGCCATGACTCCAGCTGACGTGTCACGAGCGCTTTGTGCAGGGCAGGGAGCTTGCCTTGCTTCCTGGGCGACTTCTGTTTCTGAGTCGAGATGTGCTCTCCATATTCTGTGAAGCCGCCAGGATTCCACTCAGCGTGACACAGCCCTCCCAGCTTCAGGAAGTCAGACCCAGAGCTCTCCATGGGAAAGGGCAAGTTTTCTTTAATGAAATTTCTTCTTAGGAGGCATAGACTCCCTCCGGAGCAACTCGAGTTCATCTTGGGATCATCTGACCCCAAGTTATTCTAAGGCAGTATTATTGTTGTGTGACTCATTTCTTCGTTTCCTGCTGAGGAAGGGGAGGGGGGAAATCGCAGCCCAGGCATTCTACCTCTGACAGCTGATGTGTAATCTGGAAAAGTATATTTTATTGTGTGTGGAAGATCTGTACAGAATAGGAATTAACTTCTATTGGAGTGGTATCCGCTTCTTGTTTCGCTTCTCCCAGTGTCCCCAATCCCAACTCCAGCCACATACACACGTAGACACACACCTTTGTTCTTGAGAGACCAGCAGGATTATTTCCTATTGACAATAAAATTGACCTCAGACAAAAGATTGTTTCTGAGCAATCCCCACCTGTGAACCTTGACTCCTGATGGTTTCACTATCTTTACAATCATATTACTATTAGAATTGCTATGTCCATTTTACAGAAAACAGATGAGAGAAAATAAATTGTCCTCGGGTATTCTCCCTTTACTCTGGAGGTCTCTCTGAATCCTGTGAATGTGTGTCTGAATAACAAAATAATATAATATTAATTTCTTGCTGCAAAGGAAAGAACCAGAGGGATACTAATGAACTTGGCCTAGGCCCTAGGTGAGATCAGCGGAAGGAGCAGAGCTGAAGAAAAGAAGGCTGAAAATACAAGATAGCTGTGGCTGAAGAAGAACATGAGCTCGCCACACCTGCCTCCTAGAGAGACAATAGGCTTTAGTTCCCCCAATCAGCGCCTCCTGAACACCGGCGCTACCTTACAGGCAAACCAGCCTTTCCCTATCAAGACTGTCATCCGGTTCAGGAAGAGCCAGGGTCTCCTGCCATGGAATCCGCTTCACTTGTGCTAAATGCAGAAGTAAACATCCTTAAGAAGACAAAGAAAAGTGGTTTGGTGAAGAAAAGCCCGCAGACTCACTCACCAACCCAGGGGCTCGCCTTGAAGGTGTTGACCTGCAGCGGACCGCAGTGTAGACTGTGAGTACAATTACACCTTCTACGCAAAAGTAATTTTACAGAGAAGTTATCTGTTACCATTTCCAATCTGCCTGTTGCAAAAGTTTTCACACATCTCTTCAGGCTGATTGAATTTTAAATATACGCCTTAAAGAAAAGTCTTTCTCGTTCTCAGGTTAGAAAAGAGCAAGTAGCGCAGAAAAAAGAAAAGAAAAAGGGACAAACTACCTCCCTCGAGTTCCCAGTACTGAGGACCATTTTCACATGGAACAATTGTTCAGGGATGACGCTCACATTTGGCATGGTTTCATTTCCACCTCATGGAGGACACCCCTATAATGCGGGCATTACTTGAATAGAGGAGGAAGAGGAGGCACGGGGACATGAAGTAACTCATCCACACAGGTGTGCATCGGCCTGGGTGTAAATGAGTCCCAAGGTTTGGAATCTCAGACCTGTGCTCCAGGATGCATTTGTTTGGGGAATGTGTCTGGAAAAAGGATTCGAATTTTAAGAGAACCCTTGTAACAAAGCATCCTGTATGTTTAGATAGATGAGCGTACAGTGTTCATGATCAACTGTCTTAAATTTATATATATATATATACATTCCCTTTGTATTAAACTTAAACTTTCCAAAGTGATAAAATGATAAGCTCATGAGGGATGACAAACATTTTTGTGTTAGTCTTGGTAGACTAGAGAACAAATCCACAGAAACTCATATTTGTATAAGAGAGATTTATATAAAAGGTAATTGTACATTAAGAAAGCACCCCAGCCCAGTTCAGTCCAAGCCCATATGTCTGACACTGATCTACAAAGTCCTCCTCAAACTTACATAACACATGCAATAACACCAAATGCAGGACAAACACAGGCCAGTGGGTAGAAAGTCTTTGAATCCAGTGGCAGTGTAAGTATCTGAGCACTGGCCGGGGTCTCCACGCGGCTCCCCCAGCACCCAGGGCTGCATCTGGGTAGGTCCACGTGGCTTCTCCTCAGGGATGTCTTGCAGGAAGTGAGCCTTGCCAGGTGAGGCTGAGAACTAACTGCCTAGTTGCACCCTGATCCAACCATCAGAGAGCAAGAGACGAGAAAGACGAGGCTCGCCGAGCCATTTATCTCTCTGCCCTTCAATTAAACTGCCCTTCAATTAATCCCACATGTGTTCATTGGCCAGGTTAGCACAATGAACCTACCCATCACACATCTCTAGATTCCTACTGAGCAGGACATCATCATGTTGGAGGAATGGAAGCCCGTAAACTGAACTGTTGCTCTTGTTCTTAGGGTGGAGACATGAGTATCTCCATGCCTTGGAGCAAAAGTGGCTTCACTGACCTTTGCTTAGAAAACCTCAGAGTAACCAACCGCAAGGCTGCTCCAGGACTTGTTTCTTCCTTCACTTAGTCGCCATTTGCTGAACACCTTCTGGGGGCCAAGCACTACTCCAGGCACCGAAGATACAGCAGGAGAGGAGCCAAAGCCCCTGCCTCCTATGGATTCCGTGTTCCCGAGACAAGCAGGCACTAAAAGATAGCGCAGATGTGTGCTGGTGTGGACAGAGGGATCATGCTGACTGAGAGACACAGAGGAGCCCTGGGCACTGTCATGTAAATGGGTTGGGTTACTACCTTCAAGATCAGTGGTTCAAACCTATCAGTTGCTCCATGGGAGAACTACTTCCATAAAAGTTTATGAAGCAAAGCCTGTATAGTACAGCCTGTATAGTACAGCCTGTTTGGCACAGCCTGTACAGCACAGCCTGTACAGCACAGCCTGTACGGCACAGCCTGTATGGCACAGCCTGTATGGCACAGCCTGTATAGCACAGCCTGTATGGCACAGCCTGTATGGCACAGCCTGTATGGCACAGCCTGTACGGCACAGCCTGTACGGCACAGCCTGTACGGTACAGCCTGTATGGCACAGCCTGTATGGCACAGCCTGTACGGCACAGCCTGTACGGCACAGCCTGTATAGCACAGCCTGCACGGCACAGCCTGTACGGCACAGCCTGTACGGCACAGCCTGTATGGCACAGCCTGTATAGCACAGCCTGTATGGCACAGCCTGTATAGCACAGCCTGTATAGCACAGCCTGTATAGCACAGCCTGTATAGCAGTGATTCTAAACCTTCCCAGTGCTTAGAGCCCTTGATACAATCCCTTATGTTTTGATGACTGCCCCAACCATACATTTGTTTTTGTTGCTACTTCATAACTGTAATTTTGCTACTGTTATGAATCTGGCAACCCCTATGAAAGGGTCATTTGACCCCCAAAGGGGTCGCGACCCACAGGTTGAGAACCACTGCTATATAGGGTCACTATGAGTCTCCATTTATTCGGTGTGCAATAGATTTTGAGTTTAAAGAAGGGACACAGAGTGACGGATGGTTTCTGATGGCGATTTGGGCAGGGCAGTCTGGGAAAACCTCCCTGAGAAGGTAACATTTGAGGAAAGACCAGAACAATGTGTCTATAGGGGGATGAGTGCCTGAGTATGGAAAACAGCAGGTGTGAAAGTCGTGACAGGATATTTTGAGTGGTGTGTGATGGGAAGTAACAAGGAGGCTTGTTCAAGAGGTTAGGCCGCAGTGAATCAGGAGAGACAGAAGAGATGAGGCTGAGGCTGAACCGGGGCCGCTCGTGTAGGATCACACAGGCCATGATCTATAAAGGCCGGATGCTTATTCTAGGTGATATGGGAAATCCCTGAACGGCGCTAAGCAGGGCAATGTTATGATATGTTTTAATGGATCACTGGCAGCTGTCTCAACGAACAGACCATAATATCTAAGGTTAGTAATGATAGGTGACAGCCACTCTGTGGTTTGGTAGTGACTATAGTATTGAATTTCAAGGCAATAATTGCTACTGCCTCTGCCCTCCTTACCCATAGAACCTGAGCGAGGTTAAGGTGACACGACTGCTATAGGGGAAATCTTAACTTGGGCTATGCAGAATTCAGCCAGAATATGAACTTAAGAATCATACATGCTTCTAATGCTATTGTTATAGACCAAAGAAACAAATTTCTACCCTGGCAGAAGGTACCCTGGGGCATCTCCCAAAGTCTCACCTGTGTTTAATAAGGAGATGCTGAACAAGTCACTGAATAATGGAAAGAAACCAACTACAAAGTGAGCTAAAATTGATACATTTACTGGAGCCAGGAAATAAAGAGGGATGGGAAAGGGCAGGCAGAAAACATAGGACAACAAGAGGGCAGGGGCAATGGGAAGCAGAGTGGGTCCACAGGAAATTACCTAAGAGGAAATTACCATTGTAGGCCTACTAGGTGCCCGGCACTGTATTTATATCATCTTGACCAACTTACACAACAACCCTCCAAAGAAAATGAGGCCCAGATACATTCAAGGACCAGCCTAAGGGCAAAAAATAAGTGAGTCGCAGAGAAGATAAGTAAGTAAACCCAGCTGTTAATTTTTCTTTCTTTCTCCAAAGCTCATACCTTCTATGCCACATCTAGTGATACTGATGGTGACAGTGAGATTGTTGCCCAAGACAAATATGAGAGAATATCTCTGACTTTTCCCGACCTCGTCCTATAGCAAGACTGAGTTCCCCAGAGAGGGGTCAGTACGTGATTCTGGCGTGTGGCGCCCTGACTGCCGGGTCGAGAGGTGCGGCTATGTGTAGGCGGTAAAATCTCCTCAGAACTGTGACCGAGAACTAGAAGAAAAAGAATTCCAGCCAACAGGAGAAGGCCTCTCAGATTGAGCTAATCTATATAGTTGAGGAAATATTGATTAACATATGTACTCGTGTATAAGCACAATTTTATGCAGTTCTGTGGTAAAATTAGGTGCCTCGGCCGATAGGTCAGCTTAAACTTGAGTATATAATGGTAACCAAGTTTTACTTAATCTCTGTTGTTTGGAATTCTTTATTGTAATAATTTTATTGGGGATTCATATAGTTCTCGTCATAATACATGCATCCATCCATTGTGTCAAGCACATTTGTGCATTTGTTGCCATCATCATTTTCAAAACATTTTCCTTCTACTTGAGCCCTTGGTATCAGCTCCTCAGTTTTCCCCTCCCTCCCCCACAGACCCTTGATAATTTATCAATTGTTTTTATTTTTTCATGTGGGCCTTCATACAAGAACACATCGTCTGATGTCACACACATCCATTGCTGGCGGGACTGTAAATGGAACAGTGGCTGCGGAACTCAGTTTAGGGGTTCCTCCAAGAGCATCAAAGTGCCGTGTGATCTAGCATCACACTCCTAGGGACATCCCTCAAAGAGCTGACAGCAGGGAGTCTGGCTGCTGCTGGTACATCCTCGCTCATTATAGCGCTATTCACAATAGCCAAACGGTGGAAACAACCCAAACGCCCATACATATATACGCCCAAGCAGAGTACATACATACAATGGAATATTTTAGTCTTAATAGAAATGAAACCCATGCCCTAGCATATGCGAAGCTTGTAAACATTATGCCGAGTGAATTAAGTCAAATATTATGTGATTACACATCTATGAAATATCGAGGATGGGGAAACAGAGAGAGACGTTAGTGGTTACCTGGCTTGGGAGATAAGGAGAAAGGGGGAGTCATTACTTAGGAATACTGAGCTTCCATTAAAGGTGATGGTAAAGAATGTTGAAATGGAAAATGTTTTATTATACGCATATATGCCCTTCCCACAAGGGAAACACACACACAGAGTCAGAGGCTTCAAAACGTTCAAGGAAAAATTCCATTATCTCCTCATTCTGTTCTTTCATGAACTTTTTGAAGCCCTCTCATATGTGCAAACACTTAAGTTGGCTGCCTGAATCTATTTCCATGATTATTGTCACAAATGAACATAATTCTCTTATATCTTTATTCAACAATGATTTGCTGCTCATCAATTATGCTCCAGGCACTAGTATAATTTGGCAAGTGAAACTCTTAAATCTGGCATTCTATTTGAAGCAACCAAATCTCTCTGACACATCACTCATCTCTCAATAACAAATACCTGATGGAAAACTCCCCAGTGAAATTATATGTGAGACCTATTGGCTTTGGAATTTGAAAACTCATAGTATTTGAAAAATATATATGATATGCAGATCATTGCTCTTAATTTTTTTCAGTAGTCCTGCATCTTGTTCTCATTCTCTTAAGTCTGGTTATTATTAAATCGAACTCATTCTCAACACACCATGGCATATTAATTTCCATTGGCCAAATGTCAGCTGGAATGACTATTTTTCATATGTGGTTGGCACGTTTGTGTCTGAAAGTTGCGTAAGTGTCTTTGTGTATGCTGAGACACAGGTGGGCTTGAGTGCGGGAGATGTGAACTCCCAGGGCGAACCAGTGTTGCCTATCTGGTTTCTCACCTTCTGGCTCCACCATCATCGACAGAATTAAGAGTTGGAGGCTTTCCATGGGAATAGTCTCTGTGGCTGGTACCCAACTGCGCCTCAAGTCATGCTGCTGAAATTATGCAGGGCAGACAAGAGCATGGATTTATCTCCAAGGCCATCATTGTACTATTAGACCGGGTGTGCTCCCTTCCTGGGGCTCTGTGTCAAGGATGCTAATCCTGCCTGGCCCGAGGAGAATTAAATCAGGCTGCTGTGGCCAAACTGCCAAACGAGGCAGCACCTCATTAGTCAGAGGCCTCCCTGGGGCAGATAAATAGAGAACTTTGCAGCAAAAAAGCGCTACAGAGCTGGTGGTGAGCTATAATATATTAAAAGATGAAAACACAGCATTGAATCTTAGAGCTGGAAGGGAGCTCCATCAACCCCTCCTTTTACAAATTAGGAAAGAGTTACCCAAAAAAACAAAGGAAGGGCTAAGTCTAAAGACATTCCACTGTGAAATTGCAAAACCAGGTCTGTACCCTGACCTTCTGGAACTTCATCCCTAGCTGCACACTTGGAATCGTGTGTAGAGATTCTAGCTCTATCTCTCTGTCTGTCTGTCTTTTTAAAAACAATCTTATACCGTCTCAGGAGAGGCCATGTGGGCCAGAGTAGAAATGTGCACCCTAAGGATATCAAGGGCTAATTTTTCTAAAGTAGATTGTCACGTTTTTTTCTTTTTTTATTCTTTTTGGCTGAGACAACTCTAGGGGAGCTTGAACTTCCAACCTTTTGGTTAACAGCCAAGGGCGTTAACAATTTTCCCCATAGCCGCTGGAGAAAATGTGTGTATCGTACAAATAACTGTTTCCCCTGAACCATATGAAAAGAAGTTGCTGACATGATACTTAGAATTCCCCAATACTCTAATGTGGTTGTTCTAGAAACAAAGACATTTTCCTGTGTTATCAATGGCAATTATAAAAATGAGGAAATTAGTGTTGGCACATTACTACCACCTAATCTGCATATCTTATTTAAGTTTCTCCCATTTTCCTTAAGTATACACTAGCCTCTCTGTGGGATAAAGATGGGGTTTTCTATTCTCATAAAGAGTTACAGTTTCAGAAACCCACAGAGGCAATTCTACCGTTTCAGTTTGCTATGCATCAGTACTGACTTGATGGCAGTGAGTTTGGGTTTGGGGTCATCCGTAGTAGAAGAAAGATCCAGTCCAGAGGCAGGCAGTATAATTCACTGTCATAGTCATACTTACTACGACATGGCTCCTCCGGGTTTTCTTGACTTCCATGACTCGAATTCTTTTGACATTTACAGCATAGTTTTCATACAGTGCCTATCATTTTCTCTCAATCTAATGTTTCCTCTTAATTAAAGTCAACTTTGTCTTTAGCAATTTTGGCAAGCATGTTAGGAATATGTGATTGTGTGTGTCTCGTATGGTATCATGAGACTCCCGATTTTGATGTGCTCCTCTCTGAGGATGCATTGATTCATTAAGGTAGTGCCCCCGCAGCTAGGTTTCCCCTTCCCCTTCCTTTGTGCTGCTAACTACCAGGTCCACAGTTTGAATTCACCAGCTGCTCCCTGAGAAAGAGCGGAGGTCAGTACACCCATAAAGATTGTGGCCTCGGTAATCCTATCTAAAATCACTGTGGCAAAGTCAATTCAATGCCAGTGGATTTTGTAATTAATAAAGTATCTTGTGGGGGGAGGACTTTAAGTTAGTGTAATGATTTCATTCTTAAAACTGAAATTTTCTCTTATTCATATCAGTACTTGGATCTCTATTTTATTCAAAGGGTTATAATCAATTATTATTGACATTTTTAGGAGTCCCTGGGGAGAGAAAATCATTAAATATTTAACTATTAGGTGAGAAGTTGGCATTTTGAACCTAACTGGAGACACCTCAGAAAATACAGCTGGTGGCGTCCTTCTGAAAGGTCACAGTCCAGCAAAGCCCCGGGAGTCATGGCCCATCTGGGAGTCGGAATAGACACAGCAATGTTATTTTTTTACGTTGGTGCAGATATTGTCCCAGAATTGGTCATGAGTGTCCCTTTGCCGACATTTTTATGTTCTTTGACATGACATCCTTTGAGGGCATCATTGTCGTCCAGAAGAATGCTATGTTGCAGACTCATCTTGTGACTTCCCTGTCCCAGCTAAAAAATCAGCCAAAGATGAGGGTGTTTTGTTTGTTCACGGGGGTTTGTCACAGTTCTCAGGTGTCCTCGGTGGATGGTACTAATAAATAGACACATACATGCAAACACACTTACATACATACATCCACACACCTATTTTTTATTTCTATAAATCTATCCAGATATTGAAAATCATGAGCTCACACTGAAATTTTCAATTTATACTAAACACTATGGAGTTTATTCTAGTTTTCTCATTCCCATATCTAAAATGCTTTCCTCAGAAGTGAAAAAATTGGTTTTTGAGCAGTTTTATCCACCTATTATATCATTCAATGGTTCGATTCCATTCAAAAGAGTTGTGGAATCATCTCCACAATCAGTTTTAGAACATTTACTTCCTTCGTTTACTACGACCTCCTCAGGCACCCCCTCCAGGAAACTGTTAATGCAGCCACTGTCTCTGTAGCTCTACCCACCCTTGACATCATTCCAGAGAAGAACAGAAGACCCCATTGCCCTCTGCATGAGAGAAAGAGTATTCCCAGGCCTGGCCTAGGGTCAGGGGATTTTTCACTGGAGGCGTAAGCCACATGTGGACCTGCCGAGGGGGGTTTGTCTCCCACTGTGGCAATAGTGATCGCAGTCATTAATTTCTTTCAACGTGTGTTTTAAAACATGCCTGTAAAAGCATGCTTGTACATACACTAAAATGCTATAGAGGACCACCTATTAAAAGCGTAAGTTTATAAACACTACCAAAATCAGGTATTAGCCTGAAAATAGCAAATACAAGTCAATTTAGAAAGAGAAAAATAAAAGAAATTGTTCCTCTGGAGATCAAGAAAAGACAGAACAGTGACAACTATGAAGGAAAATATACAAAGAAGACGGTGCAAGATGATACAATCCCATTGACGACTGAAACACAATTTAGAAAACACCAAATTATGGGGACATTTGCTGAAGGTGAACTACTCACCAAACACCACAAGAACTGTTCTGATATGTTTTTATTTCCGTCAGTTTCTTCGTCCTTCCCTATGAAACATGAAAACATATCATTAAGTCAAGGAAACTGAGGCTCAGAAATCACAGGTGGCTTCCTCAATTTCATCAATTCAAGTAAGTTGGGTTGTTTGTTTGTTTGCTTGCTTTGTGGTCCAGGGTGTGCTCCACACAGCACGAACCCGATGGCAGATAGAACGTCTCATCTGCAGAGAGGGAGCTGCACCCACAGCATGGAAAGTAAAGACATGCATAGAACAATGGGTCGCAGAAGGAAGGCTTTCCAAAGGAGGCCGTGGTGGGTGAGTACAATTCCTGATACAAAGAACATTATAAGAAAGGGGATTTCCGGGGGCAACACTGGAGAAGACAAAGAGGGTACAGAGCACAAAGCAGACCAAGTATGGACCCAAAGAGGGACATTGCACAAGAGCAGGCTGGAGAAGGGAGCCAGGGCTACGATAGACCGTCAGGGAGCATAAGCTTGACACTGAGAACAATGGAGAGCCACTGGGTCATTGAAGGAAGACTCTTATACAAACTAATTTATAGTTTCCCAGTATTGTTTTGTAATGACATGGGGCTGTCAGCAACAGAGAGTCGGGCTGAAGATAAAGAGACCCCGAGGTAGCAATGGTAATGCAGATGCACACCGTGCCTGAGTAATACAATGGCAGGACAGGCCTCATAGAAGGATCTAGGAATTTTTGGAAGTAAGCAAGTCTAAATAATTGCATTTTAAGTGAGTTAGAAAAAAAATGTAATGAACTCTTTCAATTACTTCTAAGTGACATGTATTTAAAATGACTGCTTAAATGCCACCTTTTCAGCGAGGTCATTCTTGACCCATTCCAACTGTGCCTGAGATAATATATGTCCAATGACTATTGTTGATTATGTGAATCAATACATACATAGCTTGGCATATTCTTAGTATAGCTTTAAGGTAAAAAAATAGATACAAATGCAAAGTCTTTTAGAAATAAAATATTCTAAAGTATTCTACGGAGTCATTTATAAGGAACCCCAGTAGCTCAGTGGAAACAAACCCACAGTCCCTCTGCAGGTCTGCTGCCAGAGAGATTGCAGCCTTGGAAACCTAAGCGATCATTTCTGTGTCCTAGAGGGTCACAGTGAGTTGACATTGACTCAATATCAATGGGTAAAAGTTGACTCGTTTATGTGTGTACTTAAGGAAAAATGACAAGAAATGGGTTCCCATCATTAGTAAACATACTACCATGTCAGCCAAAAATATTACGTTCCCACATGGTTAACCTTCCATGTCTTGAACACAAGGAATCTTCGAAAAGTTTATGGAAAAAAATTCCCTTATCTTTTCATTCAAGCTTCCCTGTGTATTATAGACTGGGTGGGAGACAAATGACAAAAAGGGGTTCTTTGTATATAAAATTGAGTCATAATGAAAAAAATCCCATGGCAATACCTATCATTTTATGTGTACCAGGCACCATACCATAAGAGTTTTTACAAAATTAATCTTAATGAATCATTGTAATATCATGTCAGCCCCACGAAGTATGGTTGAGGAAAGCAAGTCTCAAAAATATGACAAAATAACGATGTATAAATTACCAAGGGTACATGAGGGAGGGGGGAGAGGGGAGGGAGGGGAAAAAAAAGATGACCTTATGCAAAGGGCTTAAGTGGAGAGCAAATGCTTTGAGAATGATTGGGGCAGGGAATGTATGGATGTGCTTTATACAATTGATGTATGTATATGTATGGATTGTGATAAGAGTTGTATGAGCCCCTAATAAAATGTAAAAAAAGAAAAGAGGAGAAAAAAAAACAAAGAAAATGATTAGGGCAAAGAATGTACAGATGTGCTTTATACAATTGATGTATGTATATGTATGGATTGTGATAAGAGTTGTATGAGTCCCTAATAAAATGTAAAAAAAAGAAAAGAGGAGGAAAAAAATGATTAGGGCAAAGAATGTACAGATGAGCTTTATACAATTGATGTATGTAAATATATGGACTGTAATAAGAGTTGTATGAGCCCCTAATAAATTGTTTTAAAAAAAACAAAACTTGTTCAGTGACATAGTTTTAGCAAGCCCGTCTGCCTCCAATGCTGCATGCTTCCACTGTGTCGAGGAGATTAGAGCAACAAGAAGAGGAAGAAGACCTTTACTGAGGATTTATTTTGGATCAGACACTGTGCTGATCATCAGTCCAGAAGATGGTTAACATTAGTTTGCCTGTTTTGCAGATGGTAAAACCTAGCACAGAGAGTTGAAATAAATTGCTCAAGATCATATGGGTAGTAAGTTCTAGAACTGGGGCACAGACCCAGGACTAATGGGCTCGAAGGCCTATGTTCATCACCAAGATACCATACTGCCAAGTAGGAAACAATGTTGTCCCCAGATGGAACAGGCTGAGGTTTTGTTGATTTAGAGGAAGGGAAATTAGTACAAGGCAGGCTTCCACAAGGAAAGTGCAAAGAGATAAACATTTAGCAAATTAATGCAGTAGTTTGAAGGGTAGTTTGAGCAGATGCCATGTGGAAGTTACCAGAGAAAACATCCGTTCTTTAAGCCAAATGATATTTTGAAAGCATGAAGAGAATGTAATTATAAGATTTTAACCATAAAAACAAATCCATATACATAAACACTCAGCTAGAAGGAGAATCGGGCATATTGCTGGGAATATTACATTAAACATGTCTTTTACTAATTAGTAAGATATTGGTCATCATGAAATCACATGTTCAAATGTAGTGATTAGGCAGGGATTCGAAGTAAGATTACTGAGGTTAGTGTTAACATTGTAATATGAATCTTCCCACTCACTAGCCCCAGTGCAGGTCCTTTGGAGCTAAGACAAGAGCAGAGAATGCTCATCTGTAACTATCTAGGATACCCCAACCAACCCTGAGAATAGGGCCAGGATCCGTGCGACAAATAGAAGTCGGAAGAGAGCTTAAGATCAACCACAGAAACCAACATCTGATGTTTGAGTTAGCCATCTTGCTTCTTGCTTTTTCCTGAAAATTGGAATGTACAGAGGAGCAGTAAAATCATAAAGGCTAGGTAGTAAATGAAAAGAACTGAAGAGTTCACAAACCACTTTCACATTTATAAATTATTCTACAAACCTATGAATAATTCAAAGGTTGTCAAGTGGAGCTTGTCCATCTTTATTACCCCTATTCCTACTGTGGAACCTAAAACATTGCTCAATAAAGTTTGTGGAGTAAAAGATCTCTCAACAGATGAATGGATAGATGAGTGGATGGGTAGATGGATGCAGAGAGAGAGAGACAGATGGGCAGTTTGTTTGTTTTTTAACTGGCTCATGTGATTGTACACACTGGAATGGTTGAGACCCTGGCGTAGATCAGCAGACTGGACACTTAGACAGAATTGTATCCTGCAGTCTTGAGGCAACATTTGGTCTACTTTAGGATACTTCATTTAAAACTCTTACAGCCTTGAACAGATTATATGAGACCCCCTGTATTGGACAGGGTTCTCTAGAGAGACAAACCAGATTGCTAGTAATTATATATAAATATATTTATAAAGATAGATATATAATTTAAGAAATAAACCGTTAAATAATATACAGATAGATAATACAAGAAATTAACAGTTAAGTTATAAAGCAGTGAGATACTAGCAGTCCTTCAAGTTTTTGAGAGCTGCCAGTTATTAGTCCCCTTCTGTAGAGAGAGCTGGGCTATATATACACAGGCAGCAAACTGCAGGGCAGGTCCCCAACTGTCATCAACTGTCAGTCCCCAGCTCCAGAGATGAACATTCCAATCGTGTGGGCTTAAAGGGACCTCAACTTACAGCGACACAGTCCACATGCTAGGCATCCCACAGGTAGTGTACCCCTTTAAACTGAGGCACAGAACAAGCAAGCCATTTATCCCTCTGCCCTTCAGTTAATCCTACTTGTGTTTATCGGCCAGGCTGGCACAATAAACTATAGCACCCATCTACAATATCAGGAATAATCTCTTTTATAATTTCTTTCTTTTTTTTAAATCATTTTATTGGGGGGCTCATACAACTCTTTTTTAAAAAATAAATCATTTTATTAGGGGCTCATACAACTCCAATCCATGGTGTCAAGCACTTTTGTACATTTGTTGCCATCATCATTTTCAAAACATTTTCTTTCTGCTTGAGCCCTTGGTATCAGCTCCTGATTTCCCCCCTCCCTCCCTCATGAACCCTTGATAATTTATAAATTGTTATTATTTTTTCATGTCTTGCACTGACCAATGTCTCCCTTTCCCCAGTTTTCTGTTGTCCATCCCACTGGGAGGGGCTTGTAAGTAGATCATTGTGGACAGCTTCCTGTTCTTCTTAATCTGCACACTCTTCGTGGACTTACTTTATCGTGCTCCTGCTGTTAACCGTAGCCTGCATGTTAAACATGTGTATTCCAACCCTGAGCACCTCATCCTGAGTTTCAAACTCTAAAAAATTTCCTATGTCTGCTTCTCCCCTCTAGCACCCCGGAAGTGTAACGGGTTGTGCATTGGGCTGCTAACAGCAAGATCAGCAGTGTGAACGACCAGCTGTTCTTCCACCGAAAGATGAGGATCTCTATTCTCATAAAGATGCACAGTGTCAGACCCACAGGGCACTTCCACTCTGCCTTATAGGGACCCGATGAGTCACACCAGCTTGGTGGCAATAATAAGACACACTTTCCCTCCACCTTTCTACTATGCTCTCCCCCATCGCCATCAGTTCTCTTTGATTATTGCAACCCCTCCTGTCTTCAATCCTCAATCTTGCTTTTGGAGATTTCATTCCACCCAGGATGCCAAACTCAATCTCAGTCTCAAGAATCACTCAGGTCATGATTGTTAACATCCTTTCCCAACCCACCGTTGTGGACAGGACCGAGTTCCAGGTCTTCCAAGTGGCAGACAAACAACTCGACACTCGGTGCCTATCTAATTCTTTGCCCTCTTCTCTTCTACCTTTGACCTGGCTCTTTGATTGCTAGAAATCCAAGCTTCTTGTTTTCCACACTCTGCAGTGTTGTGTCCATCATTATTCCCTCTTGAAGACCCCGTCCCAGTAGCCTCTCCTCCAGGAAGCCTTTCCTCAACGAATCCCCTAGGCCCTATAGATGAGTCACGTGACCCTTATTTTGTATGGAGTGCACGTTGCTGTCATTACGTTTACCACACTGCGTTAACATAAGTATTAATAATTCAGACTGCTCCAACCAAGTGCACTGGGAGAATAATAAGACGGTAGTTTATCCAGATTTTGGTGCTCAACCCAAACAGAAAATACCTGGCACAAAGAATAAACTAAGTGTTGAATAACAGGAGCTTGCAGTTGCAGATATGTGTAATAATTAGTATCTCAGCATTGTGAGGGTGCAGTGCATTGCCTAATATCCTGACTTCCCCAGAGG
Organism: Tenrec ecaudatus; assembly: GCF_050624435.1. NCBI lineage: Eukaryota > Metazoa > Chordata > Mammalia > Afrosoricida > Tenrecidae > Tenrec > Tenrec ecaudatus. The sequence continues at coordinate 114,891,488 of NC_134530.1, forward strand.
TAGGAGCTTACCCCTGCCAAAGACACTCAGAGACACAATTGGTTAACTGACAGCATCAGAATGGACCGTGAGTAATAAGGAAAGTTTAACCTCCCTCAGCAAGGAAGGCTTTGGAAGAATAGAATAGCATCTTACTCGTTGTGCTATTGCAGTTAGGATCACCACATCGGTTGTGACTATGTTGTCTAGTGAAGCATACTTTGCGTGATCGTGCCACAGGCCAGGAGCACAAGACTGCTCCCGGGGCTTTCCTGCTGGACGCCTGGGGCTTTCCACGTTTCTGTGGTTACACAGTGTGCCGGAGGGAATTCCTGATTTTGTCGATGCAAGCGCCTTCTCAACAACGCGAGCCTGCTCCAAACACCAACAGTGTGTGACCGAGAGGAGGGGACGTAGCTGTAGAAAGTAAATCCTTGATGGCGTTGGAATTAAAGGGGACCCGCTAGTCTTACGGATGAGCGACAAAGCAGCAACTTACTCCGTGTCAAAGAGCTGGAAATTTACTGCACGCAAGAGAAAAAGGTGAACAAGAGGACGGTAGTATCTCTGCCTTAAGCCATATTTCCTAAGCATGATCAGGAAGAGGAAAGTAACAATTGTAGCAGCTAAGCCAGAGCTCTCTGATTCTTAGAAAGCTTTACAGGGCAGTTGCTTACTATGAACTTTGGGGAGAAGACGAGTTTAAGTATATCAAAGTGTTTATGGCCTGAGTGGGGGCCATTAAATATGGAAGCTGACCTGACTGGTCCTCAGGAGGCCAGAGACTGGTATTTAAGAAATAATGATGTTACCACTGCAAAGCCAGAGACCAAAATGGACTTAAATGATTTTCAGTAATCCAAGCACCAGCTTTCTGTCATCTCAATGTGCTGGGACAGTATGTACAGTGACCCTATTGAAAGAAATAAAAACAGACAAGCAACTCTATCCTGTAAATTGGTGATCAGGCCTACATTTGAAATGAGTTGTCCTTGGAAAGAGGCCTGGTGGCGAAGTGACTTAAGTGTTTGGTCACTCATGGAAAGCTCAGCAGTTCAAACCCACC